>NW_027468718.1:22988047-23073047 GCF_046254945.1 Alosa pseudoharengus | reverse complement strand
TAAACTAGCAGTAGTTCTTGACATGATGGACTAGAAAACAAGCACATGTGAGTCAGTTACACTGGTATTAAATGTCTAGGTGTGCCCACACACAGAGCTGCTGAGTGGATGGCCACAGGCCTGAGGATAATGTTACAGAGTTTACTGTACTGAGTCAACAATATCACAAAGAGTAAGGGCTGGACCACAAACTTTATTGGACACACCCTCAAACTGGCTTTGACAGAGATAACATAAATATCAAAACGTTAAAGGGTCACTTTGACTGATAGGCATTCAATTATGGCTGATAACAAAATTTGTGTCTTTTATATGCAGTAAATATGTAGTAAACTAAATAACCTGCTTTTGTGATATTGTATGAGGTGCAGTGGCGGCCGGTGGTTAAAAAAAATAACGGAGGAAGAAATGTCCGCTTGATTGGTGTTAGTGGCAAATGTGAGGTTGTGATGGTGTTGGTGGCATATGTGAACGAGTATGTAGGCCGCCTACCCAGACTCATTTATAGCAGCAGTATGTACTATGTAGCATTTTAACTGGCAATGTTGTGCAATAAATGCTGTTCTGACATTCTTAGGTGGGGTCTGACCTAAGGAGCTACTGTAGGCTAGCATGCAGCAGCCAGAAAAGTTGTGGGTTCAATTCTTGGCTTCCACCATTGTGCATTTGAGCAAGGCACTTGGGCAACCTCAAACTCCTCCAGGGACAATAGACTTTGTAATATAATTTAAATATACAAGTCACTTTAGATAATAGTGCTACATTAATAAATGTAAATGTAAATAAATGTAAATTTAGGTCTGGGAAGTCAGGGAAGATATGTAGGTCTAGTTATAGATAGATAGATAGATAGATAGATAGATAGATAGATACTTTATTGATCCCCAGGGGAAATTCAAGGTCTCAGCAGCATACATACAACACAAACACATTCTATTCATAGTTATGAAATACTGTTTTCCAGATGTGCAAAATTATGGAAAGTCTGGAGGTTTTGCTCAATGTAATACATTTGCAAAAAAGTCTATAATACTAAAAATAGACACTTGTTTTATAAAATCATGTCACTATTTACCATTAAAAATAGACCTTAAATTTGGTTATTTGTAACATGCTATTGTTTTTAAAGCCAAATCGCTATAATTTAAAGACATGTTGTAATAGCTAAGTGGGAATTTATGAAAGCATACCAAAGATTGTTAAGGCTGTGCTTAACAATCTTTGAGCATACTCGAAAGGCAAATGTTATTGAAGACGTCATTAAAGGAATGCATCATAGTCTGAAACATTCATTAACAATGTAACCATCCAAAGATACAGTTAGAATGGTGAAAACAAGAACATAGTAACAACAAGAACAATTGTTTAGTTAAGACATAACTTGGATGATTATAACAACGCATAACTATCCGAAAATGTTTTATCACCAAATCCCTGAACTGTCCACGTTTGTGACAGACCTGTGCTAACGTTACCAGTTAGTCATGAGTAGGCTATTTGTCATACTACGTAGCATTCAGTAGCCTACACTAGCCTTACCATCCTTCATATTTGGAACAGGTCTTCCTGCTTTGATCCTAACCTTTGCACTGTATTTGAATGTATAAAAGATGGATATTGTCCTCTGATTCCATTGTACTGTTTATTTCAGGAGCAAAAAAACAAGCTTTCTGTTCAACACAAGATTCTTAGTTGTATGACTGCAGATAACGTTCTTCCTTGCAGAGCAGCTAGCTGCTCATTAGTTTACCGTTGCCGCTAAAAACAGCACCCCCTATCGCAATCGAAAATTACTGTACGGAGGAGCTACCTCCCTTGGCCATTGAAAACGACGTGATTCACGAGCCGCTGGGGTCCGAGGCGTTTATAACGGACTTCAATGAGGGGCTTGAGAAGGAAGTTCCTCCATAGGCTACAGTAATTTTCAATTGCGATAGGGGGTGCTGTTGGCATTTTGACCTAGGGGAACGATTTTGTTCATTCAAAGTGTTCAAATAGTAATATTAACAGTAATTTATCAGATTAGTAATTCACTTTATATATTTTTTATTTTTCTCTGAAATTTTAGGGAGGGTGTTCCTCCCTTTCCTCAATGAAGGAGCCTCCTGTAAGCTGCTGTTGTAAAGGCCTTGACCACAGCCAAACCTGAAATAGGATGCAGAACAGGATGTAGGAGTAAGCCTACTCAAACATGAAACGTTATACAAAGCAACTATGCCACCTAGTGTCTCTCACAGGAAGCACCAACAGGTTGTACAAAGCTTAAACTTGTAAAAAGTCTTGAGGAATGCTAAAACTTTGTGGTATTTCCTCTATGGTCTCATCACTGTTACCATTATGGCTTCCACCATACAGACAACCTGGAAGGATTCATATTTAATGGGACTAATTCTTCCATATTCCGATGCCTCCAAAGTGTCACCTTACCTATAGGTAAATTATGGACACATTGGATTATATGTTCTGACCAGAAAACTTGTCCAGTTAATTAATTTATGGAGACCTATGTTTGTTAAAGCATAACATAACATAAGTCTAAAAATGTGAAAATAATATACTGTGAATGTAGTTAATTATCCATTATCTCTAATGGCACACAACTATTTCTTCTTTAAAAAAATAATCCTGATACAACCCATTTAAAGATGTAAATGCACAGACCTAAACCTGGCCCTTAATTTGCCTCTCATCACATCCTCCTGAGTAGATCACTAGTACTTTGTGTATACAAAAAAACTACACTAAAATGTGTTTATGGCCTTCAAAAATGAAATGTTGATAATAAATGTACATTTCTCTTCTTTTTTTCTTAAATCTCATTTTCATGGTTTGTTTATATACTATGATATGACTGAACAACCACATTTTTGACAAGCAGATCCAATATGGCAAATTTGGTAATGTCAATGATATCCTTTTCTATGCAGGTCACAATCTATGCTTCTTAATATGAAGTGTGAACGCTGGAAAGAACCAGAGCTTTACCATCAATAATTTCTTATCAGAATTTTCATAGTTACTGAAGTTCAGCAGGGAAACATTTACGTGCAACGCATCATAAATTACACTCATGCATCATCCACCTGACCAATACAACTTAGTTTCATTTATGCATCATGGTCAACATTATGCTTGCAGATGGTCAGTAGATGGTGCTGGTGAAAAACAACTGACCATAAACAGAGCCGGGGATTGTTCTCTCTTTCTCCTCATCCTCCAAAAGCAATCATGGGTATTATTTTTGAAGACACAACACTTTCTCCGTATATCTACCAATTTAGATCAAGTCAATGATGTTCTGCATTCTATTTTTAGTTTATATTTTAGTTAAATCCGGCTCTGGTTAGATCTTTAAACAAAGGAAGGAATATGTCATGCTCGTTGATTCTGACTTTATAATATCTTACCTCTTACTGTAATCTGTTTTGTGATTAAATCAAATCAAAGACAATTTATTTACCACATTCTACATTTCAAATTAATTGAATGTCATTATATTATTACCATTATGGTGTTAATAAAAGTAATGAGAAGAGATAAATTGATTTGATAAACATGTTTAGCCAGTGATGCAGTTTCACAAATTGAATCATGGCAGAAGGATTACACAGCACTATGGGCTTTTAATACTTCTTCTATTCAATAACTCTGCTTGACTTTGTTAGAAAATGCTAAGGGTAAGCTCAAAGCACTCAGCACAAATTCTGCCAACACAATAAAAAATGAAATCTTATAAATGCATCTTATTATGTAAGGGCAACTGTCAGTCTGCAAGTTCAATGCAACACTGGCATGCTGTTTGTGTAGTGTGTCCTTGAAGTAAGGACAATGTGGAAACCTTTCACAGGAGTAGCTTTTATTTTCAGTGAAGAAATATGTAAATACATCAGGAGGCAATTTACAGCCTATCTACTGTGTATGGAAAAACAATTTTCAGAGGTCTAAAATTGTATTATGAGCATTACAGTAAAGTACAGATATAATGTACCGACTGGGCCGACAGTACAAGTAACAGCCACACTGGCTGACAGTGTCAATAAAACCAAACGTTAACTCTAATGATTAATGTCTTATAAACATGCCTCTCCTTTTTTCTCATTTCAAAGAATCCCATCAGAGGATTACAGTAATAAAGTGGATCAGTCAGTCATGGGGAGAATGAGCACTATTGTCTGCGTCTGTAGCTGTAATGCTTTGGCCTGAGCTCCCCAGCGCCTGATGTGCTCCGTCAGAGTGAGGCGTACCAAGCCACAGTACCTGGAACAGGCTTAGACGCTTCGCTTTTATTTAGGCTGCTGTGGGGAAATGGACACGCCGTGTGAGAGCACTGACACTCTGTGAGTGTGTGTGTGCGTGTGCGTGTGCGTGTGCGTGTGCGTGTGCGTGTGCGTGTGCGTGTGCGTGTGCGTGTGCGTGTGCGTGTGCGTGTGCGTGCGCGTGCGCGTGCGCGCGTGCGTGCGTGTGTGTGTGTGTTTGTGTGTGTGTGTTTTTGTGTGTTTGTGTGTGTGTGTGTGTATGTTTGTGTGTGTGTGTGTGTGTGTGTTTGTGTGTTTGTGTGTGTGTGTGTGAGTGTGTGTCGGTGTGTTTGTGTGTGTGTGTTTTTGTGTGTTTGTGTGTGAGTGTGTGTGTGTGTGTGTGTGTGTGTGTGTCTGTGTGTGTGTGTGTGTGTGTGTGTGTGTTTGTGTGTGTGTGTGTGTGTGTGTGTGTGTGTGTGTGTGTCGGTGTGTGTCGGTGTGTGTGTGTGTGTGTGTTTGTGTGTGTCTGTGTGTGTGTGTGTGTGTGTGTATCTGTGTGTCTGTGTGTCTGTGTGTGAGCGTGTAAGGCTCAGCTGGCCAGGTTGATTTACTAGGACCAGTGACACTCTATCTGAACCATGACAATTTGGAAGTGCTGCAGTTCCCCAATATTCCTGAGATTTGGGCCCTCATTAGCAGAACGAGACTCCGGAGAGAAGAGCATGGATGTATGAGGACAGGATATCCGTAAAGGAGACGGCCTCAGCTGTGACTCACAGTGTACATGTCACTCGGGTGAGAGTTTTCCCACTCATGAAACCCTATTGATCTTGGACTAGAGTTCACATATATAAAATAATGAGCAGAGATTTTTGTGACGTTTGTTTAAAAATCAGGATTGTATTGGATGAATGAAGATTAGTAGTACATAATATACAATTATATGTATATGTTTCACCAGATTTAATCCAGCATTTTATTCAATTTATTTAAAAATAAAATCAAACTTACAAAAACTAAAATAATGCTGAAGAATTGTGCATTTAGCCTATCCATGACCTTTAACAGTATTGAGAGGATTGTTATCTGAAAACTCAAATAAGCATAAATACAGTATCTTCAGTCCAGACTAACTCACAATCAAGTCAAAATGGAAAAGGAAAAATGTCCCTTAGAATGGATTTCTGTCATTCATCCACATGGCATTTTTTATTTACAATGCCTTCTTTAAGCTTTGGTTGACTTAATAACATTTCAAAGAAATCTAACGCGAGGTGCATTTAAATTGCTCTTCAGCGTGGGAGAGAACCTTAGAAAGACATTCGGGCAGATGAAAAAACATCTATCACGGCACAAAACAGTTTTCAGTGAATGGTAAAGGGAGATTTTGGAAAAGCAATAAGGAGACAAGCTCGAATGAGGAGCTGGAGCCAGAGACATTCCATCTCCAGGAAACATCCCACTAGGGTGATAGGCTCTGTACGGGGGAAACAGCTACAGAGGGTTCTACTCACATCCCCTGCAAACCCCGAGACATCAGATCACTGCCACTGTGCCAAAGTGAGAAGACAGAGGGAATTTTGAAATGACACAACAATTTGACAACTTCCTTTGCCATGGGAGAAGGAGAAGAATAGCAATGAGCCAGTTGTGTGGCAGAGCAGAGCATGTGTGTGGCTCCTGGGGCTTGTGCTACATCACAGGCAGAGGGGCAGAGATGCCTGGAGGAGCTTGCAACAGTATTGGGATTCTCCAGTGCTTTATCAATATTAGTGTGTGTGATAGCTCTCAATCTCTCTGTTGATTAAGGAATATGTAAAAATCACACACTCTTAAAAATGAATGTGTTGGAAACAACACAAACCGTGTTGTCCCTATCTGGAGACAGAGATGTGTTAAAAACAACGCAAGTTGTGTTTTCAACACATTCATTGTAAGAGTGCAGCAACAGTCTTGTTACTGTTTTAGTCAGATATGATATAATAATGATATGCTGTATATCTGTATGCCTTTTAACTCTGAATGATGAATCAGTTTGCTATTTGTTTGCGTGTTTGAGTTGTGAAGTGCGTGTTTAGTTTGTTACCTTTAGTCTGTTTGTTATCTTAAGCCCAGTTGTACTGCAGCTGAATGTGTCCCGTCGCCCTACAACCCTGCCTCATTCTGGAGCAGGTCACAATCTGCTGTAGGGCCACATTCATCTCCTTGTCAAAACACAGTTGTATGCGAAAAATGCTGTTCTCTTGTCCCACGTTAAGGAGAATGATGGAAGCTGGCTTTAGCGCCTGAAACTGACACCCAGGGATCCTATGTTGTGGCTTGAAGAGGACCATTGCAGTGACATTTTGATGTCACAGCTGCCACAGTTGTACATCTTGAGTTTCTTATTTGAGGAGCACTCATAAATATCTTTGACACTTTAATATTCTGGCACCTGTTTTTCTGATACCATGACAGTTTTTGATTTATTTCTTTATTGAAAGTAGTTGTCATCTATGAGTGACCAGTACAATGGAAATACTAAAGTAATAATTGATTATTTTAGGAATAAGATTTTTGTTGTTGTTGTGATTGCTTTGCAATTACAAATTATAATGGATTGCATGAATTATTATGCATTGATTTTGATCAGTCAATTCAGTCAACATTTATAAATTCCAGTAGGAAATACAAAGTAGGATTTTCAAGTATCAAAACTTCTATGCATTTTTTGAATTATGATTATTATTATTATTATTATTATTATTATTATTATTATTATTATTATTATTATTATTATTTGTAGTAGTAATAGTAGTAGTAGTAGTATTAGTATTATTATAGTAAGTGATATCATTATGACCATTTTATGCAAGAGAGGTTTACAATATGGACTTTAAAAGGGGGTATGACCAGTGTCAGGAAAGGTTGCATTAAACGTTTGAGACCCAAACCCAGTGGAAGCAGAGGAGAGGTGATGTGAGTGTGTGGTAGTGTGAAGGCATTTCTTTCAGTTTCAAATAGGGAATGGAGCAGTGCGTCCCTTCTGTGGACTGTGTGCTATGTGCAGCAGGCAGTGACAGACAGCACTCAGACTAGTGTGTGTCTAACCCTCCCTAGAGCTGCCGGCCTTCACCTTCAGGAGGGCCAAGCAAATCTGACATTCATTACGCCAACAACCTCCACTGACATCTGTTTGCCAACAGCTCCCCAGCAAACATCGATCCAGCGCAAGACCTGTGTCCAAATATTTCAGACTGTTGTATATCAAACTCCAGTCATTCTAACTCAACACAATAACTTATTTATAGCAATCATAAATTATTCTCCCTGATATGAGCTTCAGTCACGTAATGCTAATTTGAAGACAGTTGCAGGGGAGGGCTCAAGTGCTGTGCTGCTATCTTGCAGGCTTCTGCTGCCTCATAATGTTATTATCCTGTAAACTCACTGTAGACTGTATGAGTGAAATGGCTACACCAGAGAATGATTTTGTTTTACCAACTAGTATAGCTGACAATTACAAGATCTTCACTTCAGTTATTTTATCCTTCTACAATGCGGATGGGAATTTGCTGTTAAGCTCTTGTCAGCAAAAAAGCTATTGAGAGTAATGAACGAACTCTGAGACCAACTCCACAGGGTGTTTTTTGATTTTTTTTCAGTTCATTTTGTAATCTAACTGTAAACAAATTTAGAGGAAAAACTGCTGAAAAGATGTCATACCTTTTTCTAGTTTCCAACAAAGTGCCCCTTATCCAATGACCTTTTCATTAATTAAAAGAATACTGTCCCCTAAGAGCCATAGCAAACTGCAGTCAAGCAAGTTGGTAATGGAGACGAAAATGGCCCAATAAAACAAAGAATTCCACAGCACTGCTTAAATGATTTTCAGTGTGCAAATGTTATTTCCTCTTAATATGCTCATGAAAGTTTTATGGAAGAGTTCGTTATTTTTTCCCCCATTCCTTCTTTTATCAAAAATCACGATGATTTTTATTTTTCACAATTTTTATTGCCACGAACATCCACCTCCACCACCTGCCCTATCCACCGGCCTTAACGTCCCACTTAGTCTGGCATTCACTTCAGCACACTCTTATGCCTAATCTTGGAGAAGAGTTTTAATAGTGTGAAACATCAGCTTGTTTACTTACTGTGGCAGGGAAGCATACTTTTACCCATGAATAGAGGGCCTGTAAAAGCTCCCCAGTCTTACCGCAGAGCCATTAAAGAGCTTCTCCGCCCTCACAGACTGCCTGACTCTCAGACGTCTGATCTGGAATCCACCATATCCTGGAACTATCGTTCTCCTCCCAATCCCCCCACAGCCCAGAATGGGTCTGAGACTCTCTCTCTCTCTCTCTCTGACACACACACTTACACACACAGATCTTACAGCCTCATCTGGGTAATGATGTTTTTACATTATCAAGGTCATGGCAATATTCTGGAAATTTCTTCAAAATTACTGCGCAATAAAGTCTTTGATATTATGCACCATGGTCAGTTTGATCTTTGGTAAAAGGAAGCTGGAATGACGTCTGGATTCATTGTTTTTGGAACATTTTCTGTTTGTTTTTTTCAAAAGAAAGGCATGGGCACGGATATGTAATTCTTCAATTTATTTATGTATTTATTTTTACTATTTACTATTTTTCTAATGTGAAAGAAGTCTTTCAAAAACATCTACCTTTTCAAGGTCTTCACCTTAAGCTGACCTTGAGAGTAGTAAGTTTGTGGCACAACTACTAATAGTATTATTTTTTTGCTTAATGTCATGACAAGTCTTAACTTTTAAACTTCAAACTCTCTTACTGCATAATATACTGTAGTGCTGTTTTACTTTGACATTTCCCATCATCCAATTTTTGAAGATAAATGCATTAGCGACAGTACTTCAAGTCAATGGTACTGTCATCAGCAGACTGCCTGACTGTGCCGGGAGAGAGTGGAGAGGCATTAGAGAATGCAATTGCTTAATCTCCCGCTCTGTATAAAGATCGGGTCATTTTCCTGTCTGCCCCAATGCCGTCAACTGACCAGAGTGCTTTTATGTCTGCCGTGATTGGGATCATGCTGGGTGTCAAGTTGTGTGTGACAGCGGGGTGAAAAGAGGAAGCACTGCGGGCAGCTCTGAGTCTGGAGCTCTGCTCTGCTCTGCAGAGAGTAATGAACACGCAGAATGAACACTCACCGCTGCCTTGTTCTTCTCTTCCTACACAGTCAGCAGTACTGTAAGGGAAAGAAAACGGAGTCTGAGCATATTCTAATACTCACACATCTACCAGCCCCCGAAAGATTCTTTTACACCTTACATCATGTTTTTTTATTCATAAGATTATGATGGTTGACATTGATTTCCCTCTCTATTAGTAAAAGCGCTGTTGCTGCTTATTCTCAGGAAGTGATTTTGCTGTGGCGATTTCCCTCTTGTGATTGTTTGAAACAAATCTCAGTGTGTTTCCTTCCCCTATGTGAATGAGAGAGCCAAACTGTGACACCGCAGACACAGATGTGGACTACTGCTGATATTCCCCCCAAATGACTCAAAGTGTTGGGCACTGGTACTGTACTGTTTATTTAGTAAGTCATTTAGACAATATGCAATTTATTAGGGTTTATAAAGAGATGGATACAAATATTTCCAAGACATCCTATAATCACTGTATTTAGTGTTATAATATATTGTCATGGGTATGAATTGTCTTTGAAACTTCTTGACAGACAAAAAATAATCCTGTTTAATAGAATCCTGTATGTTCTTGGAGATACTGTATACACAGACTTGCATAGATAGTAACACTGTCTCTTTCTCTTTAACGTCAAAGCTAAACATACAGTATGCAAATGCTTAGGGCTTTAAAGTGGGAGCAGAAATATCTTCACATCTTGATTTTCAAAGAATCTTAATGACCCTTTAAGTATAATGAGCATGCATTAAAAAGCAGGAATAAGTTCATCTTTATTCAAGTGAAGTCTGTGTATCTAATGAAGATATCATATTAAAGACAGAGTGCCAGTGTATGGCTTCTGTAAATATGAAGCGTCCACTTTAGACCTGGATCCAACAGCTGAGAATGCTATAGGGCCTTCCACCACAAAAGCACAGCAGTTTATCTTTGGACACTTGTGCCAAAATGACACAGGCATCATACATCATCTTCATATCTGAATAGCACCCATTCAGTTACCCTGGACCTGGACCACAACAAGCAAATTAGCGTTGAAAACATATCAGAATTGTTTTATATGCCATTATTACCCCCTGAATAATTCATGGGTATTTACTGTATTATCACATTAGTGTACTTTAGTGTACTTCCAAAAGTAAAGACTTCTTAGTGAATTATAATCTTGTGGAATAAAATGACATCTGGAACTGGGCATCACACTGAGGTCAGTCGGCCTCAGCTCTGGTCCTCAGGTGACATCCTGTACATCTGAGACTGGTCACTGTTATTTATCAAGTCTCACCACAAACGCGATCCAGAGACATCAGCTGCATTCACAGAGTTCCATGAAGGCAAAAAAACACCAGAGACAATAAAAGAGTGTGCTTGACAGGAAGCATGCAGAGGGTGTCATGTTTTAGGCACCAGCCCATCTTGACATTTCCAAATTCACTTTTGATGGATGAGCCACAAACGGGACCCATGGATATTGAATGCAATGTTTGAGCTGTTTTTGTATGTCATAAATTAAGCATGGTCGGATGTATTGAATAGCATGTCTCCCCCTGCTTAAATTGCATCCAGATGTCACCGCATTTCAATTAAATTCAAAAGGGGCCTGGGCTATGTGTTTCATAAAAGTCCAGTTTCCCGAGCAGGTGTAGGATGATCAGAGTGCTCAACAATGCACTGGAGAGATTTGGGTCCTGCGCTCATCTGTGAGGGTCTCAGTCACGGCCTCCTCACTGACTCAGTGAAAATCGACTCCCAGCAACTCTTCTGCACCACACAAAGCCACAGTCATGCCAGCTAATCGGCCAGCAGCAGTCCCAGCTGATGTTTCTATTAGTCTCCTGTGGGCTGCTCTCCGAGCCCCCACACTCTCTGGGTACTGTAAAAGGGCAGATTTCTGTTTTCTGCCAGAGATTCTCTGTTTTTATGGTGATGTATGACAACTGTTTTGGGACAGTAATGCACTTGGCTTCGACAACCACATGAAATCACCGTGAAGATAGAGATGGGAGTGATGACTATGGATGGATCAGGACAATGGTTGGCGAGATCACAGCTGCTCATCAAAGCTCAAAGGCCTATTCACACAGTGTTCATGTTTGGGATGTTTATGATATGAATCATTATGAAAATAATCATTAGAATTATTAGAAGTGCATTTTGTTCAGTGTGACTCACTATCCCATGAATAACAAAAGCCTATAAAGCAATTTCACGTAGCCTACTGCTGCTGGTAATATCAGAAAGCAAGCCAAGAAACAAACAAAAGAAGAGCTGTCCTTGATGTCATTATAAAACAAATGTGTCATATAATGGGGGTAGGTGTGCTGTGAAGGTAGAGGTATACTTCACTCCTGACACAGTGAGAAGAGAGGGAGCGTGCAGCGGGTCGATGTTAGCAGTACCGGCCCCACCACTGACCAGCTCCTCACTGCACTTACTCAAAGCACAAAAACGTCTGACAGGCCTCTAAATCAAATCCTCTTTCACACGAGCACACTCTCCCACTGGTGACGAGAATAAGAGGTGTACTCAGGGCAGTACAAAAAAACACAATAAATTATAAGCATTGTTCCAGAGTTGAGCTTTCAGTTGCTCATACATAATGTGGGATTACTATTTCCAATCCATATATCACACACATGGAGTCTTTTGGAGAGCCAGCTATAGGCACCTACACATACTTGGAAGCCAAGAGTTATAGATTTAGCCTGTGTCAGAGCACTGGTGTGTCCATATGACTCCATTAAAAGTGCAGATGTAGAGTTGTGCTATTTGTGCATGCTTGCAAGTGAACTTAATGTACCTTCATTGTGCTTTATACACCTCCTCTGTGCTTTATACACCACCATTATTCAGTGTTCACTATTTGAATAGAACTCCCCAATACTCCACAAACCTACCCTGATACCCTCCGTATTAGTCTCAGCAATCTTTCTACTGCAGTGGGCAAGATAAGAGGCAATGGTCATCATCATCATTTATCTGCTGGAGACATAAAGGAGAGTGTGGATGACCTCCAAAGCAAAGACCCCCATAGTGTTTGATTAGTGGCAGCAGAGGGCCCGGTAGTCCCAGATAGCAACCGCCGTTGGCCCCGATCGGGGCCTAATCTGGTGTGGGGTCAGCTGGCCTCCTGGATGATTGTAAATTAATTGTTGGCCCTCCATCCATTTGGCCCCTGCGGTTCTTAGAGGCACAGCTCATTTTCGTCTCCCCCTGGGCCACCTGCTCCCCTCTCTCACGGGTAACACCTCCAGACCAGTGTGAGAGACACAAGGTCAGCCCAGGGTCACTCCAACACATCTGTGCTTTACGCTTTACGACACAGACAGGTACGACTCGCCACTGACCTGCATCTCTGTCTCTGCCGAGTGAAAAGAGACACAAAAACAGGCTTTTGGTTATAAAGTGCCGAAAGAGACTGTTAACCATTCACACATGTTATAGGCTCACTTACAGACTCACACGGCTGTTTACAGGGATTTTTCTACGAGCCCAGTGTTGGGCCTCAGAATCCCTGGTCAATCCACTACATTTCATTCCTCACCATCTCACATCCAGCCTTTTCCTCTCAGCAGAGGCTTATGGTAAAGCAACATTCTTTACAGTTTATGAAAAGGCCCCATAGATAAATCCCCATTCATAGATCATACTCTGCACTGTGTCTTGTCACACCTCCAAAAACAAGTCCATGGTGCTCAAATAGAGAGAGAGAGAGAAAGAGAGAGATGAAAAAATTATCTTAAGGAAGTTGAAGAATCATGAATGTATTGAATACATTCCATGGCAAGTTACAAAAGGTCCCTACGAAAAGTAAATTCTTTTCCCCCTTTTTTTTCCTGAATCCATCTGAAACACTAAAATATAAAACATAAAGACCCTGAAATATTCCAGTAAAGAAATAAATATCAACACCCAGTTTCACAGCCTGAGAGGCTTAGCTCTCAAATATGAAAAAGACCCAGGACTGGATTAAGATGGACCTTTTTGCTCATGAAGGTTCCTAACTGAGTAATATAACCTGGAAGTATCTTGTGATACAGTAATTTCCCATGGATTAGCCACATTATGTATAAACAGCAGGACATTTTATACAAATAATTTAAAAAAATGTTTATTGACCACACCAGTGCATTAACTGCAGTGCCCAAAGGCCCAATTAATCAGAATCAGATCATGCTTTAATCATAAAGAGTATACCTATGTATAGCCCACTCCTGTGTATTAACCTCATAGCTGTAGACATTTTGCTAATTCAATGTATAAACCTCTATTAATAGGTGGGGAATTATTGTAATAGCTGTTTGAGTTCTCTAAATGCATAGGAAAGGTGTTTCAATACGTTCTTTCAACATTCCTTTTGGACAGGGTGCACTGGACCATCCTTGCAACAGGATGGCTCGCAATTCCTTGCACCAGGAAAAGCGATCAACACAACACATATCGATAACACTCTTCTTTGCATAACTATGTACTCTGGTGAAAGTGGAGTCAGATTATCTTAGCACTGCGGTTGACTCTTCCTACGTCATTATGAAATCTTATTCACATCTTTCCTTGACCTCATGATGTTTTCCATTGAGCTTAAGGGAAACTTGATCGGAAAAGATTATATATTGGAAAATCTGACCGTAGCCCTGGTCTGTCTTGGTTTTGTGGAAATGGACCTGGTCTTCATAGATTTAAACATATTGAATGCTATCAGTTATTGAGATTGTGATTGGAAAAGAAAACACAAAAACATGCAGCCTCAGTAGCTGGAACAGTCAGAGCGAATTCTCCTCACACTGGGACACAGATGTCACTGAATATGCCAACATGACATGGCACACACATTACATCGCAGGGTCATTTGGTGAGGATTATCATTGATTTTCATGTTTTACATTCTTCCAGTAATACCTACTGCAGAGTCTGATGAAGCTTTGTGTGCTGTTGAGGCCCAATGAAAAGTACTGTACCTCACAGACTTTTGATAGGAGGGGGAGTGAGGAGTGAGTGTTTTGTCACGCTGTCTCAACAGTCCGCATTGCCTCAGGACAGAGACCCCCAGGAGGTCATCCCCACGCGCCATCACATATGCACAGCCATCAGTTTCCCCAAGCCAGGGCCCGTGCCAGGGTCTCCAGAGGCCTGCGAATGTGCAGATGCTTTGGCTGATGTCACTGCCAGCCACACATGACTGCCTCAAAGGTGGGGAGGTCACCCCTCTGTCGGGTGGAGGGGGGCTGGGGCAGAGCTGGGACTGCTGACGCTGACGAGGGACCCAGTGAAAGAGCCGGTGCAGTGGATAGTGCGAGCCATGCAGGGTGCTGAGCCCATGGTGCCATGCGGCAGGCAGAGTCCTGACCCATGCCACTCAGTGTCAGACTGGAAGAGGCCATTGTTTGAAATCACCTTTGACCACACAGAGACTTCTGATCCACAAGATCCGGATACAGATGACTAAAAAAGCTTATCAGAGCACTTTTAAAAACATAGTTTTCTTTGATTATTCCACACTATAACTAAACACAGGTTTAGTCAGGTAAAATATTTTTTTATACAAATTAATTCAATTAATTGAACTCAAAATAATGTATCGGCAGATTCCTTCATCATTTACAGCAGTCTTTTAGGAAGCCACACACAAAACAGAATTACTGATTAACTGCATTTAGTGAATTGCTGTCAGGCGAGAGCTCACACAGCCTGTGTTATCAAACATAGATAATTTGCTGACATCAAACTTTAGAGGCAGCCTGTTTACAGTAAGAAAGACTTCTTAAAGGTAAATAGAAGACAGCCGAGCATGTTAAAGGTTCAGTAGCCTATCACACCAGTAGAGGGCATTGTAGGGGCATTGCTTTGTGTGTCACACCAGAACACTCTCCATGACCCTAAAACATTCCTTCAGATTGTTTAATTATGTGTGTCGTATACAAACTGACCAATTTATTACCATTTTTTTTTTTTATATTATTCAAAATATATTCATAATGCTCGTAACAGTCATCTAGCCTCGCATATGACTTAATAAGTAATTGATTAAACAATTGCAGTTTTATATAAAGTAAAAAGAATAGATGCTTACATACTGGAGTATGGTTAAATAAATGTGCATTGAAACCAGATGTATCTATGCAGTTAAAGTACCCACCGTCAAAGACAAAGACCTAAGAGTCCTATTTTCCACATAATTGCATGTTCATTTTGGAGACTTGCCCGATTATTTGAATGGTGGTAATTACATCGTGATTCTCTTCCCTCCCCCTCTCTTTTCACACTCTGACGGTACAGGTTTTTATGGTACAGAGTTTGGAGATGGGATTAATGGTCTTGGGGAGGGAAAGAATGATATGCAGGCCGTATTTGCACCGAAATAGCCTTGGGCTCACACCACATCTATTCATTATAGCATCAAAGGAGCTTTCACTCTCTCCTTCTCGACCCCCTCACCACCACCACTACGACCCCAGACTCCTCTCCACTGTGAAGGTAAATAAATGGCCAAGCCTATTGAAACATACAAAAATGGAACGATTTCTGTTCTTTATCCCCAGATTTTTCTCATTTTTACCTCCCCTCCACCCTTCATCTTTCCCCATCTCTCTTACAGTGGCTATACTGTCATCTATTTCTGCATAATGAAAACCATTAAAATGATCATCAAACTGGGGTCAAGAGTTCAGAGAGGCTGTTGAAAGTGAAACAAACACATGAAACAAGAGCATTGTCTTCCTGAGCATTACAGTGAGATTTGATTTCAGAAATGAACTTGACTGTGATGTGTTTAGAATATAAAACTGTGACGGTAGAGACACATTAAACCTTTCCAGTGATTTTACAACGACGGAACGTAAAATAATAATATATATTTTGCACAAGTACAGGTCAACTATGTTTGTACCTTTGGCATGTATATCAGCCTGAGGATGACATTTCCAAAATAAGTGTTAAGATGAGACTTTAATTTCCCATCTCTTCCTTTCTTGTTTCATTTTGGACAGACCTATCCACAAGAGCAATGTGTTGGGTAGGTCTTATATAGCTCATTACTCTAAAATTGATGGACATCATGTGATGACAAGGATGTTGGCTATGTTCTTATGTGTATGGCAAAGGCACATACTATGGGGAGCCTATTGTAACATAAATATATGTCCCAGAGATGTGAGATGTGGTCAGTTGGACTGGTTAAGATTTTTAATTTGATTGGGCTTTTGCATGGTAATTTAACTAAATGTTTTATGTGATCTTTCAGATATATTTTTGTAGTGCTATATAAAGTTGCATTTACTAAAAGTAAAAGTCACCACTATAACTGTAGAAATGTTCTTCATGAAAAGCTGCTTTTACTATGGGAGAAAAGGGATACCCTCACAGATATTACCCCTGCCTTGTTGACCAGCAGGGGGGACAACATGACCTGACCTCTCTTGACAAAAATAACTGTGTCTGGCACACAGAAAGTCAACCTGGCTGAATTTGTGGGAGGAAAAAACGACATACGTTCAAATATGCCCAGCTCAGACAGACACAAATTCAGTATACAGAATATAGAAATATATGCAGAATACATATTGTTTTTTATAAAACACTACTGGCTCTACAAATCTAATATTTTATAGTATTGGGGTTTTGTGGTTACACAATTGTATTACTACTGCTGGCAATGACACAGGGAGTGAAAAAATGTGTATCCCTGGGCAATTATAGTAATCCTAGAGCCTCATAGTAATCAAAGAATAATGGTGTTCACCTCTGTTTTTTAATCGATGGTGGTGTTGGCTTGGTTCTTATCTTGGTTCTCATTTCACACCTCAAACACCTCTATCAAAATCACTTGAGGATTAAAGCTTTGATATCTGGGCCTGAGGTGTAAAAGGACTTGGGGCACAGACCCTCTACGGAGTTGCAGGTGTTAGCCCAGCCGCCGCAACAGACGAAAGACGATAAAGAGATAGGTAGATAGATAGATAGATAGATAAGTAAGTAAGTAAGTATAAGTATATATACCCTTTTGATCCCGTGAGGGAAATTTGGTCTTTGCATTTATCCCAATATGTGAATTAGTGAAACACACTCAGCACACACACAGTGAGGTGAAGCACACACTAAATCCCGGTGCAGTGAGCTGCCGGCAACAAGAGCGGCGCTCGGGAAGCAGTGAGGGGTTAGGTGCCTTGCTCAAGGGCACTTCAGCCGTTCCTACTGGTCGGGGTTCAAACCGGCAACCCTACGGTTACAAGTCTGAAGCGCTAACCAGTAGGCCAAGGCTGCCCACAGATAGATAGACTCAGTAGGTTAAAGAGAAGGAGAAAGAGAAAGACAAAAACAGAAAGAGAATAAGGACTCCACGGAGGTCTAGGGGTCTAGATCTAGTGGTTAGGAACCTCCATCTTTATCACATCATGCTTTAGGAGGGACAGTAAAAACAGATCCATATGGTCCTCTGCAAAGACCAATCACAATAAGGGACAGTGCTTCCAGTGCCAGAATGAAATGTGCCTCTGGAAAGCCCCAACCAACATTTCTATTCTGACCTAACACTTAGAAGGACCAAGGGGGAGCAAGATTTTAACAAGGACGCAGCATGTTCTCTCAACTCTTGTAAACTGCCTCTTGTCAATCTCTGCATGTCATAATGAGCTTGCTCAGCAGTCTTTATAGACCTCATCAATGTTTCTTTAAAAAATAAAGATGTAAATAGTGTAAGAAGTTTACATCACCAGTATTAGCAGTGTCCTACCGTGTCTGTTTTGTAGTGTTTCTGTATCTGAGAGAGCTAAAAGGAAGAGAGAGAAAATAAAGAGGGATAGAGTGGGAAGGAGAGAGATGAGGAGGAGAGAGAGGGGCAGAGACAGAGAGACAGACCAGTTCCATGCCAGCCATTATTACAATCCTGTGCAGCTGTCTGTGTTCAGAGTGAATTTAATGGCCTCCTTCAGTGTCTAATGAGCATAGCCCTGTTACGAGCATGTACATTAGGATGTTGTAATTTTGGAGATAATTAGTCTGCTTGTCAGTTTTATGCTTGGTACCTCTGTTGCTTTCCAACAGGGCCTCAGAGATGACTGTTTCTATTTGTGCAGCAAACAAGGAGATTTTACAGTTTTACTTCATTAGTTACGTCTTTTATTAGCTTAACTATCTCTCTTTCTCCTGTGGGACAGTGGACACTTTCAGATGTAAATATAAGAAGGGCAGAATACAGAAACAAAATTATGTTTTGTAAATAATCTACCACAAGAACTATTGATCAAAACATTGGTTTTTAATTTGTTAAAGAGTTTGTGTTTATACTTACAGGAAACTATAGGCCCACAGTTGAGAGAACCCACCGTCTGACATAAATACTCTTTAGATATACCAGGTAGCTGGAAAAGCAATGGAAATTACCTTTTCTACAAGGAACAGTCTAAATAAGTCTAACAGCTGTGAATTAGTCAATATAAAACACATTACTCAGTATAAGGTTGCAATATCCCGCACAGAATATACGGATTTAAAAATGTAAAAACATTTACTCCTGTGAATGTGATTGATGTATTATTTGGCTAAAAATGCAGCCAGACTTCATTTTATTATGATTGTAAGTGGTGGGACACATTGAAATATAGCCTGTTCTTCATCACAAATTGTGACAAAAGTCACAGATGACGTCCTGTAGGCCATTAGAGTGGTGTTCAAAACAATTTCAGCAATTACTCTGTGAACACAACACACAGTGCACAGGGTACTTGGGGAGTGAACTTGGCAGCTTGAGGAACCCTGAGTGCAATTTCCTCTTTATGAGTAGCAGAAAAGTCTTGGGGCTCTGGGAGTGGGATAAAAAAAAAGAAATCCTTATTTAATTCAGACAATCTATCATCCTTCAAAGCTACAGCAGCTTTCAGATTTCTTAAATGCTGTGTTTACTGGCCTAACTCCATTTGCCTGTTGAAGCTGCTATTATTCATTACATGATGAAATAGAATAAAGGTAATTGAAATACACTCAATATACAGGCTACAAGTAAAGAAGATTAAACCTGAGGTTTCCTGATTTCTATCAACACATACAGTAATGTCTCAGGCTAAGAGCTGAGACAGAGGAGCCTAACATACTGTATACTGTTCAACTCTGGATCCCTTCAGTGAGCTTCCGCGACCAGACATGTCTTACTTCACATCTCTGTTTGTTTGAATTCCACCACTGAAGAAGACCTTGGAGTGTGATTCTTGACGTGTTTTGAGTAGGATGTACTTGCTGGTCTATCGTCAAAGTGTTAGTCGACAAATGAGCAAACTAGAGCAGTCTGTGTGACTGAAAAATTTCATACAGGCAAATCAATCAAGGTTCAGCTCTGCAAAAAGCCAGTCCTAAGCCTTATGTGGGTAGGGGAAAATATCCACCTCTCTTTCTGAACTCTGTGAGAGTAGGTTAGACCACAACCCCACACACCAAATATCTATGACTAAGAGTTACATTATATTTCTACTTCTCAACAGGATAGTCTTCTTCAACATAGTCAAGCTATTAGTTAAAGGTATCGGGAAATACTCCCCCAGTTTTCTACACATTTTCTTTCACTTTCACTCACTCTCCAGAAAAAAAACACTACTAGTATTTCTCATACATTTTTAGTGCTAACCCCAAATATTATTTAATATGGTGCAGTCTCTGGCAGTTGGTGTGTTTATGTAAGTGATGCAGTGAGTAACTCTGTTCAAGTGGTGTAGCGTTTCAGACAAAAAAACACCAAGGTTCCACTGACCTTTTTAAGCCAAGGAAATAACACTGATTAAGGTGATTGCCTCTACCTCTGATCCTTTTGACCTCCACAGCATATGGGAGACCTTGGAGTACAAGGACACAATAGTTACAGATAATAAGAGATTCATCACTGACACTGGGATCAATCTCTATACCCAGTGGAGCCGAGAGGCTTTGTCTCAAGAGAGAGACCATGATTTTCAACATAAACATATCTAGGAGCAACAAAGGAGACCATAGCATGGAATAATTATGGGGATATTATGTTGTCTTTGCCCCTGTATTAAATGTTAAAAGGCACAATATGTATGACATTTGTTCGCCTTTTACTAAAATTACTAGCATTTTTGCAAAATACAATAAAACCTCAATGTACCTTAATTCACCACAGCAGGTAGTGAATCAGCACTGTGTAACAGAGCCAGTGTTTTCTACCTCATTCAAAACATATTCTGGCATAACTGATTTGATTTGCTTTCCAGCAACTACCCAGAGCACACAAAGGCTGGTTCAAGTATAGGGGTGATTTCATGTTAAAAGGGGTCCATTGAAGGGTAATAAATTTAGGCAGGTGGTAATCTCATGCCGTGGCCCCTGAATTTGACCCACATTCCCCTTGGACCTGCTCCAGACTACCTACAGTCATTAAGGACTGGAGCCCATACCAAACGGCAAGTAGTGCAGCCACTGTGGAAATAAGCTCATCTATTTCCAGGGAACAACAACAATACATGGCCCTACATCATCCTAATCACTGCGTGAGCACATGTTGCCCTTAACGGGTGGGGCTTTAGACTGGCTTTAATGTAAGGTTTTGGTCAGACAGAAGTTTCTCCATGTGTGGCACTGAATCAAAACAGCTATTTCCATGGACATCTCTTGAGGGGTTGCCCACAACATAATTTCCTTGTTAAGGGAGCTAATCAACTTGTTTGTTTGTGGTGTTTGTTTGCTTCTTGGCTTCTGGGCACTGTGGACAAAGTGGAACAAAGAGGAAATTCCAAACTATGTTCTTTCTGAGAACATTTTCTATTGATCATAACTAGTCTTTGACATTTCTCTCAAGTCTACAGCTAGGTTAACTTATTTGCAACTGGATTAATCAAACTCCCCATGTTAGGGTGCTTATCACCAGTGGACCACAAATGTATATGAAATGACACTGACAACACGTCTGACGAGGTCTATAGGTGCAACAACTCTTACATTTTTGCTTACATTATTGGAGGGGGAAAAAATGAGGGTCAATGAAGTCAACTCCAGATGCAACAAACATTCTCAACTGATGACGTCAGAAGTGAGGAGTTGGCTTTGAGTAGTTCCCATATGAAAAATCTATATTTATAAGATTACAGGATCCTGTCAAAGTAAGACAACACATGTATGAAGGGGAAAATTTCATTTCAGACTATATTTTGTTTCAGTTTGTTGTATATTTTTCCCATAAAAAAAAAATAGATTCAGCTGATCATCGGGGAAGTTAAGTCTGAAAAGCTTAAAAGGATTGTATTTTCCCACACACACAACAAAAACCTGTAAGATGTAAGGCCTTAATATTCCAAAATTGTATTTTAACTGCCACAGTCCAAATACATATACATATACATATACACGTACATACAGTATACATCATAGACCATAAGAGGATGGTTCAAAGAGGATAAATTTGAAGGATCTGTTCCTCTCAGTGTTTTTGCCCACAGCCACCTTTATCAGTTTGGAGTATGCTGTGGCCAAAGGCAGTGTTTGCACGAGTACAAATGTGGGCCTCACACTCTTTCCTTTACATTTAAATCACTTTCAAAGCATTTCCATTTTAAGGAAAAAAAAACTTCACCTTTAACATAGCATCAACAGTGGTCTGGAGTGAGTGATGAGCTGTGCATAGAAGAATGAGAGAAGTAGATTTGTAATTACTGCCAGCGCCCCTCTCCTCCCACCCTTCCCCTCTCCCCTCTGTCTGCTCTCTTGTCTCCTTCACACCTTGTCTGAGGCCATCTGGGCTCTTGCACTGTCTGCTCACTCAAGGTGAAAGTAAACTACAGACAGCTCTGTCAGGACACTGATACCACCAATACTGCTGCCTCAGATAGCACCATATTTGTTTCGCCCTGCTATTGTGCTCACTATAAGAGCAGCCAGAGCATCGTCTCAGGAGCTAGCTGCTGAGGAAATGACAGTGCCAAGGCAGTGAGACTTGGTCAGCAGGGGCTATTCTGGGCTGAAAAAAACAGCTGTTAATTTTGTATTAATGTGCAATATTTACATCAGAGACCAGAGTGAATACTACAGTTCAAACAAAAGAGTGCCCAGACTTGTACGTGTGCGCACACACACACACACACACACACACACACACAGCCACACAAAGAGAGAGGGGATCCTACTGTGGTGTTAATAGGCTGGGGGTGTTATATCTCAGGTGGCGCAGGAGAAAATAGGTTTGTGTCTTAGGGGGCCACTATGCTTTCTGATTCCAACATAAACCTCGGCTTTCACTTGTTTTACTATTATGTGATTATTTGGGATAGAACAGATGTTGAAAGTGTGGTGACAGAGATGTAGGCATGCTGGATAAGGACAGCAAGCTGTGGCATGGCAAGACCTACACTGCCCTCCCTGAGCTTGTCAGGGGATTTGGATCTAATGATGGGCTGTTTATCAACAGTCTTCAACACAGGGGGTGTCTCAGTGTGAGCTGAGCTGAAACGTAAATAAAACCAGAAGCACACATGATGGTGGCATATGTTAGGTACTTGTATCATATTTCCAAGGTCCTTGGTGGAGATAGAAAGCCAGACTTTATCTTGAGATGAATAGGCTGGCCCTCTGAAGAACTATTTTTGTTTTTATTTCATCCTCTACACGATTCTATTGAAAGAACAAGCGTAATAAGTTGGCCTGTTAGATGAGTTTCTGAGCATCGTGTGAAACATCAGAGGAGAAAATAGGAATTGTAGTCGATGAAAACGTATAGGCAGGTGTATGACTCAGTCCCTCTCACGCCTCCCCCCTCCTGTATTACACCAGGCCTTCCTGGTTCTTTGGTAGCTTTACACATGCAATTAGGTTGTTTGTTTTACATGTATTTATAGGTCCTGAAGGTCTGACAGACACCAGTCCAACCTCGCTCCCCATTGAGAACCATCTGGCACACAGCAAATTAATATTCAATGGGCCTTCTGGTGCAGCTCTCATCCTTTAAATCTGCCGATGAGAGGATAAGGATAGAAATAGGTGCAATACACAGGTTTACCCTGACAAAACAGTGCTGTACACATGGAATATAGGATCAGTGATAGGGATAGTTTTCAGAAGGTTTGCAGTGAGTAAATTGGTCTGTAATCAAAAGTACACATAAAATATACAACATAGTTCCATTTTTTAGGGTAACTTATGAATTTGGAAGCTATTTATATGCTATGAATTCCAAGAAACATCAAGAACTTGAACTAACTTTTAATTGGGGTGCTGGTGTGGAAACTAGTGGACTTGTGTTATCTGCATATTTTCATTACAACCAAAATGTTGCCATTATCATGTCAGTTTGTCACTGCTCAACAGGTTTGAAGTTATGATACTGTTGTATTCTATGCCACTAGGGGGTTATCTACTATCTACTGGTCGTTGCTGCGACGGGGGATAAATGGCCTGAAGAGAGGAAAAAGGCACTCTTGCTGCATAGTCTAGGAACAGAGGGCCAGAGACTGTTCTATACGCTTCCATGCCAAGGTATGACAATGGAAGATGCCCTCAAAGCTTTGAAAGCTCACTTTAATCTGAAAAGAAATACTGTTGCTGAACGACATGCCTTCAGAAAGAGAGCTCAGGCTCAAAATGAAACTATCCTGCAATACGTTGCTGCGCTACAAGATTTAGCTACTACATGTGAGTTTGCTACGGAGCCCCTAAGGGGACATGAGCAAAAAAAAATCTAAAGTTTAGTTTCATGTGCTCACGTGAAACTTTCATGTGCTCACGCGAAACTTTCATGTGCTCATGCGAAACTTTCATGTGCGCATGTGAAAGTTTCATGTGAGCACATGAAAGTTTCACATGCGCACGTGTCAGCCTCACGGCTTGGTAACCTCGTAACTTGGTTACCCCGTAACCACTCCTTGCCCACAGGTACTGATGCCCAGAACAAGTGCCACAAAGTTGCTAAGTATAAATATAAAATACGTTTATTTAGATAAATGAGTCGACATAAAGGTTAAAAAGATTTTAAAATAAAGTTCTGCTGCCAGTCAATAGTCCACAATGGCTGCTGCCTTATACAGCAGCATTGGAGCAAAGAGAAGTCCTCAATGGGGAAGCACGATGCGTGACGTCACTGACCACACCCCCTCATGAAGATGGGAATCCCCAGTAGCGTCATGTGCTTCCACCCGGAACCGGCAATCCAAGGCACCTCGGGTAGTAAGCAACAGTAATCAAGGCCTAGCAGCTCAACAATACATTGCAATCATGAAATGCATATGACCAGGATAGCAACTGGACTTTCCTTTCGTTGGATATTGTGAGCGTTGGTTATATGCACGTCAAATCCTCGCAACTCCAGACGAAATGTCGGTTGTCACAGGCCCTCCTCCGTCACTCCGGATAGCAGTCAAACACCTCGGTCAACAAGGGCAAGGAAATCAGGACAAAGCAGACCAAAACACAGACAATGACAGGAACATTCATGCGGCTGGGAAGGTGTTCTTATGGCCCTTTGCAAGGGAATCGTGTACGTTGAGCTGTACACAGCACTGGGTCTCCGTGGCATTCAGTCATGGCTCACGTTATGTCTCGTTCCACCCCACTCCCATCACCGTTGGCTTCCCTTTCGAACCAACTCAGAAGCTGACCCAAGTCCGGGTCTTGCCGTTGCTGATAAGCCCAGTCTCACTCTGGTGGTGCAGTGGTTTGGGCAGCTTCTCCTTGCAGCAGGCGTACCACAGCCGTCTGTTCTCCGGGCAACCTGGACAGTATATCATCATTCTGGTTAGTTTTGCCTGGTCGGTAGTGCAATGTATAATTATAGTTGGCCAACTGTGCTTCCCAACGCTGCTCCACCGCACCCAGCCGAGCGGAGTTCAGGTGAACAAGCGGGTTGTTATCTGTGAAGACCTCAACAGTGGCCCCCCAAAGATAGTCCTTGAATTTCTCAGTTATAGCCCACTTTAACGCTAAGAATTCCAATTTAAAGGAGCTATAGTTTTGATCATTTTTCTCGGCTGGGTGTAAACTTCGGCTAGTATATGCAACCCTCTCCTTACCTTCCTGCACCTGCGACAGAATAGCCCCTAGTCCGTCCAGGCTAGCATCAGTATATAAGCAGAAAGGGAAGCTAAAATCTGCATACGCTAAAATTGGGGCACTCACCAAAGCACCTTTCAGTCTTCGAAATGCCTGATCACACTCTGTACTCCATGAGACCCGGGTGTTCTTGCTTACCGTCTTAGCTCCTTTCAGGAGACGGTTCAACGGGACTGCAATGTTGGCAAAATCCTTTACAAATCGCCGATAATAGCCAATAAACCCGAGGAAGGACCGCAGTTGGTGGATGGTACTAGGGGCTGGGTCAGTGGCCACTCCCTGCTGGCTAACTACATGGCCGAGATAGGTCACTTTCCTCTGGAAGAACCAGCACTTATTGGGTTTCAACTTGAGGCCCATTTCCAGCAGTTGTCGGAAAACTGATTTCAAGTGTTGAATGTAGCTGTTGAAATCTAGGGAATAAACAATCAAGTCATCAAGATAAATAAGCAATGATTCCTGAAGCATACCCCCCAGACAACGCTGCATTAACCGCTGAAATGTTGCGGGCGAATTGCAAAGCCCCATGGGCATACGTTCAAATTCATTCATTCAAGAAGCGCCAGGAAGAATCCTTTTTCTTGACCAAAACAATTGGCGCCGCCCAGGGGGAGGAGCTTTCTCGTATCACCCCAGACTCGAGCATCGGCCTCAAAGGCGCCACTGTCTTTTCTACCATTGACTTGGAAGCAGCATACTTTCAATAACCTTTACACAAAGAGAGTCGTGACCTGACCGGTTTTGTTACGCACGATGGGCTGTTCATATTTTGCCGAGTCCCATATGGGTTAGCCTCAGCCCCATCAGCATTCCAAAAAATGCTGGCTACAGTGCTGGAGGGTTTGCCTAATGTAGCCCATTATTTAGATGACATAATCCTTTGGGGAAAAACACAAGCTGCTCACGATGCCACTCTTGCCTCTGTTCTACAGCGCTTACAGGAGGCCGATCTACACCTTAACAGAGACAAATGTCAGTTTCACAAAACACAGTTACACCGCAAGGGATTCAACCAACTGACGACCATCTCTCAGCCATCCTGCACGCACCACCTCCTCTTGATGCATACACTCTACGTTCCTTCCTCGGACTGTTATCTTGGTATAGCAAATTCATTCCAAATTTCGCCACAGTCGTCAAACCCCTGCCTGCTTGCATTCGAGGCTGTCAAAACGCTGTTGGTAGACAGTCCAGCTCTGGCTTTATTTGATCCCGACCTGCCTACGATCGTTTCAACTGATGCGTCCAACTATGGATTAGGTGCTGTCCTGACCCAAATGCACAGCCATATAGAACGCGTTGTTGCCTTTGCCTCGAGAACATTGTCGTCTGCTGAACGCAAGTATTCCACTATTGAAAAGGAGGCTCTCGGATGCGTATGGGCCGTGGAAAAGTGGAGAACATACTTGTGGGGACGTGAATTTACATTGCGCACAAATCATCAGGCATTAACTACGCTGCTCACTTCAAAAGGGACTGATCGTGCAGACATGAGAATCGCGCGCTAGGCTGCGCGTCTACTATGTTTTACCTATGATGTGGTATACAGGCCTGGTTCTCAGAACAACACTGCAGACTGCTTGTCACGCTTGCCGCTCCCTGCCGTTGCTGACGGTTGCGTGGACACTGAGCCAGAGTTCGTTGCAATGTTGTCTACTGATATGCATGCTGTATCACCCAATGAATTTTCATCTGCATCTGCTTCTTGCCCAGAACTTACTGCGCTACGATTACAGATTGCTAAAGGCTGGCCTCGCTCTCCCGCGATACTCCCTGGCATTGTCCGCCCCTATTTTCGCTTGCGAGATGAATTCAGTGTGCAAAATGACTATGTGTTCAGAGGCACTCGCCTTGTTGCTCCACTCTCTCTGCGTAACACACTGGTCACTTTGGCGCACGAGGGCCATCAAGGAATAGTTAGGACGAAACAGAGACTCCGTGACCTATATTGGTGGCCAGGCATGGATGATCAAGTCACACAAACTCTGCAGAGTTTGCTACATTTATGAAATCCAGAGACATATACGCACATCTGTCTATCACCCTGCTGCAAATGGCGCTATTGAGCATTTCCACCGTGTGCTTAAAAGCTACATCCAATCTGCCATCCTAGAGAGGAAACCTTGGAAAAACACTGTCAATGAATTCCTTCAGGTGTATCGCTCTACTTTCCATTCAACTACTGGGATTTCTCCTTTTGAATTACTCATTGGGAGAAAGATGCGTACTCGCCTAAATATTCTGCCACTAGTGTCCTCCTCTAAGGATAATGCAGCCCTGTCACAGAGAGTGTCAGCTCAGCAGAGTAAAAGGAAAACCTACTCCGACTTTAGACGAGGTGCGCGCACTCCTACATTCAGAGAGGGAGATAGCGTGCGCGTTCGGAAACCGACACGTGCCAAAAGTGTACCCAAGGTTCACAGACCCAATGCAGATCCAACGGAAAGTCGGTCCTGCCACTTATCTGTTACAGGATGGGAAGAAGTGGCATGCTTCTCACTTAACATTGTCCAATACCCCTGCAAGGCCGGCTAATTCAGACCTTTCTGTAATTGACTTGCCTACTGAAGACCCGCCTACAGTTCTTCAGCCAGATGTTCCTCACGATACACATTGTGTTCCGGACATAGACGTTCCAGCTCGCGTGAGACAACCACCACGTTGGCTGCAGGACTATGTGAAATGATTAGTCTTTTCAATTAATGATTAAGAATGACTAATTTAGAAATGAATGTTGTTGATGTGTACTTCAGTTTAAAACAGTATACGTTGCTAAACTACAAAAGGTCATTTATAGGCTTGTGTGTGAGTTATAACTTCTAGGTTGTTGTTTTGATAGCCTGAATAAGTTCGGTACGTATTATTCTTAAAGATGCCCTGCATTTCATTACTTTGTGGTAATGTCTGAAGTTCTACCATGGACTCTAAATTTTTTTGTGGAAAACATGCCTTGGTTACCTTGTTTCAAGCCATTCTAGTGTGGTATTTAAAGCCTGCATGAAGTCTCAGCTCGATTTGTGCCAGTTCTCATTAATATTCAACGAGCTAAGCTGCTTGACTCTGATTGGCTAACAGCTAGTAGGTTTCGTCCATAACATGACAGCCATTATCAACTAATTTTAGCTTCATAGCATGAACTATAGCTTGGCTAGCGAGTGCTAGCATTGTCCAAATGTGCATAAATAAAATCTGCTAGGCTAGCGAGTTCATTAAACCTGTATAACATAGCACTTCCTTGAGTTGACAATTACGTTTTACTTGCAGGGACTGGTCGTAGACTGCGATGGTAGCCTGCTCCAGGCTTCAACAGCAACCTTTTTGCAAAGCCTGTGGCATTATTCCAAAAAATAAACTGAAGCCATTTGATCCTCTAGTCTGGGTTCTTGGGCAAAATGCATTGTTGAAGTTCTATTTCTGCA
Organism: Alosa pseudoharengus; assembly: GCF_046254945.1. Lineage (NCBI taxonomy): Eukaryota > Metazoa > Chordata > Actinopteri > Clupeiformes > Clupeidae > Alosa > Alosa pseudoharengus. The sequence goes on along the minus strand of NW_027468718.1, from coordinate 23,044,187 downwards.
TAGCGCACAAGTCCGTTGACATTCAGCCATCCTTGCATAGGCCTACGAAGACTGTCACAGAGCTAAACGAATTTTGTGGGCAAGGTCTCAACTGGGCGAGCTCATGAATAGTAATGAGCTAATCAATTCCACGTCAATCTGAAGAGCTTTTGCAATTGGCTTAATTTCTCTGCTTATTTCTTTTCAGTGGCTAGAGCTGACAGAGGAGTTAGCTATTTATTACCGCCGCGCAGCGAAGCGGCGGTAATATAGGTTTAGTCAGAATTTTTTTTTTTTTTTTTCTTTTTCGCATGCCCAAATTTCCGTCAATGAGTCCCGGGACACTGAAAGACCGGGTTACACGAAACTTGGTGGGCATGTAACCCCACATGGATAGCATGGAACCATCGTTTTTCGTTTTGATCTGTAGCCCCCCCGCTGGACTAGACCCCCCGAAAGGAGGGTAGGGCAGACACAGTTTTCTGTGAATATCTCGAAAACCGTAGGGTTTAGTAGGACCATTTTTTTTGTATGTTGATCTCAAGGGGCCATGTCAACCCATTCCATAACCACTCATTTCATGTATAGCGGCACCTAGTTAAACACAAAAAAGTAAAAATGAGGTGTTCTAATCACAGGTATCTGTGACCTAACATAGTCAAAACTGCACAAAATGAAAAGTGTAGGATCATTATGACACCCTCTGTATGCACGCCACATTTTGTGAAATTCCGTTCATGGGGGGCCACACAATAAATTAATTTATGTTACTATACACCAACTGGCCTGTAGGTGGCCGGAGACAGTTTTCTGTGAATATCTCGAGAACTGTAGGGCCTAGGAGGTCCACCTTTTTTATGTATGTTGGTCTTAAGGGGGCATGTCAACCCATCCCATTACCACTTATTTCATGTATAGCGCCACCTAGTTAAAAATTAAAAAGCTAAAAATTAGGTGTTTTCATCACAATATCTCTGGCTGACAAGGTCAAAACTGCACGAAATTAAAAGTGTAGCATCATTATGACAGCCTCCGAATGCATGCCAAGTTTTGTGTACTTTCGTTCATGGGGGGCCTTACAATAAAATAATTTATGTGTTCATTTAGTGACGTACACCAACAAGGATTCCCGGGACACTGAAAGACCGGGGTACACAAAACTTGGTGGGCATGTACCCCCACATGGATAGCATGAAACCGTAATTTTTCGTTTTGATCTGTAGCCCCCCCGCTGGACTGGACCCCCCGAAAGGAGGGTAGGGCAGACACAGTTCTCTGTGAATATCTTGAGAACTGTAGGGCCTAGGATGACCATTTTTTTCCGTATGTTTGCCTCCAGGGGTCATGTTAACCCATTTCATGTGCACACATGTGCACAAACAGATACACACACACACACACACACATACATTCACAGTAATCATACGTATGACACATACTCACACAGTAGACATATGTACGCTTGCATGCACAGGCATATACGCAGGCACACACACAAGCACGCACACACACACACACACACACCCACACACACACACACACACACTCACACACACACACCCACACACATAACATAAACATAACACAAACAATCAAGAATTTCTCAGAATTATGAACAGGCAAGATGGAGGTGGGGTTGTATAAAATTAATTTTACATGTGAAATCTATGAACTAATCATGTTTTGGTACTTGTTGTCTAGCAGATACCAAGAATTGAGTGTGGATAATGCAATTTAGTGAGACAGTTAGAATCATATAGGCCTTTCAGCGTGATTTCTTTTTGTGGAAAAAAATTGCTGGACTGGGCGGCGGTCATATTTTGTACCGCTCTGCGGTACATCTAGTTATTTTCACAATCACGACATAGCACAAACACATATGGACCTAACATGTTTAAAAAAATACAAGTAAAAACGGTTTTATGTGGCAGGGCATCTTTAAGTAAGAGGGGAATATGTTGCATTCTATGCCACTGGGGGTCGGACTACTATGAATCTTATACTGTAAATAATGGGTGTAAGAGGGTAGAGAAGAAGTGAAGTTGAGTACATGTGATGCTGTAAAAATAAAATACTATTACACAGCCTCTTAATTTACATTCTACAATACTTAACAGATACCCAGACCCAAAGGTGCTTATGAGATGAAGGGGTGTCTGAGAGAAGTTGCAATTTAATAGAACATTCATTCTAAACAAAATCATTTTGGACATGCTGTTTAATTTAATAAATGATCATATTCCAGACATAATTTAGATGACTTCCATGAAATGTCAACAATTGCCATTGAAATTACATTTTTATCCCAAGCTAAGAAAATGTCTTGTGCAAAAGCTAGTCTGTGTCATTTTTATTCTATAGAGAATTACCTCCATCTCTAGGAGGAGATAGAATGGCAGGTGAAAACCAACATGTGCCTCTCTAAGATCCCCCTCGCTTGGCTAACCTTGAATGAAACCTCAGATGAAAAGAAAAAGCTATTTTCACTTACCTTGCAGACCAGAAGTGCCAGACGCGGGTGTCTGTGATGTGCTTTGCTCAGCTGGCTTGGTTCACCCCTCTCCATTCTCAAGTACACATTAAGTCCACACAATAAAATTCTGCCTGATTAATTTTGTCATTCAGCTTTCACACCCAGTAGTATCACATTTCAGAATCGGGTACGTCTGATTTCATGGTGTGTAGCTAACCATCTTAGTGTGTGAAAAAAATATAAATGACACATAACACCAATTATGCACAGGCCACAGAAAACAATAGCTGAACCAGATAATGCACTTTCAGTAAACCTCCACATGGATGTCCTTTTCGCTTAGAAAAGTAAACAGTCCATGTACTGTAAATTACATCTCATTGTATGCTAAAATGCTAACAAAATACAAGGTTGAACACACAGGATAATATAGTAAATGCGTTCTACAAAATGTGAGTAATTTCTCAACCCCTCTGATTAACATACTTTCAACATGTTACTTGATGTTGCTTGGTGCTAGTACAGCACCAAGCAACATCAAATGATAGAATTACTATTCGGATAACACAATGACACTAAAATCAGAATGGATGACAATCCCTTCTGAACCTTAAGCAGAAATTGTTTGCAGTGACCTTAAAACTTTTTTCTTTAATTTATAGCAGGGAAATCCATTAGTAGAGATAGATAAACAGTTCATAAAGTCAGGTCATTAAAGGAAGGTTATGGGGGATATATTTAGGGGGATACATTAAAATTAGAACATTCTATTGTTCAATTTGATTCTATTGTTCTACTTTACTCAAAGGGAGTGATAGATCTTTCAGAAACAGAGTTTTTAATTTTCTAATTTACATATTATGATGATCAGTGAGCTGGAGTTATTATATGAGTTAGACTTATTGAAATTGAAGTCAGGTTCAAAATAAAGCACTAAAATGGGGTATTTCAACAAATAATGTTTAAGTATTGTAATTCCTCACAGTTCCACAAGGGTAGCCTTCATGGATCTCACAGCTTTGAATTCCATTTCTGTTTCAGCTTTATTGGTGTTTTGGGAGTTGTTCATCATATCAGGTCTCTGTTTTACAACCAGGGACACATAGCACATCATTCCAGGGGCTTCTCTGCTCCAGGCTGTGTGTAAAGACTTTGTGGGTCTGACTGTAAAAATGGAAAGAGAGAGATGGGTCAGTTTTCAGAAGAACACAGGGCACCTCCTAGGATCCCACAGCGATGTCTGCTGTCTGTTTACAGCACGGAGTCTCTCTCCATCACGTCATTTGCGCTCCATCTCCTGGGCACGGTCCCAGGGGCCGCCACCTCTGACCCGCCCAGTCACCACCTCCTCTTCTCTGGTGCTCCATCAGTGGCGTCTCGGAAAACTATCAGCTGACAGATTTACTGGACTGGGCATTAGTTGAACTTGGGAGAGGGTACAACATCATAGGGTTACTCTCACAGACCTCTCTTGTCCACCGCAGTCACAACATGATTTAGTGCAAGGACATCTCTAAAGACATTAAACTAAATATACTGTCATTATACAACATATAGATTTGAGATCTGTCAAGAGGAAATGTATGACTACTCCTGAATTACCATAATGATGCCATTTAAACAATATATTTTTTAAAAGTATGTAATGCCCTGATGCGTTTGAGGTATTCATGATGTGAAAACAAGTGATGAGCATCCCAACATTTCCCAAAGAAATACAAATCATCAGAATTTGAATATAAAGAACAGGGCCAGGACATCATGCTGCCAATAAGAAACATATATTGTCACCATGGGATCCATGGATCTGTACTATTTTAACACTATTTTAGCCAGTCAAAATTATTTGAATAATGTCTTTAAAACCTAAAGTTAAATGTGATTTGTATAGTAATTCCTATGGTATAAATCAAAATGCATGTAAATAAATGTACATAACTCACAATGATGTTGGACCATTACTGGTTCACACAGACCTCTTCAGCAACAGTCCTACTGTTTGGCAGATTAAATAGTTGTGATATGACAAGTGTGTGTGTGTGTGTCTCTCTCTCCGTGTGTGTGTGTGTGTGTGTGTGTGTGTGCGTGTGTGTGTTTGTGTGTGTCTGTGTGTGTTTATGCAAATTGGTTGTCATATAGAGGATTTTACTTGAAATGTATGTGGGGAGTGTAATGTTGTATTATAATCTGACTCAAAGCAAATATTCACTTAGCTCTTAATTCAGGCATAATAAGCCTCCTTTTTCATTTATGTAGAATGATGATGGCTATGAATTCAAATAATGTATGGAGAAGAACAATGAGTCCAATTTAATTCAAATGGTATTCAAAAGTATTCAAATACCTTTCCATACCATTAAGCCATAAATAAAATGCATTGCACTCACACTTGGACTTTAGAATTGACAGTTCAAATTAAAATTCATTGGGATGGGATTTGGTAACCCAGTCTTTGAGGGAATAATGGAAAATTAATGTTTAATCCTATTAAGATAAGGATGTATTTATGGAATGGTCTGTATCTACTTTCAGCAGGCCTGCCCATCATAAATTGAAAGTCTTCTGGGGCCCTGTCAGTTGCCCACGTCCCCTACAGTTCCTTTATCAGTTCCATAACTGTTCCAAACATGCAATATTGTTGTGATAGAGCATTTATCTGATGCTCAGATGAAAAATGTGTGCATTGAATCCTTCAGTATTCCATATGAAATGTGCACATCCTGTTGATATTATCATTATTGCATGAACCTGCAGTGAAAATGTCAATAGACTCTGTATGATGCATACATTTGAAAGGTATCAGTTCTTGACTTTGCACATCTTGTTGATTTGTCTGTGCAATTTTGCTCTCTTCACATCTAATGACAAAGTACACATACACAGAGATCATTTACATAATAAACCTATATTCTTAAAGGGTTGTTCTAATTGTTCTGCTTAGGAATGAGAAAAACATACCCAGATGAGAATTCAGCTTTGACAAAATGTAATATTTTACAGGTACTTTCACAAGTTTTCTTTTTGCTTTGTATTTTTAAGAAATTACTTAATATTTGGGGAATTTCTTGTCAGATACAAGCACAGCATGACTGATATGCTTGAGAAAGGCATCCTGCATGCGAACACACCTCAAGGAAGATTATATTTTATGGCATGTGTGTGTGTGTGTGTGTGTGTGTGTGTGTGTGTGTGTGTGTGTGTGTGTGTGTGTGTGTGTGTGTTTTACAGGGTGTAATTTGGGAGGCCATTACAATTAATACTTTACAAAAAAATCAACAGAATCCCCAAGGTGGTCCCTATCTCCCTCCCACAGACCATACTCTCTTAGCTCATTGGGGTTCACTTAAATCAATCAAACTCAATCTCTATTCCCACTATTGCCATCAAACAGCCACTTTGTGTTGACATCATGTTATGATTAACAGCACCACTATTATTCATATTTCCAAGTTGGAGCAAAATAAATTCAGTGTAATTAAGTATGAAACTATTTTAAATGGGTCAATCCATCTTCCATACTCAACAACAAGACTCCCACTTCCCTACTACAATGGCCTGTGAAGGCATTTATGTCAATACAATTTAACTTTTTTAGGCTAATAAGTAGCCTACTGTAATGTTTTTTAATTAATATATTTTGCCTACATTTTGTAGCAAATGACTTGAGATGTCATTAAGGATAAAGTAATTGATTCAGTTTTGTTGTGACCACATTGAACAATTAAATAAAAGCATCAACGACAGTAAAACCAACACTGGAATTAAGTTTCTGAATTGAATTTTTTTTTTAGTAAAAGGAAGCGCTGGTAAGGAGACCTTTCCTGCACTATTTGCTGCTTCACCTCACGTTCCATATCAACACACACAGTTAAGGACAAAATCACTTGGGCCATCTCAACCTGTCTTTGTTTGCCACCGACTAAATTCATATCTGAAGTCAAGCGGGGTGGGTGAGGTTAGGTCCTACCATAGCTTATATGGACAAATACAGCCACTGCAGTGAAATGCCACTGAGGCCAAACTCCATGAAAACTAAGCGTGACTTATTGAAATGTAGTCCAGCATGAAATGCCATCCGTTCAGTGGCCCTACCCTGCACCTCTCCTGTTTCTGCTGCTTGAAATGGCTTCACAAGAACAGCAAACCAGCAAAGTCTGAGTCAGCACAGAACAAAGCAACACAAAGCACAATCAAGGGTGGCCTCCTAATGGTGGGGGGGGGAGGGGTATCTATCAGATGTCCTCATCATCTTTTGTGCTGTTGGCACGTAACCTCATTGTGTTGTTTGTTTACATGGTGCTTACACCCCCATGCCAGAGCTCAGCTGTCGTGAGACAGGGGGAGAGTGAGGCAAAACGGATGGCTAATGCCAGGGTGGAAATGATCTGAATCTCTGTGTCGTCCTGAATACATAGAAGAATCCATCAGATCTAACAATCCCACAGCCTGGCTGCCCTTGATGTGGGGGAGAGTAACGCAGATGCTGGATGACCTTCTCAAGGGTAGCCTTCTAGCGTGTTTGACCACAATCTAAGCCCTCAAAAGCCAGCAGGCCTAAGCTGACCCAGTGTGACCATAGATTCTACCCAATTAAACCAATTTGCATCAGGGAACCACAGTGATCTGTCAACCTCCTGAATCAAAGTGGTGAGCAGGGAGCCTGGGTTCAATGGAAGGGTCCTGGAGCATGTGAGTGTCTTGGGGAAAGGATAGAAGTGTCCTTCAAATAGCAATCCAATGTGGATCTCTCTCTCTCTCTTTCTCTCTCTCTCTTCTGTCTCTCTCTTCTCTCTCTCTCTACGCCCCCTCTCTCCCTCTCATTTTATTTCTCTCTCTCATATAAAGCCATATATGTACACAAACAATTACGAAACAATTTACCCATGCCCTGTATATGATTGTTTGTTGAAATATAAAAAGACCTGATGACTGAATAGAATAATGAATTAAATCTTGGTCTGGATCTGCAGCAGGCCAACTGAGATGATATTTCATTTTATTTGTCTCATCTGCAATTACTCAGAGATGAGAAGCCGTACAGAGCTGCACAGGAACTGGCCTGATGAGAGCCAAGGGCCCTCCCCGCACTCCTGGCTCTGTTCCCCGCTGGAGAGGCATGTCCTCTGGGCGCTTCCCTCTGTTCTTGTCTTTTCCTTTGGTCCCCAATCCAGTGAGGAATCCATCTCTGCTTCTCACTTAACCAAGCTATCACCACCCTGCCATGCCTATGCACATATCAAGCCCATCACAAAACTTTCCAACCAATGATTCAGTTTATGCTGTGGGATAATGTTTCAACAATGTCGGGCTCGCTGTGCTGTGGCTAGTGGAACCAGCAGTGGAGCACAGCCAAGAAGCAGGACCTTTCATATGTATACTGTAGCACACTGTCTGTAGAACACATTTACTACAAAAGATAGTGTTGCATAATCCAAGGTTTGGTCTCCTCAGGAAAACAATCCCAGCAGAGGCACTTTGTCATGATGAGGATGCACTCATGCTATTTAAATGTTGACTGGCCAACACTGATGGACTAGAACAAACTATTCAGTTGTAATAGATTGAGTGCTGTGTAACTGCACAGGTAAAGAATGATATATAGGTGGTGCCTTTGGACTGTACATCACAGGTATGAGCATTAGAAATCTATTATATGCCAGGTGAAAAAGAACTCCAGCAGCAGCATTTTTTGGTGGGAAAAGCATATGCTGGAATTGCTCGTTTTACATTTTAGATGAAAAACAATATATTGTTTTATTTCTTGTCATTCAACTAAGTAGTGTACTGGAAGAACACAATAGATTTTAATTTATTGACACGTTTACTTATTTATAATCCATTGATGCTTGTCAGGAATTAATTTGATATTTCCCAGTGGAATTTGCATGCTTTCTGTATGCACCTTTGTTCTTTTTACATAACGATAGACGTCTAGAACAGATGACTGACAATTAACAAAAACATTACTTAAGAGTTTTAGAAAACATAGAAATTCGGATAGTGTCTCAAATTAAAAGTGGGGCTTTGACCAGAAACCAGTTTTGAATGCAGAAAATGTGTATTGTTATTGAACCCAACACATTAATTTGGTTTACTTTTAACTACAACACAGTGAATAGCATGATATATCTTTTCATCCTACACACGAAATGTCAAGGTGGACTAATGACATTTTCTAATTTTTTGCATTGTCCTCATTAAGCAGTTAATTTTCAAAGAAAAAGCCCTGATCTCCTCAAACATATGTCCTTTGCCTTTACTTAATCAGGTTTGCATGTGTGCGTGTTCCTTTACCCCCGAGTTGGATCCTGCTGTAATCATACACCAGGGCTACAGACGAGGACAGAGTTCCCCACAGAGGGCCAGCGCTTCACAACATCACTATCTCCTGGGGGATTTGTTCCCCATTCAGTACCTACAGTAAACACAGTGCATATTTTTGAACGTGTGGTTTGCATGGCTTGTTTGAACTGCATGCATGTTGATGACAGCATATCTGCAGAAAGGCAGGATGGGAAGCAAAGGAATGAAGGGATTTGTTGACCCCTCATTGGCAGACAGACAGAACCTCTGTTCTCATTTAGCTGGTTGAATTACGTTGCTTTGCTCGGCCTTATTGCTGTTGAACTAAAACCACTGATGTTATTAAGTAAATGATGGTTAATACTGTATGTCTTATGAAGAACAGATTGCGGGCAAAGGGTTTGAGGGTATGATGTAAAGACGCCCCTTCAGATGTTTCCCGAACAAAGAGCCAAGTCAATTGCACTCTTCCTCTGTCAGTACTTCCTTTTGTTTGGGCTAGTGTGCGCTTGTTTATGGAAATGTGTTTCTCAGCAGTGTGTATGGAGAATGGTGGCTTCCTCAGGGCACCTATCAGAAACACCTGTTCTCTTTTTCAGAGCTGTTGATTGAAGGTTCTGCTCATTCTGCCCCAAAGCCCTGCCTCAGGTGGAAAATACGGCTATTGTCACTTACAATCTAGATTTACATAGGCACAAACATAGCCAAGATTAAAGAAAGGTGCCTTTCATTTGTCTCTTTGCATAGAAGAATCCCCCAAATACTGGCTTTTAAAAAGATTTCTGCATCTTTCAAAAAGGAAAAATGAATGGTATCAAGTTGAACTTAATTGTGGTCTATTTTGAGGTATATAATCAAAGTGCAATTAGCAACACAATATATAAATTATAAAATCAAAATTCATGAAAATTCATTCAAAAATCATATCTACTGTTATACCCTTCATATACTTACATTAGGGGAAGTCTCTCTCTATCTCTCTCTCTCTCTCACACACACACACACTTTTTCATCCACTGCCCACATTTCTGTTTTAAACGTCTATAATTAATTATCCTAATTTGTCTATGATCACAGGCCATCCCAGGAAAAATGAAAAATAGTATTTACACAAGTCTTTCCCTTTTTTTCCTACAACGCCCCTTTCACTGGGAGTAGGAGTTTAATTATGGACTGTTACATGTGATTTTGATTCCAGAGCAAGCTCTGTCTTCAGTATGATGGATTGAAGGTCAGTTTCTGCACACAGAAATAGAGATGGGAGTTGATAAGAACTTGCAAAGCATTTTTTTCATGTTCCCACAGACAACTTGTTTTGAACATGCTTTGGAATTTTCAGATACCCATATCTGGCTTTAAGATTATAAAACAGCATGAATTTACATTTGATAACACGGAAGTACACAGATGGTAGAGCTATGAATAAAGAAATGAAAGAAAACTCAAATAAAATAACACAGTTGATTCATGGAGGCTCTGACTAGAAACAAAAGCTCTTGAAAGATTCTCTTCCATTTGCAAAGCAGCAAAGAACTGTACAGGTCAACTGATTCTGACTTATTGTTTAACAGACTTCTCACAAACATAAACAAAGGTCCTGAGCCACATGCATGGATTCAGTCTCTCACTTGGCCACATCTACATTTTCCAGGTTGCTTTCCCAGTGTGGAAGTAACATTTCAGCTTAAAGCAAGCCTACTTATGAGAGGTGTAATTTGATCCATATCCACACATTAACTGCATTCAAATACAAAGCTAACTGCAACGTCATAACAGTGAAAGCAGACCTATCACTGTACCAAAAGAGTGTTGAAGAAGAACAGCAACTAAAGGTAGAATTCCAACTGATGATTTTTACATGTTGGTGTGGAGAATATTAGTAGGCCACATATCTATTTTATTAATATTTACACAAAATGCACAAAATGTTATGCACATAACATGTTACATGTTATGTTATGCACATACACTCATGCATATATTTATAGTCTTTCTCTCTCTCTTTACACACACACACACACACACCATTTGCTGTTGTCTTGAAAAACTGCATGCCCCTGAATAAATTAACACATCTGATGACAGGGGCAGCACCTCAGCGGTGTATGCAAGTGTGATCATGTCAGAGGACACCTTCTGCCACAGCCCTGGTGATGAGCCTGACTCATGTCCCCCAGCTCACTGCCCAGTGTTCTTATTTGAGCCCCAGTCAGGGAGTAGCACGGACTCCTGTGTGGGAGCTAATGTGTGTGCACCGCATGAGCATCTCACATGTTGAGTGTTTCCAAAAATGTCCCTCTTCAGCAGGGTGGTCTTCTTCTCTCTGGAATACACCCCAATCTCCAGCTTGGTAGGGTTATTGCTAGAGGTGGGGGACTAATGCAGGGGACAGGGATCCCACTGGGCCAACTGGAAACCAAAGTCAAAAACCACACTGCACACGGATCTAATGTAGAGTGTAATGTAAAATGCCCCTAATAAGCATGATTTATCTGCACAACAGAGAATTAAGTGCCCTATGTTTTCACAAATGAAGGAGATTAAGTGGGAATGGTGATCCAGATGGCAATCACAAAAAAGAGAGCATTTCTCTGGGTTAGATCATAGCCAAAACTCAAGTCACCAGACACTAGCGGCAAACCTCTACAAAACATTCTGGGATCAGAGAACCTCCAGGAAAGCCCTTTCACCTACTATAGCCAGTTTTCCGATTGGTTACACTCTAAACTGAACTGACAAACAGAGGATATGATTACAGTGTCAGTACCTGCTGTACAGGCCATTGGAGTTGTTTACCTCCTGCGTAAGAAAGACATCCAAAAACTGTGTGGCGTTCCAGAAATGGAATTCAGTGCAATGGTGCTTTTTGCACTGGGATTGCATGAGCAAAACATCTCCAGTCTGTAAGCCCACACAGGGAAGCCTTAATGTTAAACAAATGAATAGGCATCTGGATCAGATTGGGTAACATTGAATGACTGTGGTCGGGTATTGTGTTTGCCTACAGCTTATTGTCAGATCTAATGCAGAGCAAATGCTCGCTGTCAGATTAGGCATTGATATGCCTGTCAAAGTGTAAAAGTACAGCACATCCACAAAGGCAGCTTCAAATGTCATCTATAATTTTGGGAAGGGGCATTTTTTCCACATTTGTACATTTGTGTAGCCAGTCAACATTGATTCATATTCATAATTTTGCATTGTAGTGAGGAGCTATAGTCCCTAACATAATGTATAAGTAAACCTTGGCTTTCAAAGTACATTAAAAAGAGGTTATTGGAAAGCCAAACAAAGCAACCCATATTATCATGGGCATCTTAGCAACTTACATTTCTAAAATAATTATTGTTTAGCATTGTTTACATTATCACCTGGCAGTAATGTTCAGGATTACACATTCAACACTTTTGAATATACTATATTTAAAGTATATTTCTGCAATAAAGAGAGATATTTTCAAGTTTCTGCCCTTTTTATTACTAGTAATATAGTTGGTCATATAGATTATTGTTCCCTCTACACATTAAAATAACCTATTAATTTATTTTATTCAAATATTTTTAATTGTATTTTAAGAATGGTATTATTATATGTTTTTTTTTATTTATTATTTTTTAATTGTTTTTATTTGTTAAACAAAAATATTTGGGTTTTCAGAAAATTGGCCCAAGTTGTTAAGTGTGTTAACAGCTTCTTGTCCACAACTGTAAAAGTCTCTCAACTGAAAACGATGCATAGAGCAGTGATCCAAGCACAGGTCATTAATGTTATTTTAATAATTGTAATCATACACATATTGTGTTTATTTGATGGCATCTTCCACAAGAGAAGTGCTGCAGGAAGACTTCATCTCTATGCCATAGTCATGTCTAAATAGCACTTAATCTCTATGCCATAGTCATGTCTAAATAGCACATTCATACAGAGCGAGCAGTGAGAGAAACAAAAGGGCAGCTATCCAAACAAAAGTCAAAAATAGAGTCAGAGATATTACAGTAGACTGTGCCGAGTGACTGGCTCTGTTAACATTTTCCATAGGCTAAAGTGTTAGCAGACCATCACATAATTAGTACTGCAATAGCCATACCTCCTTCTCAAGCCGTGCAGGCAGCAGGCCCTATTTGTTTGAAAGGACCTGCCAAAAGGGATCCCAGACACTTGTGTCTGTTTTGATGAGAGAAAATCTCACTTTGCAGAAGAGCCTGTGTCAAAAGTAAATAATTCTGTCACTATACATCCTCTCCTTCTCTTTCTCTCTCTCTCTCTCTTCTCCTCAGACACACACACACACACACACACACACACACACAGAGAACCATCTCTGTTTGGGGCTGAATTACATGAAAGTATTGTTTTCCAGCTGAAACACACATCTTGCCTTATCATAAATTACATCATCCACTTTTTGTCCAATCAGAGACAGTGCATGGCGATCCACCTTTTCTGTTTGTTTCAGACTCAATGTAATGGAATGACAACAAGGTTTCCATTTGAAAGCAGAGAGAGTTCTTAAGGAAATCAATAGGGATCTACACCATTCAGTTTAAGAGTTTTGACAATATCTGTGTTCGGAACAATCTGGAGTATACACATTCAACAATTATTTTATATGACTTTAAAACAGGAGATAGATAAATAAAATGATGAATATATGAATGAAAGAATAAAGACATATCCACGTGTGTGCAAAATGGATTGGTTCTATTCCTCTGGTTATGACATCAATAGGAAAGTGAAGGTTTTTATCATTTCCCATTTGGAAATGAGTTTCATCCTGTCTGTATATCATAACACGCTTGTAAAGGGCCTCTGGTCTGTACACACTGTCCCTATAAAGCTGGCCATGATCTGAGGACTTCTAACTGTGTTTGACAATCAACAGCACTTGTAAAGCAGTCGCTGCCAGAATCCAAATGGGCAGTAATTGTAAATGTCAGGCAGAATTAAGAGGGGAATGCGTAGCTGCACCTTGGTGCAGGAGAGGAACAAAGGGAAAAGAAAGGGGGAAGAAAGGGGGAAAAACTCCCCCTGACGGGGTCCCTCTGGGAGGCCTTTGTCTGCTGGTGCTTTCCAGTGAAGGGGCCAAGTTGTGACAACTCTTAATTATGGAAACATGTTCAGCATAATAGTGACCAATAGTGTGATTAGCAACACAAGTATTGTGTATTATGCAGGTCTTCACATACAGTATGTCACGTTTGTAAACAATTTGAATGTTTTTTTTCCTCCACACCTTTCCATCATCTGTAGCAAACTATGTACAAAATCTTGAAACAAAACAAGAACAAATTATGACATTAAAGTTAATATGTACCATAGGCTTTATGTGCAGTAAGCTGGCTTCTTGCTTAAAATATTAAATCTACCGAATTCTGCCGGTTATTGTGCTTTTGTTAAGAAGTAGAATACTCTGTTTATTAGGAGATGAGCATTTAGTAGGAGCTATTGAAAATAATAGCAATATTACATGATTGAATAATCATACATTATGAAAAAAAAAATGGACAGAAAATGTCCTTTCCAACGTCAAGGAATCTCATGTACAGTATGCAAGGAAAACGGTGGATGGTTTTCTTGTCTTTGTTTGACTAATGCAGACGCCATTTTGAGAACATTTACTTATAAAGATATCAAATCAGAAATGGAAGGATTAAAGACTTTGGTCTGATTTGAGATCATTCCAATGGTAAGTCAAATTCCCATAGAGCTGCTGTGGCTGAGGTTGGGCTGGATTTCATGGTGAGAGGCGGAAAAGATTGCTCATGTCTGAGGAGCATGGAAACATACTGGAAAGAAGCGGATCAAAATAAGAGAGTGGGAAGCAAAAGCAGCTAATGAAAAGAACCAAATTAGAGAAGAAAAACAACAACTGCATTCTTACAATGTGAAGTGCTCTGTGGATTTGGAAGGCATCGAGAACTTCACAGAGCAACCATTAAAGCATGCAGCTCGTCTGGATGGTGCCCGGCAGGGCATGCCTGCGTCTCCCCTCGCGCTCTGTCTGTCTGTGGTCCTGAGGTCACAGCCGTCCCAGGCCTGTGTTGTTTTATAAGTGAGTTATGGCGGATTCCTTGGGCTTCCTCTCAGCCAAGTTAATGGCTGTGCTCTTGTGGGCTCTCCTCTCAGCAGGATGCTTCCAGGCTGCTCTGTGGCGTCTTTGTCTGTTGTCCGGTGCAGTCTGCAGGGAGCCAAGATCCAGCCCATCCCCCTGGTCTCCAGATGTTACCTTGTCCTTAGGACCCCATGTACCAGCTTGACCTAGACTTCACTATAAAGCAATCCCAAGGCATTTTGCCTAAAGAGCAAAGGGAGTAAATAAATAAATAAACTGTTGATTAATGTCCCCATTAATTCATAACACTTGAGCTCATAACAAATAGCTACAGTAATGCTCATGGAGTGGAAGCTCTCTAACTAAAGGTCACTGAGCCTGAACACCAAATTCAGTCAGTGTATCACTGCAGTGACACCTGCACTTACCATGCTTGAGGTCACTGAGAAAGGTTTGAAAAATCATAATGGCAGTGGTAGCCAGTGAAATGGTATGGTATTTATCAATACCATAAAAGTCAAGAGGCAGAGGCACGGTCTGTTGGACGTCTGTAAATCTCCTCAATATTTTGGTTAACTCCTTTTGATCTGTGGCAGCAGTGTTGTATGAAATATTTCTTTAATATGAGATCACAGAGCCCATGTTATGGACAGGAAGAGGCCATGAGCAGTGGTGTCAGTGGATGCTGCAGCGCAGTGGTCTCCTGGCCCAGGAAATGCACTGGGTAGTTGTCCAGAGGCAAAACACCAGAGACATGACCCCACAAAAGAAGTAGGTTCAGTGAACCATTTGTCTTTTATGTGAAAATAGTTATTAATCTTGAAGAGAGAGAGAGAGAAAGACAGAGAGAGATGGTCATGGAAGTAACAAAACAAGTAAATATTAATAAATGCTGTCACTGTTAACAAAACCAAATTGATCCAAGCCAGCGATCACATTGGCTATTTGGATTGCGTTTGATAGTGCAGAATATATACAAACCATTTTTATGTAAAAAGCCAAAGCAGAAACACTTAAATCTGAGGAATGTGTTTGCTTTTGTGCATGACAAATCGAACTGACGCTCCTCTGGCCTTGTCAAATATCTAGCAACTAGTCATTGTGCATGAATGCTTTCTAGTCATCATTCTTCAGACAATTCATCACCATGCTAGGCTCCAGCTGTTCCTGCAGAGGTTAAAATACTAAGGCTCATTTCTTTAGATATTCATGTATCCAAATGCTTTTCCTCAGGACAGTAGAGCTTTCACTGGTAGAGTTTTGTCTGAAGTATTTTGGTAGACACAATTTGCAAATGGTTATGTCTTGGAGTCAGGAAAAAGTGATAATGAACTTCCAGGGAGATTAACATAGTGCCTCCAGTAACAGCAGTAAGTACTGAGATGGCCCAATTTCGTTTCATGTAGCAAATATTCCAAACCTTTAAAAGGATTAAAGTGTAAGATGAGGAAAAAATGTAAAAATGCATAAAAAGGACTTTTTTGCAACCAATGGGGGATGGAAGAATGTACTGCTGAGCATTTTTGATGATTACTTTCATTTCCGTCAACTTCCAACAGACTATTTGTCACAGAGGCATCAAGGAAGCTAGCTGCTTGATCCAGGGAGAGGCATCTGACTTGAAATGACACTTGTGGTTCCCCAGCCTCTGCGGAGATTGACGAGCAGAGTGCCGGGAGTGGTTCAGTGGAGACTGCAGCCAGGGAGCATGGTGGAGGCATCATCCATACATCCTGACAAACACCCTGCAGACAGCTCAGCTAGCCCCAGCTGCACTGCTGACAAAACGTTGTGACAGGACTACCTTGGCCTGCTTGGCCTCCCGACTCTGAATTAAAGCAGTGAGCTCATGAAGTATGGGCTCATCAGGCAGAAGGCGGAACCGCTTTTGTATTTGGCTTTGGCTAGTTTTGGGGGACAGTGAATATGTGCGCTTTTCTGCTTCCCTGTGAATGTAATAGCAAATACTTCGTCTAGTCTTTTGGATGCCTACACTGTCAAAGATAGTAAGAACACAATCACGAAAAGGCTACCAATATGATTAACATATGACATCTCCACCTCTGACATTCAGGAAGTGACTCCTTTGAATGACATTCACATCCCCTCCAGCCACCCTGACTTTGGGTTCCTTATGTCTTTGCAAGGTGGTGTCATGACTCTCAGCACAGCTGCAAACAGCTGGAGGCCTTTTTACAGGGGGAGTGAGGAAGGGGACTGCTTCTATCTTTGAATGTTTTTTCAAGGGCTCTCCACTGATTTGTTTTTTTGTTTTTCTTCTGACATCTGATCAACCATTCCAAAGGGTTGAGCTGCCATTGCAGTTTTCACACAAACAAAAATCAGCAACAAAATCACCTCTCCCAATATTTAATATTAGCCAAAAATGAACTGACTTGCCAAGGGGTTAGGTTGCATTAGAGGGATATACAAAATATATGACTGTAGACATCACAGGGTTTATAGGTCTGCCATATGTGCCCTCAAAGAGAGATATGGCACTATACATAAACCTAACTACATAACTCTATTGTCTGTTCTAATCATTGCCATACCCCAAGAGGTACCTTCCTCCATTTTATTCTTTTTAAGGGGCAAAACACAGCACAGCTAACCCTAAAAATGAAGTGGACTAACCACATGCTGGCTTGGTTTATGAACACGCACCAGACTTCTCTGGGTTAGCTGTGTGTGCGAGGGAGGGACAGAGAGTCTCAGCCTCTGTACCTGTCGGACTAGTTTATGTTCTCTGTCTCTATTCGCCGGCCCACACGGGCCCTCCAGGAGCTCACGGGCCGCTGGATCACCTGCAGAACAAATCGCAGCCGCGTCTCCCACATATTCTACATGTAGTTGAGCTTAGCCAGTGGGGGAGAATCTTAGATCTGTGGCGGCCTTTTCTGACACACACCGTCTGCCCCGAGACATCTGGTCTTTCTCAGTCTTTCTGGGCAGAACAGAGGGCCCATCAGTCACCACACGACAGCCATGTTTGACTGGCTCTGGGAACCTTAAAGATCAGTTGCATTAAAATCACACAATAAATCTGGCTCCTAACTATGCATGTAAGGATATGAAATGTTTTACTGAAAATGTCCTGCAGCATGGCCTTCTTAGACTATCTATTATGCATCGAGGACAGAAGCACTGTGGCATGCACTGAGGAATTGGAAGCTGGTGACCACATGTGCGATACAGAATACATAAAATTCAGCTGTGCTGCACTGTAGGAAGCTTTCTCAGAGTGAAATGCATTGCCCTTTAGGTCCAAGTTCTAGTCTTTATGACCAGATTTATGAGGCGGGGAAGGCCTAGTTGCGTTTATCATTGGACCTTTCCACATGTTTCAGTGTCAGTAATTTTTATAATTGAAGCCACAGGCTACTGTTTGTTCTGGTTCTGTACCAAATGTAATAATTTGAGGAAATCAGGTGGAAAAAAATCTCTTTGTAAGTCATATTCTGTTTGATGGAAGGAACACAAACCTGTAGGACATACTTCATCATGGAAGATGTAGCCAGCGAAAATGTTTTACAGCGAAATTTGACATCAACTCCAAAAACTACATAGTAAAAATCCTGAATGTCTAGTTCCTCTTCACATAACTACATAGGCCTACCATCAAACTTTAACGGAGGATGTTGTAAACACCAGTTAAAAAATAGATTGTCATGTTATATTCCCATCACGTGCTGTGGGTCAGAGACATGGTCCCTGGAGGTTGAGGTGTTTGATATGCCCAAAGACATAATTTCCATTAAATTATCACCATTAACTGAGTGTGACGTGCATTTAAACAGAACACATCATTTACACTTTGGGGTTCCGCCACCACAGATAAATGAATAATAAATATATTCTTTCATACCAACTATAGCGTGATGATATTGTTAAAATAAATAGTGAGTTAATTTTTCACGTGTACAGAGGTGACCAAGAAGCTAGCAATTCTTGTCCAAAAAGTATTGCTACACCACGATACTCACCACGTTGTCCAACAGTGAGTAATTTTTCCCGTTGCACCGACACTGGATTTTAGGGTTCCCCCACCTGCCAAATCCCATTTTAACCACTGACTATAACATATTCTTGTGCTAAATTTGAGCCTTTTGTGAAATTTACTGCAGCTTCATTGTATAACAATTTTTTCACAGTTATTGGTAGAGTTTTGAATGGTATTTCATGCAGCGCCCCATGTGGATGAAATTCTTACCAGATCTGGCATGCATCCCAAGAATTTGGTAGTGAGGCACGGTATAACAATTTCTATAATATATTTGTAATATACAATTTTCTATAGACCAAGAAGATATTGGCTAGTGATTATCTTTTTTCTGAACGCTATGTGGTACCACTTCAGAAATTAATTGTAATCTGCTAGGGCATTTCACCTCCTAGAGGCAACCTGCCATAAAATATTGGAGTTTGGCAAAACATTTTTCAAATTATTGCCCAAAACTGCTCTGAGCCTTCAGAGGGCGCTAGCATAAATGGAAATGTCCAAACTTATAGGGACTCACTTCATATTCCATATCATTTCTGGGCTGGGCTAGCATGCAGTAGCCTGAATGTGTGCAACAGCAATAACAATTTTAAATCTCAGAGTGCATGTTACTTTTCCAGATAAGGACTACCTCTTCGAGTAGGTCAAACTTAAGACCTACAGCAAAGCAGGCATTCCCGTATGTCTGCGTCATGGATCCTTGCTATTTGAACACGTGCAGTTCTTCCCTTTCACCTTCCTGACAACAGAAAGCTGTGGGGACTTTCATGTGGGTCATAGCTTAAAACTGCTCTTTGCTCTGGCTGAGACTATGAATGCAGCACCTTAGGGAACCTCAGCCCCTCAGGGAGCACACGACTGCTGTTTACTGTAGATGGGGAGCGACACAGGCTGCATAAAGTAGAGGTGGATAATAGGTTTACGGGGGTCACGGCATGGAAATACTCAGGCCTCCCTACATGGACCTGCTCAGACCTGCTGGTGCATCAATAGCAACAAAAAAAAGTCAAGTGATTATCAGTAGTCTGAAATAAAACCCAGGAGACACATTTCTCAGAATTCTTTCTTTAGAAAATATTTTGAGAATGTTTATTATAAAAATATAAATGTTTCCACTACAAATCACTTTACATTAGTAGACAAGGCCATCTACATTTGCACTCCCCACACACCCAAGCACACACAGATCTAATGAAAGAGGAAAGGACAGGTGGGGAGGAAAACAGTATTGCTCTTTTAAACACCATGTCTATAAAGTAAATACAAAACATTAATATCATCGTCACATAACCATGTCATAACTTACTGTATGCAACAAACAAAACATTCCAAAAATTTGCACTGTAAAGTGTATGTTAACAAATAAATAGGTAATTATAGTTGTTTTTAAACTGTAAAAAACAAATATAAAATAACATCACACAAATGATTTTATTTAAATGTTGCACACATATTTCATTGATCTTTTATACATACAAACATTTGTACAATGGGATGGCCAGGAAAAGGACTGTACCCCTAGGTTCACTGTTGCTATTATTACAAGGTCTTGTTTACATATATACATGCTAACAGTAGGGAGAGCAGCAACATTTACAGGCAGGTTAAAAGGGACAGAGGAAGACTGGAGATGTTCACCTAAAGTGGAAAACTGGGAAGATGCGGTAGGATTGCACTGCTTTCAAGGCTGCCATTCTATCCCGCTCAAATACTTCATGTTTTTCTGATGCACATAAAATGTGACTTGCAGATATGCTAATAGAAGACTCAAGGCTACATGTTACCCTCTGATTCAAATGCTGGATCCTGCAATGCAAACTAGACCAAGCTGGACAGGACATTACATTCTGTAATAGTTGGTTGGTGCATTTTATCTCTGCATCCTCTTTCTTTTTCACTCTCTACCCTGCCTCCTCATTCTTTTCTTTGTTTAGCTTTCTCAGATTAATGAGGAACATGCATCCTGAGATCCTGCACAAGCCACCTAGTCCACTGTGCTGTTTGTTGATCTCTGTAGAAGCCCTGATCAAGACATATTCATAGGAAAGTATGAGAGGGTTATGTCCTCTACTTAGTTATTCACATTATCAATAAAAACTAATGTTTCCATTTAAAGTGACACTGTCAGCAAGAAATACAAAGCTCTCTCAGTAAATTCACTCCTTGCCTACGATGGAAAATTAACTTATCATTTGTAAACGTCTTATTATGTCATCTGGCTATATGCATGTAGTGTAGTGTAATAGAATATGATACTATGTATCTACTCATTAATTCATAAAATTAATTTTACGTCAGTGGATAAGACTTTCTAAATGGACACATTTTCAAGTTTCTTTTTTTTAATAGGTGATTCCTCAAAGCAAAGATAACTATGACATGACTGAGATTCAGCCAGAGACGTCACACTAGCCAGATTCACTATGTTGGGTTCAGTCATTGGAAGACTGCTCTGAAGATCATTAACACCCCTCCCTCTCATGTCAAGCCTTTTCAACCCTTGTGACAGCAACTTTCAAGCAAAATAATTTTAGTGCTAGACCTTTTAACAAAAAAGCAAAACAATGCTCTGAAATGCATATTGCCTTATTTGACAATCCCATGTACTCAGCTTGACAGCCTTAGTGGATAAATATTGCTTGGCATATGCCTAGTTAGCATTTTACAAGGCCTGAAGGGCCTCTTTCCTGCTAACAAGAGAATTATCTTGGTCTTCCCCAAACCAGACCCTCACAAAGTCAAAAGGTCACACTCAGTGGTAAAGTGAGGAGGTCAAAAGGTCACACTCAGTGGTAAAGTGAGGAGACTGGACAAGGACACGCAGTCCTTTCTAGAAGGGGAAGAAGCGAAGAAACAGCTGACAAAATCTCCCTCAGGTTTCTCTGCGAACCCGATCAATAATTCCATCAGGAGGTTTGTTGAATTGGTGCATTTTTGATTACTAAAGGCATTTAAACAACTCTTATGTTGAGTCTTGTTTTGTTTTTTTATCCGTACCTACTCAGAGAAGACAGCTTGACAGGTCAATGGCTCCATCAGCAACATCCTGTTCTACAAACAGGGCTTCTGCTGTCAGACTCCAACATGTCTCAGGCGTATGGTGGCAGAGGTGCGGACCAGGAAGCCATCGCCCAAAGCACAAGCTCAGTTACAGCTCACTTGCAGCTGCCACATACAGCTCTCGCACCCTCTCTTGGGCCTCAGCAATAAGGCAATACATCATTGGTGGGGATCTCGGGGTGTTCAGGCTCTCACTGAGCACCACTTGTCCCTCAGATCTCTCTCTCTCCTTCCAGGGAGTGAGCCCTGAACTGCAGATACCCTAATCGTCTTGTACCTACTTCCTCCTGTTATATTCTATTGTTCGTCATTGTTTTGTTTCAATGCAGAATTCTTGTCTCTTAAAGCCAAAAGCAGTTATAATGTCCTGCAGTTTACACGGGAACCGGGCCATTCTTTGTGTGTGCTTCAAGTGCTTGGATACTGCTCACAATCTTCGGTCCAACAATCGTCACACCAACTTTCTTGAAATCCCTGAAACAGCAGAGAGAGAGAGAGAGAGAGAGAGAGTAACTGGTACTGTCCTTCCTGAGTAACATACGATGACAGTAATGACATGCCCTCAGCCCTCAGTGCCATTTCACCTCTTTCATCCTCACTCCACGCAGTTGCATCAGTCAAGAGTGTTTGGATGTGCTCTAGAACGGAATCTCCACTAATGTACAGAGTACTTCTATGAGTGTATGTAGAATGTGTAGCATGGAAAACAACACAACAATGCGGCAGCATGAATACCTGGAGGGTATTAGAGTGCTTATAAGAATGCTTATGCTGGAACTACCTTAAAATGGGATGTGGTTTCCTGGGTAAACATCTTTCATAACAAACATTATTAATTTCACTTCATCTGAAATATGTATGTGGTCGCACTGCGGTTGGGTAGTAGATGTCTGGGTGGAACAGAACTGATGACTGTGCATGAACAAACCAAACTCTCAGTCAAGAATTTGTTTAATTAGTTCCATGCAATGGTTGACAAGAGCCTCAATTATTTACAGCAGAGTATCCATTATCTAGACATACTGTACATTTGGATTAGAAAATCACTTCGTCACAAGCATTCAGAGAAGCTAGACAAAAAATAAGATCAACAAAATTAGTATGACCCATATTGCCATGTTGAAACTGCAATTACTATGACAAGCACAATGGGACCTTGTGGTTCTGGAGATTATAAGAGCAATTAGTATAAGCAGACCTACAGTTGGTTAGGACAAGCACAGCTCACAATGCACACGATGAGGAATGTTCAGCTGACAGGTGACTGTCGGAGAGAGGTCATCTAAGCACCAACAAATGCAAGCATGGCGGCTTTAGGAAACATACACAAGGCAGTAAACCACACAAACCAAACCCACCCACCATCCAGATTAAAGTGTTGTGATTCCCATGGAGGGCTCCCACTCAGGACAAGTAGCTGCCGGCCTGACTTCTGCCATACAGATTCTACAGACAGAGTACACCTTTCAAGTCGGCAACAAGACGTCAACACGGAATTGAATAGCTGACTGAAGAGGAGTTGGGCAATTTTCTCAGACCTTTTGGACTATTAGTGAAACATTTACCCAATTTTGCAGCTGCTCAACTCTATAAACTGAAACAAATGCAGAGACAAAGAAACTTCAGATGAATAAGTGCAGAATAATTACTGCGTGATGCACTTTGGAGTAGGCTGCAATTTGCAGTTCATGTTAAAACTTCACTATTCCGACTGAACACAGCTGAGGAAATGAAAAGAGTACAGTAATGAATGCTGTTCGGTAGACAGCCAAACCACATTATCACAACAAAAGAGCATGATGTGGGTAGCAGAGAGAAAGGAACTGAGAGGACAAGGCCTGTATCCCACGAAGCCCATCAGATTTGTGCGGTGAACTCCTACACTCGATCTCTCTCAGAGTGAGAATACTCACATGAATGTTCTAATGCCTCACGTCTAACCAGAGAATAAACTAAAACCGGAACGGCATTCAAGGCCTTCAGAGCTGGGAACGCCACTGGGAAGAAGTGTGGTGGAGGACCACAGAGGAGGGCCGAATAAAGTCATCCCAGTTCTCAGCACTGCTCATGGCCACAGGTTACTCACAAAGACTTGTGGCAAATGGCATATTACATTGGAATGTTAATAGAGTCAGACAGCGATGACTAGATGATGACTTCATGTTCTGTCTAAAATCTCAAATCTAATCTAACATCTTCATTTCCAGTAAATAGTTGCTACTAAGGTACTCTCCAGTGGCACTTGCAGTTAATACTGACTCACTTAGAGAATGTTTCACCAATGACTCCCAACAGTCTGGCATGGAATATACAATACACAATTTCCCATGCCAGAGTATATATATCCAATGGCAGATTGTATAGTGTATTATACTGTAGACGTACATTTGTGATGATAACATTGTGTAAACTCTTATACTGATCTGTCATTTTACATTTGATTTGACTCAGCAGTATGTGTGATACCAGGAGCCATGAGTCCAACTCAGCAGAGGGAGACAAGTGGATTATTAATTAGCTAAGGCCACTCGCTTTCTGCTGCTGCATGCAGGTGGAAGTGGATTAAGTATGCAGCTCAGACGCATCATGTTATCATTTGCAAACGTTTTGTAATTGTCAAAAGTGCTTTGTTGCTCTCAAAAAACCTCATTATCTGAGTTACATAGTGACCAGCAAGAAGCTACAGTGTTCCACATAGTAAAATATGGCCTTTTTAATCAAATTAAATGTGAGCATTCCTTCTTTGTTTTGACTGTTCAGTCTGAACTGTAGGGGAGAGTGAGGAATTCTGTCATGCTTTTCAGTTTTGGTACATATTTCACTGTATTCTCAATTAATATTGCGGTGCAAAATCATTAGGCATTAACATGAGAGGGCCTCCACCATAAGTGGGTAAATTGCCACATTGGATTATTAAACAAACACATACTTTGTTATGAACATACAGCTCTGGAAAAACTGCAAGAGAACACTGCACATTTTTCTTTGGTTGCTTTGGTTGGACATTCGAAAGAGCTGTCATATTCAAATTTGCAGTGGTCTATTAATTTTGAATATGACGCCAACTCATTCGAATGTCACTCAGCAACCGTAGGATGACATCAGAAAAATGTGCAGTGGTCTCTTAATTTTTTCCTGAGCTGTAGATTAAAATCTATTTTATATCCAAAAATTAACCCACCACCTTAAATATACATAAGGACCTGGTCTTCCAGTATTCAGTCAGAATTCAAAATTCTGGCAAAACATAAACGGTCCCTCCTCAGGTAGAATACATGCAGCATGGGCCATTTGCAACATCTCACACATTAAACCCATGTACACTTTGGCTGGCTCTATGAATATAGTTTTAAACAAACAGAAACACTTTTTTCTCATGTAACAATAGGTCGTTTGTATTCTTAATGTAACATAATATTCAGTTGCCCTTTTTTTCTTTCCCAAACCTGACTTTGATACTTTCTTCCCTAAAAAGTGTTAATACCCAAAGCTACAAAAAGTGTTCACATAAAATCTGATGTGACATAGTTTTACTTTGGAAGGGGGGGAGTGGTAAATTTGTGCTAAGCTCAAGTTTTGGGAAACCTTGACTAAAGGTAAATAACATGCTGACTCAGAGGCTTGTGTCACACAGTGTAGCTATTTCAGTTCTGAGATTGCGCCCCTTGTTTTGGAGAAATCACCAGTGTGACAACTTACCCCACTCACCCCAACCCTACTCACTTGTCAGCTCTGTCATCACAGAGAGCCATCCCATGTACTCTATGAATGCTGCCGTGGGGGGATGAAACAGCCTTACCCTCAAAAAATTACATCTGGGTCATGGGTGAGGAAAAGGATTTTATGCACTATTTGCATTTCATTATTTACACTGACATTGGAAGGAAACGTACACTCAAAGAATGCCTAATTGCTTACTGTCCAGTGTTTGTCTACTTGGTCATGTAGGTCCAGGACTGTGCAAAAGCAGACATGCTATGAGACTAGGCCCTTTGATCATGCTGATTAGCCAATGTCTAATTATTTACTCTGTCAAATACTGCATCCACTGAATGAGCAAGCATACCTCTAGGGATGCTAACTAAACTAGGAAGTTGTCCCTTCAGGGCAACTACCATATGTCTTTTCCCACAAAGCAAGTCAGATACCAAGGAGTAGCACCATGAAGGCTTTGTTTTCAGTAAGATGTTTGATTTAATCTCCTCAACTACTGAATGTACAATTACAGTGTTTCCCAGGCCACAGATTTTGTCAGAACCGTCAGATCTTGTATATTATACTTGTTGTTTCACTACACATATTTTAAGTAAATGACACAAAATAGAAACATGTGTAGTGTAAGAACAATTCCAGTAAGCTGTAGCTGTTGGCCATGACTTGGACCACATGGGTGCATTTATGAATGCATTAGCCTTCAAGATGAGTGGATGTAGCAGCAGTGACATCTTCAAAGAAGAAAAGTCTTTGTTGTGGATTTATAATGTGACATCTTTATATCATGCATTGTGGTTGTTTTGTAAATTTGAGCTAATGTGCATGGCACTATTCTTAATAGTTCTTGAAGATGGGATCTGGTGTCATGCTGCATTACATTAATTCAATCTCCTCAGACTTGAATCCTTAAGTTGCTGTTCAGCATGCATACTGTTTGTAATATCTAGTTTGTTTCAAACATTTGTCATGGGTTGCACCATTCACAGCCAATTAGATTTGGAATTTTTTTATTTGACTTCAATGCCAAGCAAATCTCTGAACATGAATTTGGATGTTCAGCTGAAGAAAAACGAAACACATTATAATAGCATAATTTTTCATGTGGAAATAATTCCCTGATCGTTACAATATGAAAAGTGCTGAGGTCAGGAAAGGAAGAAATGGTTCTCTTACTCTGTGGAGGTCTTGGCTAAGGTGTCGCACGAGCTGTAGCTGACCCCCGAAAAGGCCTCCTTGCAGGGGAGAGTCTGAACAGTCTCCAGCCAGTCACCCATGGTCCGAAACGTGATGTCTGTGTTGTTCCGATCCAAGAGAAGGTTTGCAGGTCTGGCAGTTGAGCAGAGGGAAGAAAGACAAGATTAAGTTGAATAGTGTAAGACTTGTAAGTGGTCATCTAACAAAGAATTTGAAGATGCTTGAAATCAAACATTGATTTGCAACCTTTTTCAACAGGAAAAGTGTCCCATTCTCAATTGCACTGTTATTTAATAATATCAACAGTCAGAATAATAGCAGTGTTAACAACACCATCTTATATGTACACACACACACACACACACACACACACACACACACACACACACACACACACACACACACACACACACACACACACACACACACACACACACTCTTAATTTAAGCCCAATGAAGGCACCCCAAACTAAAGAAGATGTATCCTGCTAGTCTGCAATTCACATCAGGTAAAAAAGTGCATGCTGCAAAGAGAAAGCACTGGAGGCCTAAAATCTGATCTGCTCGTTGTCCCGCAGGTTCTCCACAAGGAAATACCTGTGGAGAAGGGGGACTCCCCATAAACTGTTTCTTATGCTCAGTGTTATGGCAAGCATTCCCAAGTGAAAGTCACCAGAGACCAGAGATGTTTATTTTCATGTACAGACATCTCTGACCATTGGTGATGATTTCCCAATATGCGTTTCTCATTGTTTATTGGATAAAGGTCCATTTGTGGGGTCATATCTGGAACAACTATTAATCTTTCAATATGAGAGATTAACATCACAATTAACAGTTTAAAGTAAAGTACTACCGCCTAAACAATAATCATAATAAAAAAATACCAATATTACTTTATTCTTTTACACTAAATAAAATGTAACAGAATAAAAACATAACCATAGACATATACAAAGCACAACTCTGTAAGAATTCTACAATCTACAATGACATGTCAGCTTCAAAATATGGAATGTAATTGTATATAATTGCATAATTTTTTCTTTTTTGATGATGAAGGAAAAACTCTGCCAAAAGACTATAAGAGGGTGAGGCTAACCTCTTAGTCATGCGGGCTCTGTACATTCCATTCACACGTAATGCCCTGTATCTTGTTGATTTGATCAGTTTGACTTTTATATCACAATGATGGGCGGGAGCGTTTTCTACTACTGTTTTAAATGCTTCAGGCAAAACAAGAGGAACCCACTACATATGTAATGTCAGGGCCAGGAACTTGAACACCTGATGAAAAACCAAGGGAATAGAACGTAGGAAATGAGATTATGATCCCCCATAGAGACGGCTAAATTTAACTCAGTAAATAAACAAATTATAATGCCAGGAAATCCATCCCCCTTAAGCCACATGTGTCCAGTGATGAAAAAATTGGAATGAGATCTGGAACAAGAACAAAACTTGACTGTGCCCCGTAAACAATACAATTGTATCCAGCCTGTGTTCCATAGCACAGGTGATATCGTATTGCATTCTCATGCCGTCACACTTCCTGCTGCCGACACAGGCAGCAGAATAAGAGAGTGGACTCATATGAACTGACGTGGTCCAGCACATCAGAGCAGCAGGACTCCCTTGAGGAGAAAAGTATATTAAATCTAAAAGAAGTATACAAGAAAAATAGGAGTGCCTAAGAGGAATACAGAATAAGTGCCCAGGAGGCTTGGTCAACTTTACTCTTATCTCTCTATTGCTGTGGTTTGTAAACTGCAGATCCTATTCATTGTTGGCAAGAGACAGAAAAAGACAATACTTAAAAGCTGCATACGAGCTTTATAGCTGTTGAAGAGTATGTGATTCACCATGAGATTTCACCTTTATTTCCAACTCTCAGAAAAACCTAGACCTTTTCCAGACCATCATCTTAATCTCTTCCATAGGGTATAGTTGCACTGGGGTTGACCTTGTTATATTTTTTAAAGAAAGGGTTCTTGAGTTGCTGCTATCGTTATTTTGAGATGCAGCATCGGAGTCTGGCTGAAAGATACATGGCAGCAAGAGAGGGAGAGGCAAGAGATGAAACGGAGCAGCGTTTGTTGTCGGCCGTGTGAGTGATATCCCAAACCGCTGTGTGCACATCGCATTTCACAGACAGTTGGGCTCAGAGAACCAAAACAACAGAGGGAAGGAAGAACTAAACACTCAGGGCCCTGTGTCTTCCTCTCTCTTTCCCTCTTTCTTTCTCTCTCTCTCTCTCTCTCTCTCTCTCTCTCTCTCGCTCTCTCCCTCCTCCTGTCTCTTCCCCCACTAGTGGGGTGACCTCTCCATATCCACGACTGCATAGTATCATGTTTTTAAAGCCCTCCTGAGAGGAGAAGAGGAGAATGTAGACCCTCGTCTTCCTCATAGCAAAGACATCTGGGCAGCTTCGTCTTTCGTCTTTCAGCTTTCGTCATGGACGAAAGTATGCCTGTGTGTGTGCCGGTGCGAAGCACGGGGCTGCTCCGAGCGAGAGAGCCTTTTGCGTTCCTCTGCCGCACACATCTGCCTGCCACTCAGTCGCTCTGTGCTAATGGGGCCCCAGGCTCAGTGAGGGTGCTGCTGCTGCTGCCGCTGTGGCTGGGCTCCATTAGTGTGCTGCGACTGCACACAGAGCAGGAGAGGACAGCGGCCCTAGGTGCCGTCCGGCGGCACCCTCAGCGGAGCCTCTGAGAGGGGAGAGCCATAAATCACCCTCTCACCCTCCTCCACTCCCCACGGCCACTCCGTGTTAAAAGCCAATCAGGAAAATTACACACAAACACCCTGGGACCCATTTTCACTTTCTTAAGAAATCATTACTCAATGTTATATACTCCCCATGTCTCCATAATAACACGACTCCCTGTTACAGTGTGGATGTCGACAACAGAAGTGGGGCAAAACGTGTAGGTCCCATCGCGGGAGAAGATTTATGGCTATAAAGAGAAGGTGTGGGAGGGGAGGATGCAGGCCAAGTGCTGGCAAGGAGCAAGGCACAGTAGGCTAGAACTGGCTACGGGCACCCTTTTCATGAGGACAAGACCAAATCAGTGAACTGAACCGGCACATGCTGCACATCCTGCGTATCGGAGAAGCAGGAAGTAACAGATTGTTTACAACAAGCAGTACATGTCTATGCACAATATTACTACAGGCTGACTTTGCAAATAAACAGAACCTAAAGCAGAATAAATAATCCCAGACAAATGCTGTGTGCACACTCTAATAGACTGGCTGCATGGTAGAACTTGATTAGCGAAGACCAGATGTTTGAGGAAGGAGAAGTAAGTGTGTGACTGAGCATCAAGGACACACAATAAACGAGTCTCTGGGAAGAGGGGGAACTATTTCCTCTCATTAATGTGCTGGTGTGTTACTGATGAGCAGGATGTGACATGAGTTGTGTGGTGCGGGGGAGGTGCGCTTTGAGCAGGATGAGGTCCACAGCCGGTTCCCTCCGGTGCTATCTGTGGGTGGATGGCCTGCTCTGGGTTGGGTTGGGTTGCTTGGGGTGCAGAGCTGAGCACAGTGACCTACCTGGAGGCGGTGTTGGCTGTGATCTTCAGACTGCTGGGATTGCGAATGAGCTTGTCCAGGATGCTGACGATCTGCTCAAACTTTGGCCGGTTGTTGCGATCCTTCTGCCAGCAATCCAGCATCAGCTGGTAGAGTGCAGCAGGACAGTCCATAGGCGGGGGCAGTCTGTAGCCCTCGTCCACCGCTTTGATTACCTGCAGCCCAAATATAAACAGGAAAGGACAAAACAAGGACTCATCATTCAGCGTGGAATTTTGGCTTTGGGTGGAATGTCCTTTTTAGGGAAAGTATTTGATAAATTTCCTGTCTCAGATTATTTTTCAGTTCCTCAGGGTAAATAACTGCTTTGCCTGCAGACGCTCAAAATGGAAGTGGATGAAAGCATAACACAGACACAAAGCACATACAATCAATTGACTCTGGAACAGAGCAGAGCTTTCTGGCAATGTTCCCCTGCCTCTAAATGCTTGATTATCAATGCTGTGGCAATCCAGTCCAAATAAACTCCCTTAGTCCATTACTTTTGACTGATTTGACAGCACTGCATCAATAGAGACTCCTCTCTGGGTCACTGCAATGTTGAGGACCGCACCTAAGCTCACTCTGTCAGCACTGAGCCCTGCCTGCCCCATATCTCCTTCCTACCACCACACTTGCCCATTGTCCACGGTATTGCAGCCACTAATGGCCTGTCTTTGTGTCTGTGGCCAGTCAGGTGGCAGGCTCTCTGGAGCCGGCCATCAGCGACAGGTTGCGCCTGCCACCTGGCTCCTCCACGCCTCACTTCCTCGCACAGCAGGAAGTTCATTAGACCCCCCCTGCCCCGCCCTGTTTGCTGACATAGCTCAACTCACATCCTGATTGGACATCTCCCAGTACGGCCTCTCTCCGTACGACATGACTTCCCACAGCACGATGCCGTAGCTCCACACGTCGCTGGCTGAGGTGAATTTGCGGTAAGCGATGGCCTCTGGTGCTGTCCACCTGATTGGGATCTTGCCGCCCTGTGGGGAAAAAAGTCAGTTATAAGTAAGTAAATGTTGATTGTTTTTGTAATAATCTTGTCAACTCTTTACATTGTAATCTTAGTCATTCCACTGATTAACTCATTCAATTCTCTCATTGAATTCATCACCCTGCCTGAGTCTGGGTAGTGGGACGATATACAGTATACACTGAAACGGGCATCTCCCTTCATCCTGAGCTGAAGACCTCTACAGGGCTGCACATGTGATGAATAAAAACCAAAGCACTGACATCTGCACCGTACAGGGAGTATAAATATGCATTTGCATATGTTTGTGTGTTGAAGGCTGAGGTTTGGCAGCTCATGCCAGTGGCTGTGATGAACGCCCCCATCTAATCTCACCTCACCTGCCTGACCTGCCCTCTCCTGCCCGCAGGCATCACAGGGAGCAAACGCCCGCCCGTCCACCCGCCCGTCCACCCTCCTGCCCTCCGCAGCTCATTTCATCTCCAGCCCAGCGCTCCCAGCGGAGCGGGCCGGTGCTTTTCCGGTGCTCTGAGCAGCGCTCCGACAGGCTGCTGGACTTACTCAAGGCTCTGGGCTCCGTCGTCATGCTAACAGCAGGAGGTAGAGGAGCCAAAGCTAACCATCGCGCTGGCCAAGGCATACAACTCCTGCCCCGCTTTCTCCAAACACACCGCCCTCAAAAAATAAACCGGCGCGTCCATGGGACCCTCCCCTGTGAGTGCAGACAAACAGGCCCAAGTCTCAGGGCAGGAAGATTACTGCTAATTAATGTAAAATCTGACATCCACGCCATACCGACTCCTGGAGGCCTTTCAGCCGAGGGGGGCGGAGGTGGGCACTGTCTGTGAGAAGTTTACAGCAACACAACATGGACAGGATGGAGTGGGACTTTCAGATTGACCACAAGTATTTATGTTTTATTTCATCACACTTTTGAAATGAAATGTATGAGGGCTTGCCCCCTGAATTCCCTCATGAAAAGTAAACTGAGCATTTATTTAACAAAACAAATATCATATGATGGGACAGTCGTGCCTTGAGTTGAGTCCTTCATATATCCTGGAAGTTGTATTTAGAGGAGAGAGTGTCATTCCTTTTTTCTCCATGATCCTCCTGAAAGGGCCGCGCATGTTCTGAATTTACGTCCGTGTTATCTCTTTATTTATGCGTGGGCTATCTGCCTCACTCCAGCAAGGCCGGGACGCTTGTCTGAAAGTGACATATGTGCCCATTAATCTGGGAGACAACAGATATTCCTAGGAGAGCTGGCCTTGGGAGATAGGGAGAGACAAAGCCCCTGTGTGGGCTCCCAGGGTTCTACGCTGTGGGAGGAGATGAGCAGTCCTCAACACTCAGCTTTCCACAATGGAAATGTGTGAGTGGATAAAAAGACTTAGACATGTCCTGAGCTGGAGAAAACATGGATTATCTTGTTTGTTTGGGTTTTATTTTTGTTTGTTTTTTTGTTTGTTTTTTTGCTATTTGTGTAAATCTGTATATCATTGTAATGTAGGCAGGAGCTGCACTAAAATGATGTGGAAGAAAAGGAGGATGGCTTATTGGAGGGCTTGCTTGTATGGATGACTTACTCTCAGCAGTTTAAAACAGATTTGTCAGGGAGTTTGGTACGGCGACGGCTGCTTTTCTTGCTCACCCGTGTTGTGTAGGCAGCCTCGGGGTCGTCCTCCAGCACCCTGGACAGGCCGAAGTCAGACACTTTACACACCAGGTTGCTGTTGACCAAGATGTTGCGGGCGGCCAGATCTCTGTGGACGTAGCCCATGTCTGAGAGGTATTTCATGCCCGAGGCGATGCCACGCAGCATCCCCACCAGCTGGATGACGGTGAACTGTGCGTCGTGTTTCTAGCCGAAAGAGAGAGAGAGAGAGGGCAGTTGATATAGCGTGGGCCAGAAAATCACAAGCAGACTGGACATGTCAACGGAACAATCATTAGCAAATTATCAGAGTCCCACTCAGACTTTCCAGCGACCTATGAAATGATCTCACTCCTTTTAAAAACCTGACTGGCCATGAGAGCCAAAACTCTTTAATGTGTTGATATGCTGATGTATGACTTAGTTGGAATCTCAACCCTGTCACTGGAATTTCCTTAAATGGTGGGTTTTACCTCAATTCAACCGCTCAACAAATATCTGCTAAGCAAATGGTGAGTGCAATGTGAAAGCAAATACATCATCCATAAAACACCTACAGCAGTATATATGAAACAGAATGAGGGACATATACAGCATCATGACATGTTGCCCTAGGCTATGTTTACACTGTAGTGTGCTGGGTTTATATGCAGAGTGATGGGCAGTTGATGCCTGAAGAGGACGTGGAAGATAAACACCCAGAGGAAGCGCTATCTCAGACGGAAAGAGAAGACAGGAGGAGTGAGATAGCATTGATTCTTCAGAGGACTCTAGAGAAGGGATTCTTTTACCAAAGACAGGCAACTGCAGGCTCCTTCCAGGCAGCTTGTTCGATAGCTGCACTCTTTAGCTCTCTCTCTGCTTGCTCTCTGTCTGTCTCTTTTTTCCGACTCTCTCTTTTACCAACGTCTTTTTTGTGTGAATGAAAGCCAGTCGGGAGCTTTGTTTATGTACTGAATGTAAAATACTTTTGGATTAAAATAAACACTGGACCACCTGGAACAGAGTGAAGCCTGAGCAAGTTCAAAGACTTGCTAATAATAGTGACATGAGCGGCAGTGAGCAAATGCATTCAGTGAGGGATGACAGTTTGCTCTGATGGAGTGCAGGCCACTCTCAAAGCAGCAGGAAATTGCTGCAGAATACTGCAACTGTGCTCTGGGTCGCTTTTTTTTCTGTGGGTGGGATGCTGTGCAGGCACATATGGAATACAGTTCAGATAGCTCCCCCAAAAACTGAAAATCATGTTTGCTCATGTTGTTTTAATGTTATGGTATGGCTAATTTCAATAATCCAGACCCTCTATTTAACGTTAAGTGCACTGCGTAACTCAGGGAATCTGGACTGCCGCCTTTGGATGCACAAGTTTCTCATCAAAATGACTCATACCCTCCACTTCCACGGGGAATGTATGTTTTGCTTTTCTCTCTCCCTTTTCACAGTACGCTGCAGCAGTGTGAACTATCGTGTGTTGAGGTCCCGACAGTTAATCATGCTCCACACCAGCAGATAGCGCCTGGCCGAGGTCCTGCGGATGGCAAAGTGGCTGAGAAATGACACAAAGCCGTGTTGAACACATGTGTCAGGTGCGCTAGCGCTGCTAAGCCCTGATGGCAGCTTGCAGAGGTTAAGCTGACCCACTTAATGAGCTCGTTAATGAAGCTATCAGCACTTTCCAGAGTGGCCATGTCTCGCCCCGGCCCGCGCGACACGCAGCCTGTTGTTTGCTTGTTTGTTTTTGCAGCGCTGGTGATTTGGTAATGGGGCGCGGTGTGTGAAGGACAGTGTGAGGCCCGGGCTGTTTATCTGGCACGGCTGAGCGGAGCGGAGCTGGCAGGCTGGTGGGCAGGCGGCCACTCTCCAGCACCCGCTTCCGCCTGCCTGTTCATCCTCCACGTGACAGCCTGGTCGGGATTCATTTCACTTTTTTTTTTTTCTCCCCCCTCCACTCCCAGGCCCAAGTCTGTGTTTGATAAAGGCTAGAAAGACACAGTTCCACACTAATCAAGGACTAAACACACAGCTGCTTACAAAAAATGCATTGAAGGAACCCAGAATAGAAGAGCTTTTTTCCTTCAGTGGAAAAAAAAGATCCTGTACTAGATGTCAGAGAGAGAGAGAGAGAGGGAGAGAGAGAGAGAGATCTGTGTCTGCCGTAAGGTAGTCAACACGTACGGGTAGAAGACAAGTCGATTAATGGCTGTGCTGCAGACGTCAGGGTGAGAGGAGGGGAGGGGGCAGGTATTTAAAGCCTGTTAGAAGGAGAGCTCACCGCTCCTGGAGCCTTGCCTCTGATCATACATAATAGAATGTCATTAGTGGAGCCGAGGGGTGTCATACTCACTCGCAGGAAGCTGTCCAAGGAACCATTCTCCATGTACTCCGTCACAATCATCACCGGCTTACCTGAGGGGAGAGAAAATTGGAGATTTATTTCCCTCTTAATCTTTTTAGTCTAGTTATTCTTAGAATTATTCTAAAAGCTCCGTGTCTGAAGGAATAATTCACTTCGCATCACACCGAAATGCAATGCATCAAAATGCTTTTTGAAAAGTTTTCTCTCCTGAGATTACAGAAATGCAAATGGTCTGAGATGAAAATATCTCCAGCACACACCAACCATTCAAAGCAAAGAAATAAAAGATTCATTGTCATGATTTTGCAAAAATACTCACCTCATCTTAAAATAAAATAAATGATACTGAGTTAAAAAGAAGATTTGTGGCGTTCTGCTCAGCCTCATTTGGGAATCAGAGTAAAATCAGAGATGTGGCAGCTGTACTTTATACAGGTTTACGAGGCCACTGGGCCAAGTTGGCTTTTCCAG
The DNA here is from genome assembly GCF_046254945.1 of Alosa pseudoharengus. Lineage (NCBI taxonomy): Eukaryota > Metazoa > Chordata > Actinopteri > Clupeiformes > Clupeidae > Alosa > Alosa pseudoharengus. The sequence continues at coordinate 23,008,373 of NW_027468718.1, read as the reverse complement.
TTCCAGCACATCTAAGGCAACCTCCAAATGCCACAGAACTATGCACGGCCTTGCCCTGTACTGTGTGCCTCCCACATGACGTCCGTGACCCTGGCAGAAACGGTCAACATGACAACTTGCAGCGGCTGTGGGTTCACGAGAACTTCCTCTGGGATGAAAAGAGGAGTCTGAGTGAATTTAGAGAGCCCCTGAGGTCAGCTGTCAAGCCCCCAGACAGCTTTACTCTGCCGTCACCGTGGCCTGTAACTTACTGCTTTTATCATCTGCACCTTATTTCAATCTCCACTGATGCTCCATGTCCACCAGAGAAGGAGAGAGAGAAAAAAGGCGGTCCTTAAATCAGGAGCGGGCCAGCCACTGGCTGTATGGTCACGAAATGTTTGTCTGACAGATGGCTCTATTTCCTCTCTTTCATGCCTCACATGTGCATGTATCAATGTGAATACCACACATCTGGCTCCACATATCCTGCTCTCAAAACTGCCTACAGTCCAGAATGATAGATGGTGTTTATAAAATACAGTACATACAGTCAATATGCGCTGAGTTGATAAAAAGTCACCCAATTAATGCAACATGTCGAATCACACACATCCTGCCCTATCTCATAGCTCACAGACTTTATGGGAGTGCGTTTACCTCATGGGCTCCACTGACTGACAGGCAAACCTGTAAGTCCTCAAGATAGAGCTGCAAAGCACTTTCCCCATCCATGAGAGCCATTCTCATTCCAAACACTCTTAGATAGAGTCAAACAAACCCTCTCCTGTTACAATGAGCCTTGATAAAGTGACTCCCACACATGGGGCAGACGGCTTTTATGGTTCCAGATAATAAAAATATGGCCTCCACTCCCCCAACTCAAGGCCTGAGCTTTTGATCCTGGGAGCAGGCTCGTAATCAGTATTGCAGGCACAATTCCTTCGTGAAGCGGCAATTGCAGCTCTGCAAATATTTTGCCGAACGCGAAGCCAAAAGCAGCAGGTTAAATGGGGTGTGAAACTCTCTGGATTATTAAGAATTAACAGGGGCTAGTTAATAAATCACCCCGCGTCAGAGGCCGTGGGGAGACACATGCCAGCCTCCCCGTCCCCCGCACTGCCAAAACACTGGAGCCTGGAGCTGCTTTCAATCACGCACATATGCTCAGCCAAGCCACGCAGCCACTCCCCTCACCAAAACACTGAGGCAGACGCAGATACGATCGCAGCGACATGCCCACTCACATTTCCACGCACACAGAACCACAAACACATACTAACATATACATAGACTCTCATGCACAAACATTCACAGACAGACAGAAAATAGTAAACATACAAACAATCCCTAAAACTAAACCTAGTGTCCCAGTCCCAGTTGTTTACAATTAACATCCACTTGTTATTTACAAGATGGATTTTTTTGCTGAGAAAGAACTGCAAAATTAACCAGACAAGAATCATAATTCAATTTTACGAGGAATCATATACATGAAAGGCACATTCTGCATTCCTCTTCTGATACTATTTGAAATGAATCAAAACTTGACAAACTGTTGGATACATTCTGTAAGACTTTGATCAGACAAAATGCTGAATATGCAGTCCAGCCTGGCAAGGATTTCGGCAAGCAATAAAAATGATTGGTACAGAGAAGGCTGGTCAAAGTTGTTTCTTTTTAGCGTAATTTCCAAAGAACAGACATTCATAATTAAAGCCACACACACACACACACACACACACACACACACACACACACACACACACACACACACACACACACACAAACCTATACCTTGAAATATTATGACTGTCATAATGAAATTGAGATTTAGATTCAGATTTATATCTAAATTTAGATCTAACTTCTAAAATGATCTACAATAAATTGTTCTTATCGTATCACTGTCAGTAATTGTTTTGAAGACCTGTGACTTTGGGTTCAACAATGTTTCCTCTGAATGGCAAAGTGAAAAAAATAAAATCCAAGTGCGAGACACAGTTGGGTGGAGTACCACGGTTCGGCTTTTTTGCTATTTACATTATAAACCATTGGAAAGACGTAAATTTACATTAATAGAGATTAAGCTGCTGAAATTTATGATGGTGTGTAAATGCTTTGCCTTGGTTTGAAAATTGACCCTTGACTATGAGAGTTAAGTCAGTACAACAATAGCTTTTTGGGACTTTTGTGGCATTTGATTTATATACTGAATTTGAAGTTACACAATAATTTATGTATAAACTTTACGTGCTTGCATGCAAGGGTGATACGTAAAGTTGACATTTATTTAGCAAAAATAAGAAATCCATAGCTTTGATTAAAATATTATAAATCAGAGAAAAAAACTCAGCAAGTCATGTTCCATACTCTACTACATGACACGGCAATCTGGAATTACTCAATAGTCAAAATCCACAACCCTCTTACTGCAACAATTCCACCGGCTTCATCACCGTATTCCTCTTTTGTGTATGTGCCGTCTGGGCTGAGAATTACAGAAACAAAACGGACTCAAAAAGCCTGTGAGCAGTGATGGGAGATGAATATTCAACTGTTTTTTTTTTAATGGTGTAATCCTGATTTTTTTCTCTTCATCCCATGAAGTTTATAGTTACTGGACAGAAATAACTTTACACTGTGTAACAACTACATGTTGTTTTATGATGGTGGAATGCACTGCAGAGAAAGCCCACTTACTTCGTGTGACCACGCCTTCCAGCCTGATGATGTTGGGGTGGTCAAACTGTCCCATGATGCTCGCCTCACTCAGGAAATCCCGCCTCTGCTTTTCCGTGTAGCCTGCCTTCAGAGTCTTAATGGCCACACAGATCTCTTTTTTTGAGGGCAGTTTGAGGCGCCCACTGCAAACCTCCCCAAATTCTCCTGGAGAGAGAGTGCACGGTTAATTTTACTGGAATGTGACCCTTTGTCAGTTTTTCCTACCGAACAAATTCTATTATGCTCTTACCCTTAAAAATGGTTTACTGTCTCTGCCAATGTCTACAATTTTTACAGCACATGTTATGACCACTTATCAAAGGTTTCCATGTATAACAATAAACATGGCTCAAGGGCATCTGTATTTTCACTGCTCTTAGGAAGGAGCCAATCTTCTAAAGCCATTTCTAAAGGCACGTGGCCATGCAGGTGTAAGTTTTTCCAGGGTAGTTCCCAGCCGAATGAGCCAGCCAGTCCACTTCAAAGAGCTCCGCACGAGGGGTTGAGCCCTCTCGCTGAGACGTGCGGTGACAGAGACTTGGATGGATGCAAAAGAGATTGAGGTGATGTCACCAGAAAGATATCCAGGCCAGGATCATGTCCTCCTTGCGTAATTTCATGTGCAATTATTTCCTATCCAGGTTGAGGAAAGGAGAGGAGGGGAAACACAGGGCTGATATCTGGAAAAGCTTAGCAGGAATAATTGCAAGCTGTCCAAACAGCCGCCCTGCTGGGCTTGGCCGCTGGATAGACACATTGCTGACCGTCCGTACAGTAACAGTAAAGTTCACTGAAAACCTACATAATCCTCTGTCTTGCAATCAGTCTAATGAGAAGGACTGGAAGATGAAGCTCAACCAGTGGGCTGGACATGACTTCTATTCTAAATTGAAATGAATGGATGGCTATTCTTCATCACACACTGTCCAACAGACACACACACACACACACACACACACACACACATACACACACACACACACACACACACAGAATCCACAGTTAATGTATCAACAGCTCTGTTTTATTCACCCATCTTAACAATAAAGAAATGACAGCTCCAATCAAGCAACAGCATTTAAGCGAGTAGGAGATTTTATAAGACGGTGGTAAATGTTGAAGTTTGTGTGAAGGCTTTATAGGGTGACTCTAGAGTACGTCTGCCAGAGAGGATGTGTCATTAGATGTCACATACCATCATCTAGCCTATTGTCTGCTGGAAGCATGAATCACATGGCATTACTCTGTCTCTGACGCCGACTAGCTATTTAAGACCTCCGAAACCCAAAGTGCCTGTAAGCAAGGGGGCTGTGGGGGGCTGGAAAATAACATCCCAGCTGGGGGTGTGGAAGCATTACCCATATTCCATTTCTCTGGCAACAGGCAGCCACTCTATTAAGGGCAGCCGAAAGATGTGAAGCAAACTGATGTGTTCTCTCTCTCTCTCTCTCTCTCACACACACACACACACACACACATACACACACACACACTGTTGAGATAACCACTAAGAGAGGTGTGGTAACTTTGGGGAGTTTTGAGGAGTGTAATTGCATATCACTAGCTTATGTATTCTATACTTAAATACTTTAATATGTTATGTTCTATGAGGAGGGGCATGGTTATTTGGCTTACCTGCACCAACAACTTTGTCAATAGCTATACAGGACGCATCCAACTCTTTGGCAAACTCATGTACTGCCTGACAGGGGTCCTCGTATGTGTGGGGATCCACATATGTCCTGATTCCCGGGAGCCTCACTAAGAGGAAAATAGGATTGTTAGAAAATCAAACAGCCACAAAGCAAATGAGCAAAAACTCAGCATCATACTGAGCGTGTGCTCTCTCAACCAAACTGCCAGGACATATGTTTGGCAGCCACTATAGTGCTGCCCTCTAATCTTGCTTCTAATAGTTCGTAGCACAGCACGCTGACTTGCATTTGTTAACAGGAAACTGTGGTTGCATTGATCATGGATTCAAAATGAGAAAGTGTCAGGAAAATAGTAACAAAATTCAAAGTCCCGCTCTACACTTGGACACGGGAACAATAGGAAGACAAACACGGAGGCACAGATAAATATACTCACAGTGCCCATTGCCAAACTGAAGCCTCTTTTCGTCTGGATGTTTGGATTTGCTGTAACCACAAAACCTGCCAATTAAAGCAGAGGAAAGGCATTAATTACCGCCAGTGGCTCCTCACTGCAGCGCTGGCTTTGTAAAGTGCAGTCACAGAACAGTGACAGGCACAGGGCTGAACAGGGGCTCGAGCCAGCAGACAGACCTGACTGTTTTGCTTAGCTCTGAGGCAGAACAGTATTTTTGTGTTCCGTAATAAGAGGTTTATACACTCCTCAGCTGCACGGGTTCCCAAGATCAGCCCCTTATGCATGACATGATCCTCTGCACTCATGTCACCCCTTACACTGGGTATGGGACAGAGAGGAGAAATAACACATCTTCTGCCAAATGTATCACAAGAAAAGGGGGGTTGCAATGGGTCGCTGGGGGAGGGGGCAGAGGTTGGTGAAAGGAAGGTTCTTGGGAGAATCCTACATGCATTTCGCACTGATTGGTGGTGTAAAGCCACATCTATTCCTCACTGTCCCATGAACACATGTCAGTAAACACACACACACATCCATTTCTCAAAATGTTCATATACACAGCACGTATTGCTTGTATGCTGGTATGCTGGCGATAAACTCACCTGCCAATCACAATGTAGAGCACCACAGACAGCAAGATGATGGCAACAGCAGAGGAGATGGCTATCAGCACAACCTGGCTGTTCTCACTGGAGATAGAGAACGCTACAGAGAACACACAGATAAGAGATCAGAGTCAACGCTTCTCACCCCTATAGCACTAAAATGTGTATTTGGTGTTTACATGCCTTCACTGACATTTACATTTTAAAATAAGTTCAGCAAGTGTAACAACAAATCTACCTGTTAACACGTGAATATTAAAGCCTGTCCTTTTTCAAGAATCTATTCAGAAAAATTATAGAGGTGTCTTCTCAGGTGCTGTACAATTTGAAGTGTATAGCAGTAAGTCAGCGGTTCATTTCTTGAGTGCTAACTTATGGGCAACATCCACCTCCTCAGTGTGAGGCAGAGCTGTTCAATCTGTGTTTGTCACAATCATTCATCATGATCCAATCTTTTCCCCTCGTATTCGTTCAAATGATTACTTTAGTTGACTCCTCAGACAGATTATTTTCTTTAAATAAGCCGGGGCCATTAGAGGCCCATTAGTGTGTGGGATTGCTCTGTGCGCTTGCTGCTCTGCTGAAACACAATGAGGATTGGGAGACTAGTTTCCTCCGAGCGGGGATTCAGAACCCACCATGAAGAATGAGGGTTATTTCCACTTGAGATTTATACCATTTTTCACATATCTCTCTGGTCAAGAACCACCGGAGAGACGGGTCTGTTTTCCTAGTGGAGGTCTGCAAAGGCGTAATGACTGCTGGGAGACTCTGCGCTGATTGTGAAACTCTAGTAGAACAACTGTACTTCATTGATTGCCCATAAATGAGTCACTTTCACCAAGGGAAAGCTAAAACCTTCAATCATAACTGCAAATTATCGAATTTTACTAATTTCACAAACTAGTTTTGTTTCTAACCCTTGCAATGAAGAATGAAAATAGCAACTGTGCAATGCACATGCTTTGGGGTACATTTGTCTGCAGACAACTTATTGACAGAGACGGCAGTGACAATGTTAACAGTGAGTGGCGCATGATGAGGAAAGCAGTGCTCACAGTCAGGGCTAGTCTCAAACTCAAACTTGCGGCTGCTGCTCCCGTAGCCAGCTGCAGTGCGGGCGCGGATCTGAAGCAGGTACGTGGTGTCCGGTTTTAACCCGTTCAGGGTCACGTTGGTGCCCTTAGACCTCAGGATGGTGTAGCTGGTCTCTTGCTCCTGCTGCAAGACACACAAAGAGAAAAAGAGCCTGTAGAAAGACGGACATGGTGACAGCAGGGATACGTTTAACCACCAGTAGTGAATGCGATGATAAGCGACTCTAGCTGGACGCTGCCACCTGCATACTGACAGCTTTTGCATGAACACCAAGGGACAGAAAGCATATCATGTGAGTTAGTCCCCTGTGTAGAAATGTGTCTTTGTAATCAGGTGTGTCCACTGCCATTGGGGACTCTGCCAGCTCTGCTTGATAAATTGCCACCATTATTTTTTATGGCTTTTCTAAAGATCTCTGTGGTGTGCTGATCCTCTCTACCAGCAAAAATGGCAACGGATTTATAGGCAGTCTTTACTTTCAAGCCATTGTTTCCAGATGTGCTTCTGACTGGAGGGGGGAAAAAAGCATGGAGTCAAACTCTTAACTATTTGTCCGGGTCAGAAATTCATGAAGAAGGAAAAGAGCAGTTTCTTTGTCCTGCGTCCCACCGAGTAAGCAATGCGCGTGCGCTGTCCCCATGCTTCTGCTCGTCTCTGGGCTTTCTGAGCGCTGAAGGAGGCAGCTGCCATCTCACTCTCCAGAGGCACATGGAGGATGGCTGGCATTTGGCTCCATCCCTGACCTTTAAGCAAAGCTTGCCGTACCCACTGCTGGTGCTATAACATTACCCCATGCTGAAGTAATTAATGGTAAATGAGATTTGTGAGAATCATTTTGGGGGTACAGCAAACACGTAGCAGAATGAACTCTATTAAGTTTCATGTCTAGACGAAACATGCTAATTGGTTTGTTGATGACGACTGGTATGTCCTATAACAGTGAAGTGCTGCCAGATGACAGGAAAAGGCTACAGTTACATATAACGGATTTAAATATAAAATGCTCTTATCCACTAATCAGAGTGAGAATCAACTGGGCAAACGAATGCATAAGCCCATCCACAATTTCCAAGAACAAAATGGTATACTGATCCTCTTTACCACACATTGGCATGCAGTGCACTGTCAGTTTTGTTTTGTAACATGTAAACTGTACAGGTCAAAGTTGGGCTTCATTAAGGAAGTTTAACCTAAAGACAGATGGCTACAAAAACTCAAGACGTTTTTGGTGAGGAGCGATAAAATATGAGATTTCAGTGAACACACCAATCTCCTTCACAAGATGTCGTTTCCATACTCAAAGGACATATAGATCTCACATAGATCTCTGTTTCTCGAGGCCACCGAGTGCTGTCGGTACAAAAAAAACAATGATTTTAAAAATGCCGCAAAAGTGTAGCACTGTGTTGTTGTTTTTTTTCTCATACTGACAGTACTCGGTGACCTCAAAAAACAGATCTGTGTGAAAACTTGCCGGACTTCTCCTTTAACTACACAGTTAGGCATACAGATAGGCCAAAAACTGAATTTGAGAGAAACTTCATTTCTTTCTAAATCCAACATCGCTGTTGTGTTGTTTGAGTCCTCATGTAAAGACCTAAATCTTTCCCAGGTTGTCACTGTTCAGTGCTCACAGCGTCATGTGGTCTCTTCAAAATCACCCACAGGTGTGTCAGAACTTTTGCCTGATGGACGTTCTCCTAACACATGTTCCAGTCAGACTCCTTACAGACGTCAGGAAACTCACAGCACTGGCATTTGACAAGGCGTGCGAATGTTACTTTTCAGTGTCTACATTATTGTTGGAATTTAATATGTTTGTCATGTTCTGCTTTGGCAATATAAATAACACAATCTGGACTTATGTTACAATATTCTCTGGCAAAGGAAAACCAGAAATTGAGTAAATAAGAAGAGCATTTCAACAGGCATTCTTTCCAAGCAAGCCTTAAAGCAAATAAACACTTAAATTAGAGAAAAATGTTCAATGTTTCTTTTTCACCCTAAGATTAATATGATAAAACAGAAAAAATAATCAAACATGTATTCCCACAATACTTATTTTCCTTAAGAGCTCAACAGAGCCTTATCTTCATGCTCAGTGCAATTAGAAGAGATTCTAATGTGGGAGAGAAAAACTGTGGAGTCAGGATGATTCCTCCTCATTCTGGGAAACGCTTATGATTAGGGTTCTCATATTTAGACACCCTCACGTTGTAAGCCTTCTTTCAAGGCATCCCATATGCATGCATTTGATATATACACCAAGAGAGGGTAAAGTGTTTCACCCTGCCTAGCATGTAATCAAATCGAGCTTTATCTTAAGTGAAGCAGCATGAGCACCTTGTTGAGAGAGAGGAGTCGGTGAGTTTCTCACAGGAGCTGCCGTGCTATAGGTGCCGTGCCTCTTACCACTATTCAGGCAGGCGTTTAGTGCTGTTTGTTTGGATTTGTGGTACACAACATCCCTCTCTGTAAACACCAGGTCGTTTTGAACTGGGAAGATTGACGCCAGCGCTCTGCCTTTAGGCACTTTTTGTAAAGAGGTTGTGTGCTGAGGTCTGCATGTATTTCTGTGGTCACTGTGAGCAGCGTTAAGTTGAAGACTGAGGATCCAATTTTGTGTGTGTGTGTGTGTGTGTGTGTGTGGCGGTGGGGGAGACGGTTAATTTTGTGTGTGTAGGTGGGGGCCCTCTGTCATCTTTTGCCAGCTTTGATCAGGGGCACAAGAGGTTTAGAGGGTGTCCCTGGCTTTTCCACATGGCAGCACCAACTGTGTGGGATTTGGGAGCCACCAGCCACGCCTGATGGGGCTGCTCCGCATACTGTTGTGTAATTAACAGGAATCAATGGCGGGGGCAGACTGAATTTTATTGTGCAAGGGAGAAAACACTGTGCCACCCAGGGTCAAATGAGACATAGCAGATTTCTGGAGGCCCTGTGGTGTACCTGTGCCAGACTGTAAGACGAGCTGGAGATGAGCCGCCTTTTTGCTTGCAAATAAGGGGATTAAGGCCAGGCCAGGCCGGGGCATTTCCAAAGGCCAAGATTTGGAGCCTGACTGCTCATCCTGAAAGACACATTACAAAGGTCCTCTGTGTGGAGCATGGGGGTCTGGCAGGCCTTGCCAACCCTCGTTTTTGCCAGCAGATTGAACAGTGGTGTCAGTGGATCTGGGTTCGGCATCAATCTTGAGTGTCGCTCTGTGTGGCCATTCAGCCAAGGAAAGATGAGCTTATATCTTCTGTGAAACAAGCTCGTAAAAATGTGGCAGAAAAAAACAGTTCTGATGATCCCCAAAAGGGCCATCCCTCTCTTGAGTGATTAAAATGGTCTCCGTGGCTAATTTCTGTATCAAATGTCACAGATAGTTCATCCTGGACCGCACCGAAGGGCAGCAATTTGCTCACTGTTCATTTTCACATAGAGACCTTGAAGACATATTTATTGTTGGTAATAAACCCTCTCTCCATTAAGCTCGATTTTAGACCTTATGTCTGGAAAGAATCATTTCACAGACAAAATCTCATCCATGATGGAATTCAAGGCTTTTACTACGCCTGAGAGTGTTGTCCATAAGTGAAGAATTACATTAACAACAGGTAAACAATTTTGCACTTTAACTTGATCTGAATTGTTAAAAGACTAAATGAAATGGGGTGCGTGCAAATGTGTGTGTGGTCATACAGTCAAAACGTTTACCCACTAGACGATGGAATGTTTTTTCTGTGGCAGGGTTATGGCCAGTTGCCATGGGAGACTGTTCTAGAGCTGTCTTTCATGGCCCTCAGATCCCCTGCCAGTTTGGGCAAGGAGGCTCCCACAATGTCAGGCCCCACTTAGATGCCAAACCCAAAAGCGGCGGCCTTCCTCAGCTCGGCCCGTCACAGGGAGATGTGACCCAGTCCATCTCACGTGGCAGCGGCCCCATCACGCAACCTGACAGGCTGAGAGGACCGACCCCAGCCTGCTCTCAGGACTGTGGAAAAGAGCAGCATTGATGTGGGACAACAAAGCTCACCCCGCCATTCAGCGCATTAAGTCAATCAGGACCGAATCCGTGCACGCTTCATTAATCACACGGCGGCTGAGAGGAGACCTGGGAGGAGGCCGGCAGAACGGGATCGCCACGGGAGAGAGCAGGCTATTGTGTGAAATGGGGGGGGGGGGGGGGGTTCTTGAGGAGGAGAGAGCCGGGGCTCCTGTAACACATGGCTTTAACAGGAGAGAGGTGCTAAGATCAGGAAGGATTCCTGACGTGAACACTCAATGGGATCAAAGTTGGAGACATTTGACATTTTTACTGGCTGGTGGGAAGAGTTTCCGACGTGACAAGCCGCTCGTTACACTAGACTCTGGAGCAGAAGAGAAAGCGCCTGGATGAAGACAAAACCCCTCGAGACTACCGTGCCACAGTGGTTTGTTCTTGAACTTAGCCTCCATTGATTTTGTTTGAAGCCATATGAACTAATGACCAGAGCCATGCCTCTCGGCCATGTGTAGCTGTAATTTGGATTAAAGCAGCATGATGGGGTCACTGAGGGAGGCACAGACCCAGTTAGAATGCTAATGCTAGTGTGAGCACTAGCACAAAGACCTGCCCTCACCTTCTCATAGTACTTGACCTCATAATCCAGGATGATGCCATTGGGTCTCTCCGGCTCCAGCCAGGAGAGTGCGATGCTGTTCCGGGAAGTCCTGTCCTTTCTGATGACTGTGACTGGGGAAGGTGCTGGAGACATGAAAGAGAGAGAGAGAGAGAGAGAGAGAGAGAGAGAGAGAGAGAGAGAGAGAGAATGTGTCCAAAGAGTAAAATAGACAGAAAAGGACAGAAAGAGCAAGGAACAAAGGAGAAAAGACAGGATTAGTGCCAACACTACCTATGGCCGCATAGTATGACCATGGAGCTGCAGTTCACAGGAAGTTCAAAGGATTAGGAAAGTATTCAACATTTTGCATTTTGCATCCTGTGAATACTTCCTGTTGACATAATTGAATTTGCTCTTCGTTGGGGTCAGACTGCAAGCTATAGGAGTTCAGGACTCAGACATACAATACTGGTGTCCCAAAGACTGAATCAAATCAAAGACCTTCATACATCTGGCTGGAACTGAGGCCACTCTATCAAAGTGAAGACAAGCAGCATGAGTATGAATCAGTGCCACCCGTTCTATTTCAAATCCAATGAAGTCGAAGCATTCCTCTCCCCCATGGTACTTTTGGTTCAGTGCTTCACATGGTCTCAATCTGCGTCCATAATTCAAGTCAGAGCTCCAGCCCAGCCTCCGCCCGTCTCTCTCTCTCTCACTCCTTTTTCTTTCAATTTTACAGCTCTCTAATTGTAAACCAGCATGGAGGCCATGAAGGCATCCAACTGCCCCGTGTTTTAATTTTATTAGACCACAGGAAAAAACATGTTGTTCTTTGAAATGTTCAGGCTTCTCTTGATTGTGATTATACACTTTAAAAATGTCCTATTTTTTCTCTCCCTTGGCAGTTATTTTTTCCTGTTAATGAATCCAGATGGAGTGAGTCTGCTCCCCCAGCACAAGAGCTCCCATCCCTTAAGTTCTGATAGGAAAGGTATTATTGAAGTTTTATAGCTGCCACAGTTTATGGTGATTCTGATTTACAGCGTCTGGGCTCCAGGCTTTCTTGACACTTGGTATCTTTCTCAGCTTTCTCCAGCGCCAGCTAGCAATGGTTGATGGTCTCAAAGTACTAAAGGAAAAAAAGCATGACCTCCCAAAGTGCATGCAGAAAAGGTAAGACTATATCCTGCCAATTGCAAGCCTATGAAGTTTCAAAATTGTGTGTGTGTGTGTGTGGCGTGGGGGGGGGGGGGGGGGGGTAACCTCTAATGCAGGACCAAATCCCAACCCTGCTTATGGATTAGACACAGACTACCAAGCCCTTGCACAGTTGCACAGGTGTGGCTGGTTGTATTGCTCCATTTCTATGTTTCAACAGGAGAACTGAGACCAGTGCTGATTTTGAATGAAAGAGTAGGGGAGAATGAAAGGTTCTGTGCAGGGCACTGAGTCAACAAATGTCCTCCACATGGCACAAGGGATTAGTGTGTGGGAAAGAGGCCCCAAGTGTGGCTACATGTCTGCATTGGACACTTCCTTCCTCCCTCCTTCCACCCAAGACTTGACTCTAGTCTTAGTACTGCTGAGGCTTTTTATCGTTTCAGTCCTGGTAGCAAGGCTAACATGTCGCACTAACTCAGCGTTTCTCAAACTGTGGGTCGCCCACCCACTACTCGGTCGCGGAGACATGCCAGGTGTGGCGCGAACTGACGTGAAAAACAGGAGGTTTTTTATTTATTTTTTAAGTTTTTTGCTTTTATTCCAACAGGACAGTGAAGCTTGACAGGAAGTGAGTGGGAAAGAGAGAGATAGGGTGGGATCGGGACATGACCGCAGGTCGGATTCGAACCTGGGTCCCCGTGGATGCTTGGACCCGTTCATGGTACGGGCGCTGTAGCCTGTTGCGCCACAGCGCCCCCTATTTATTTTTTTATCTGTAGCCTAGGCCAAGGTAGCACCCGATGCGCAATGGATGCACTGTGTTTTTCATAGGGAAGCGCTTGTGTCAAGGCAGCTTAGTTAGTCCCGACCTGAATGAGATTTTTAACGAGGTTGTGAGAGTGGTGAATTTCACCAAGACCCGGCCCTTAAAAGCGTGTCTATTCTCCGCACTTTGCGAGGAGATGGGAGCTGACCAAAAGGCTGTACTGTTTCACAGCGAGACAAGGTGGCTTTCCCGAGGTAAAGTGCTGTCGCGCGTGTTTGAGCTCCGAGTCGCCTCTTCTTGGAGGAAGAGCGCATGTTTGAATCTGCAAGCACGTTCACTAATGAACATTTCTTGACGAAGCTGGCCTATCTTAACAATATATTTGGAAAGCTCAATGAGTTAAATATCCAGTTACAAGGCAAAGACAAGCACCTACCTCACCTAGCAGATAAGATTACTGCATTTACCAAAAAACTTGAGGTATGGGACAGGCGCCTCAATCGCGACAGAATTATGCCTTTGAGAATCTGAGTGAAATCGCTGAAACGTCTGATTCGGGAGCCACTCTTGTGATCCCATGTATTAAACAGTAGGGCTACATCACATCCCTGCAATATTATTTCAAAAATATTTCCCAACCAGCAGTGCTCAATATGACTGGATTATGGATCCATTTAATGCAGCATGTTGGTATTTCATTGAATATATTGTACAATGCTGTAAAATATTGGCCTATGCTTCCTAATATGTTGCTGGAAAACAGAAATATGTGTGTTTAATTTACAATGGCACATTATGTATTTATTTATTAGTCAGGGGGGGGTGGTGTCTGGAGGACCTTGGATGCTATGGGAGCTAGGTGGAATGCACTGCACTGCACTGCACTAACACGGAGGGCAGATTGCATGTGCTGTCCTCCCTGTGGCTGCTCCACACATGCCGGTGGTGTTTAGAGCATGATGAGGGAGCTGCGCTGACATCCCCGAGAGCCCCCCTCATAAATGCGCCAAGAGCACAGCTGCAGTCCCCCGCTGGGGAAGATCAGCCATTCACACGTCCATCTCCCTCCTCCAGCCTCCTCTTTATGGGACTGTAAAGGTGGCTGGATTATGGAGCCCAGTGCAGCAGGATCAGGTCAGTGGCAAGAGGGCTCAAGACCTCGCTTGTTTGGGAGCCCTCCTGGACGAGGAGGCTAGTCTGAACTGAAACCAGTTTTATAGTTGCAGTGGCAGTTGGCATGTTTACATATTGGAAAGTGACTCAAGGACAAGGGCTTTGTGCTTACTTTGCAGCCCTGTTGTGCACTCCAAAGCAAATATAGAATAATAGAAAAGTTGAGTGTCTGCATATGTGTGTGTGTGCAAATATGTGTGAGTATGTGTGTATCTTTGTGTGTACTGCGAGTCAAAATAAACCAATGAGACGTAATGTATTGGAGCACAACTTCCTCTCTGGGAAACCTCTTTGATTAATAATGAGATTTATATAACTGATAATAAAGAGATTTTTATAACTGAAATTAGCAGCAGTGAATCACCTGTCTACACAGAAACCACAGTGGTATTGCTGAAGCCATATATAGTTCCATTTCTCAGTATCTCTCTATATTTACAACCCCTCTCTTCACAGGTTTACAGGTCTGTCAGCACAGCAGCAGCACTTTCTAATGGGCCACAGCAGCTGTGATAACAATTAAGAAGATAATAGTCTCTCTAGACCGTAACTTTGTTTGATAAAAGTCTTAATCCAAATGTCATGGTCTTATTTGTTGTAAAATGTCAAAAACAGAAGTTCATCTCCATGTGAGACTCTCCTGCACTGATAAAGCACTACAACAGTGCAAAGTGTTATCCCCACACATCCCGTTGAGATCAGATGGCATGATAACAGCCTTTGTTAAAAATCCATCTGCCTTGTACTATTGTAACAGGTTGCAGTGCACCAATAAGGCATTAGCAGAAGGAAGCTGCAGGATTCTCACCATCATGCTAAGGGCATTACAAGGTTTAAACTCTAGTCAACTGGTCCCTGTGGAATACGGGTGCAAAGCGATCAATCTTTAGCCTTTGATCTACAGTAGTCCTCTGCCTACTCTTCTTTTATGACATGGAGCTGCAGCGCTCCAAAGCTCAAGTATAAGCCCTGTACTAAATCATCTCCTAGGGCCTGCACCTATCACTTAAAAGCCAAGGCGAAGCTGACAGAGGAGACGGAGGAGGCAGAGGCTGCCGTCCCTCAGGATCGGAGAGGAAAGAGATGCACGTCTTCGCCTGGGGAAACCCGACCTGAATGGGAAGCAGATGGGCGTCTGCAGTCTGCATCTCACTGCCTCTACTGTAACCTGCCAGGTCATGACACAACCTCCTGCCCTCAGCCCTACCCACAGTCACACTGAAGTCATCTCCTCCATTCCGATACAAACCCACACAGACACACACACACAGACACAGACACACACACACACACACACACACACACACACATACAGTCCACAGTCTAGATAGTCATGCATGATGATCTTGTGGAAATGCAATTTTATCAGGCATTGCACGTAACTGTTGAGGGCTGAGGAAGTAATTGATCATTTTCAGGAAATGTTTGTTGACATTTTGTGCGTGTGTGTGTGTGTGTGTGTGTGTGTGTGTGTGTGTGTGTGTGTGTGTGTGTCACCAACTGTGCCATGATCTAGGCTCACATAGTCCAGAAACCTCACCTGCTTGGTTGGTTGTTATGGTGACAGCAGCATACTGCCGATGGGTGGACACCAGCGCAGACACTCCATTCAACGCCTCGATCTCAAAGGTGTAGTTGGTGTGGGCCAGAAGGTCGGCCACGGTGACCGTGGTGTTGTGGAGTCCCATGGCACGGGGCAGGAAGCGTACCGTCCCTCGACACGGCTCACAAAGCCGCGGCCCTGGCCAGCAGCGCTTACACACCACGTTGAAGGACAAATCCTTTCGGCCGCCCGTGTCCTCTGGCCAGCTCCAGTCCAGGATCACCGACGTCTCATTGATCACTGAGATGACATTGCGTGGGGCGGAGGGAGGCCCTGGAGACAGAGGAAATCCATCGGAGAGCATTAGTCTAAAGTGGGACGCCAAAGTCCACCTTTGAATTGGCAGATAAAACAGAGTCCATAGACGTTTAGAAATAGGATAGGATACTTTGTGTTTTGAGATGGCATTATGTTATTCACTTCATGGTGGACTGACAGGTTGTGGACAAAGTTGTTTATCTTTAAGTGATATGTAATTTTACAACAAAATGCTGGTGCTTTAAAACAAATCTTTAAATATTCTTTTCGACGTAACGAGTAAAAACAAATCAATAATTTTAATCAAAATTAAAATAATTTTATATTTACATAAAAATGCATTAAACAAAAATCCAGTGTTATATTCAAGACATTTGGCATATATACTGTAGTAATAGAAATTCAGCCTTATACAACACCATTTGAAAGGCATACTCTCATATTCAAAATAAAATATTTGTCTGAGACAGACATTAAATATACGTAAGCTAGTTCAATACAGTATATGTGTCCTATATACCGGTAACTGATTAAACTCTACTGAAACCCAAATGTCTGGAAACCACTGTAGCAGTTGGTCTGATGTGAAAATTGAGCTGGAGCCTGTCTTTTTGCATATCTTTATCAAGTATTGGCACACATGAAAGTACTGGCAGAACATTTCTAAACTTTTCATTATTTTCATAACGTATTATTAGTTATGGAGGGAAAAGATATCTCTGTGTTTGTTAGATTGGCTTTAAAAGAATGTTGCTATAAAAGTGAGGAAAGGGACAGAAAAGTATTTCCTTCTGATAAAAATAGCAGGCTTGTGAAGCCCGTTCTGTTTCACATAAGAAGTGGAGACACTGAAGCAGGACACACGTCTTTATCAGAGCAATGTAATCATGCTGAGCCTGAGACTAACACAATCATTTTCTATAAATGGGTTTAAAGGTAAAAAAGTCTTTTTTATTTGACATGAAAATGTTACACAAGTCTGGAGCCTTGCCGTCAAGCATGAAGCCATTAAAGATACTGCAGTAGATGTACTGTACGAGGTTATGGTCTAATACGACTACATTACTCAGTTCATTTCACGTCCTGTAGAGTGTAGTGTTACAAAACAAAAATTACAAAACAAAATCAGATGCAGTCTACAGAATGGAGATGATGGATCAAACCAACCTGGCAGGGAATGAGACAGAGCAATCATACTGTGTGTGTCCATAGGTGTGGACATAATGACTGTGCTACCACTGTCCTGCAACTACAGCACCCACCAACAGAACTACACATTTGTCTACATCTGCTTTATGGTTCACATATCCTTGCCTCTGTGTGTAATTAATGAGAATGGGCTTTATGGGAAACATCAAATACTGACAGGAAGACATAAACATCAATATACACAGATGTTCATGAATGTAAAACATACAATATAGCTCAATTACTGTATCTTACCAAAATAATTTTGTGATTAGGCCATGATGAAAATATGAAAGTAAAACTTAAAGCAGTTGAGTAATAAATAAGTAAACATGACCTCTTTTTTCGTTATTTTTAGATCAGCCAAGCATCCAATATCTGATATAAAAAAACATCAAAGGAAGAACTCCACATAACCTTGGCAGATTAATTACTTTAAAATAAGCATTTCCGCGCATTAGTTGTGCTTGACTTTATCTGTGAAAGTCAGGGGACCATCCACACATCTCTGGAGACTCAGTGTAGATAAATGTGATAATTTAAGCTCTGTGACTTCACCAGAGGCTCAAACTCATATCGGCTGTTTCAGCTCGTCTCAGACCTGCCTCTATCAATGTTACCATTTAGGCATGGGAAGGGGGAGGGACAGGGAGAGAACAGGGGAACCAATTGGGCACATCATAATCTACAGTTGAAACTGGCCACAAGAGATCAAGTGGAATTGATGACTGTGAATAGCTTGTGCATTAATGTTCCACGTATGAGCGTTGTATGACCCAATCTGTAGACTACCTTGGATATAGCGCGAGACACCCAATTGAACTTGGCCTCAGATTTCCACGTGGCTCTCATTCTTTTTCCTCTACTGTATATGATGCAAATTAGCACTGATAGGAATGCCATGTTTTATGGTAATGTGTTGTGGAGCGCTTGGCAGTCTCACTGTGTTTGTCTGTCTACCATCTGCATTTTCTCCTGTATAAAAGAGAATGGGTTAGGTTGCTCGCTGCAGCTCCACCCCGCTGGGGCCTGCTGGTTAAAATGGTTAAAAATAAACAAAGCGAGGGTCTCCACTCACTGGGCGCTCCAGGGAGAGAGAGAGCTGTGGAGGATCAGAAGCTCAGTCTCGGCCAGCCAACACAAATTCATCTTTTATAGCACAAACACATCCTCGCAAAGATGCAGACCACGGAAAAGCACCATTGAACACATGCAATAGGGCCTGCAGGAAGGCATTCTTGAACTAATCATGCATTGGAATTGCATGTGGAGGAAGGCTACAATTTTCACTTTTCTCATTCTGCATGGAGTACAAAGCATACATATCAAAGGTAATCAACGTACGTGTGCAGGCCATGGAGGCAGGGTCACCCTCAGCACGGAAGTAGTTCTTCTCGCAGGAGCAGTGCACTGAACCCTCCTGATGGGTGAAGCTATGTGGGGGACACTTGGAGCACTTCACGTTGCCTGGAGAGGCCTTGTAGAAACCAGGCCTGCAGACTGTGAGAAGAAGTAAAGTAGAGAGAGAAAGATAGACACAGACACAGAGAGAGACAGAGAGAGAGAGAGACAGAGGGAGAGAGACAGAGAGAGAGAGAGAGAGAGGGAGAGATAAGAGATGAGGACATTAATACAACTCTGTAACATCCTCCATGTATGCAGATACTTTATCTGTATACTGTATGTTCAGTACCAACTAAACCAATCACAGATATTTAGAGGAAGAAAACATAAACATACAGAAAAATAAAAAGCACATGTAAGCATGGGAATATGTTCAAATGAGTTCCATTTAAAAGAAGCAACAACATAAGGTTAGACTTTGAATGCTCAATAAAATACATAATATATATATAAATATATTTAATGAGCTATGCCTGGCTCTTTTGGAAACCAAATGTAAGGGATGTTGCATGAATTATGCAAATACAGCTCTTCAAATATCTGTGCTGTTCAATTGTACACAGCAGCTCATCCAATGCTATTTATGAGCATCCCATTCCATTAGCTTTAATGAAGGGGAAGGAATCACAGCGAGCGTGTTAATTACTGAGCCTGGTGCCCATCTGCATTCTACTCTTCTCCTGTTGCATGTTCAATACCTGTCACTGGATACACCCTGGACATGAAGCACAGCTCTCAGTCAGCAAGAATGGCCTTTCCATATGCAAGCCCTCTCTCTCCATAACAAATTACACAAGTGCACACAATGATCAGAAATCATTGCAGGATGGACCATAAATATAAAAATATGCCATAAACAGATGCAGATACAAGCAGACTGTATAAGCTATTTCACACAAAACTCATTTACTGCTGCTTTTGTTGCTCTTCTGATCTTTTGCTGCATGTGCAGAAATGACCACAAGAAAAAGAGTCATTAGAAAGTGAATTCTTGGAGAAACTGTGGATTCTGCTTTGTAAGACCCAATAATATGAGACTATAAATGGCCTGTGATTTAGTCCTGGTATAGCCTACATAACAAATGAACACACAACAAATATCTTTGAATATCTCATGGAGCTAAAACATACCCTGTCACTGATCCTTGATATGGACAGAGAATTTGAAGAGTTTGGTTCCAAAACGCTATATCCACCATTTTAATGAATTTTCATAAATATATATTTTTTTTACATTTTGTTTTCAATTACTGTAATTGTATTAGAACTGTAATTGGGTATTGTTATTTTTTTGTTATCTTTACTCAATCAAAACAACACAACTACAATTTGAGTAATATCGGAAATATACAATTAAATAGCCTGACTTTTTAATGTTTTTAAAACCGGGCATTTAGTGTTATGGAACCAAACTCTTCATTTATACACGGAAATGTGTAAAAACAGAAATAACTGTATAAATGATCAGCCAACAACACTACAGAGACTGATCTATTCTTAGATTTTTTTTCCCCTTTGGAGTTTGATGGAGCCTCAGCTCTACTGGAGCGCTGCTTGGTCTAGACAGCCGTTTGCAGGGGGTGGCTCACACTGTCCTAGCAACTTCTTTCCCCAATTTGTCAGTGTCTTGCTGAGCAACACTAAACTGATAAAAGCTGGTAAT
>NW_027468718.1:22980547-22983047 GCF_046254945.1 Alosa pseudoharengus | reverse complement strand
CGTGCGTATTTGTGTGTGTGTGTGTGTGCGCTTCTCGCTCTGTGTCCACAGCTGGCTGTGTGTGTAAGGACATAAACTAAGTAGAGAGAGCAGCTGGGAGTCCTGCTGGCAACTGTGGCTGGCAGCTCACTTGCGTATGCAGGGGCCCCATATCAGCATAAACGCACATATGCACACACAAAATAATAGCACATACGGACATGGAGACACACACACACACACACACACACACACACACACACACATATACACACATACAGAAAGCAAAACAGGATGCACACATGTCCATACACATTATCCAGTGACAAATAGATACTGTTTTGTTCAGGCTTTCTGGTGGAAAAGGAAAAACATAATGCAGTCACATTTTCATAGCTTCCTCACAGAGCTGAGCATGGCTGGGTCACTCAATAATTTCACTGCAATCCCTAGACAATCCCACTAAGACACCATGATGCCTAAAGCTGTGAATCATATATATATATATATATATATATATATATATATATATATATATATTCACAGCTTTACTATATTATTATATATATATATAAGAATTAAAAGGAAAGGAAAAAAGGAAGTAAGCTTTGAAACAAAAGTAAGCCTATTAGCATAATTTCAAAGCCCTTTGCAATGTGATCCCCTCCTGTCCTGCCGTTTGCAGTGGGGTGGAGTTTGCTCCTCTGTGTGCTTCTGTACAGAATGTGCAGCTTCTCAGGCAGAGGGGCTGCAGCCGCACAATGGAAGCGCCGCGTTTGGCCACCACCTAATCCCATATTGTGGCAGTTTTATAGCCAGGGCTCTTACTCTCCCTGCTCAGGTCCTCCATTCTGCGGGAGCTGCCGGACCACACGGAATCTGCTGCTGCCGCTGATAAATCTCTCCAGGCAGACAAAGGCAGCAGCGGGGGTCAGCCAAGGGTCCATGAATTGTTGCCGGGCCACTTTCAGTGTGTGTGTGGCGACTGTCGGGCCGTGGGCATGAGTGATAAACCAAAGGGCATTATATTCATCCTGGGCCCTGGTGGCACAACACACCAGCCATAAAACCTCCTTTCTAATCCAAATGACCTGCTTCTGGCCATTGTTGGTGGCGAGGGGGCCGAGAGCTTGTGTTCTACACCCAGCCATGATAACCGGTGCAATGGCTGCTGAGGAGGGCCCGTGAGCTCGGCCATGTGAATTAACGACTATCTCCCATTGTGTCCTCGTGTGGGAGCACAGCCTGCCAGAGGCCGGTGGGAGGGCCGGCCTCCGTATGTCCCCTCCGAGCTCCGCAGCGGGACATAAACAGCCCAGGTGATTGATTCTCTATCTGCTGCCTGTAGGTTGCACTGCCCTTCTGGATGTCTGCTCTCTGAGGTGACGCAAACAAGAGACACAGGAGGAGGGGAGAGAGTACCATTAAAATACTCTGTTTGGGGAGACATGCTCTTTACCATGGTGTCTGCGTGTTTCTGCATATGTGTGTGTGTGTGCGTGTGTGTGTGTGTGTGTGTGTGTGTGTGTGTGTGTGTGTGCGTGTGTGTGTGTGTGTGTGTAGATGTGTGTGTGTGTGTAGATGTGTGCTCACATGCTTAGGTATACATTCTGGCCTTAGGAACAAGGCACTGTCTGGATGACCGGTGTGAAAGAGTGAAGGAAGGAAGTGTACTTCTTTCAAGCATGCTAAAATAGGTCAGCTAGAACGCGCCCGCACCACAACGCAGACCACTCGGGGGTGATGACCCACTTCCCCTTCACTGGCACCGCCTCACCAGGAGCTTTCCTACACTCCACTGCATGTCCATCATATCAGCACCCCAGCGCAGGACGCTGCAGACAAACTCCACAAAGCCACACAAAGCTTCTGAGGGATGGCGATTTGACACTGTGATTTGTCAGACGTTTTTTTTTTTTTTAATCTGATTAATAGTTCTTCAGACTGAAGGTGACACCAAATCTGCCGTGTCAGGTTGTGTTTGCACAGCTGAGGCGTTGTGTGTGCGCTCAGAAGCCTTATCGAGGGAGCGCCAGCGCCGTTTCATCCAGGGACATAAACCAGAGCTACCTCCAGAATTTACAGAATTTGTAGAGTCTACATTTCTAACCACCAGGCCTCATTGCTACCATATGCTCCTCTGTACCGCTGGTCATCTTTGTGCAGGATCTGGTACCCCATGCTCCTCACACTCCCACCTGAAGGTTATCCTGGGCTGCCACAAAGGCATTTCCCACTGAATACACCCAGGAGCCAAGGCAACATTACCATAAAAATTTCACCATTTACAAATTGACACATTTCAACAGATGAAAACATAGCTCACTAGTGCACTCTACAAACTCCCAAAAGCTACAGTAAGTGGTAAGTTCATTCATCAGGTTGCTTCCTGGTTATCAGCACTCTCAGAGTCCTGACAGTGATGGTGACGCTTATCTCTCCCCTGGCCTCGTTCTGTAAACATAGCCCCCTGCTGGGCTGGAGGACAGGGGGGGATGAGGGGATGTCCGTCTATAGGCTG
>NW_027468718.1:22595547-22978047 GCF_046254945.1 Alosa pseudoharengus | reverse complement strand
GGGCCCCTCTGGCTGCTGCTGATCGATGCGCACAGAAACAGGGCATGTAAGAGTAGGGCCACTTTGATTGGCCTGCGCTGTAGAACAGACAGTAGACAAACTGACAGCAGCTCCCCCCACCCCCTCGTTTTTTTTCTTGCTGTGTCCCCAACCCCCCCCCCCCCCCCTGCTTATTCCCTCCATCGATCTTCAGAGGTCCCAGGGCCCCTGTCCATTCCTCTGACACAGACACCCTGTCTGTCTTCTAGCGCCGGGAGGACGCGCTGGAGACCGCACAGCTTGTCACCACAGCGTGACACATACACGCCAACACGCGTGTTTGCACACTTGTGTGTGTGTGTGTGCGTCGTCAGTGATGCGTGCACACTGATAAACACACTAGCAGGCACATAGGGCATGGCGGCCACAGACACGCACGCAAAGAGAAGCTCGCAAGACTGAGCACACTGAGAGAACTAATGAGGGTGCGTCACGAGGAGACTCAGCACAGCAACTGTCCCAAGGACCTACAGCAGAAGAAAAGAAAAGAAAAGAAAAGAAAAGAAAAGAAAAGACAAGAAAAGAAAAACAGAATAGTTCCAAAACTGTGTTTGGGTTTGAAGATTTGCATGACTAATGAGATGCACTTATTGGAGGTTCACAAAAGTGTCATTAATCACTGACAGCTTTCTTTCTCTCCTCTCTCTCTGTCTCTCTCTCTCTCTTTCTCTCTCTCTCTCTCCCAAAGCAGAGGATAAACATGCTCAGGATCAGGAATGACCAATCAGCAGCAGATGGTGGAGGAGAGCTTGCTGCAGTAGAGCAGCCTGCTGGCTTGTCCTAGTCACTGACTGGTAGATTAGCGAGGGCTAAGCATTAGCATATGACTGTCACATTTCTGTTTGATAACTGATGCTGAATACTAATTCAAGCATTCTGGGTTAAAAAAAATGTAAAAAATCTTTGCAATGACTTTGAGGAAAGGAGCAAGGTGCAAATGGCACAGTTGCATCCAGGCCAGAGGGATTTTTGGCCAAGGTCACTTGAACAGCATCATATAATATCTCAGCGAGAGTGACCTCCCTGTGGGCTGTTAGAGTCTCTTTGTGTGTGTGTGTGTGTGTGTGTGTGTGTGTGTGTGTGTGTGTGTGTGTGTGTGTGTGTGTGTGTGCGCGCGCACGTCTGCATGTGTGTGTGTGTGTGTGTGTAAAGAGAAGGTGAGAGATTGTGACTTTGTGAAAGTGTTAGAGGCTGAGTTGGGAATAGGACTGTTGTGATGGCACAGCTGAATGTAGGTGCTCTTTTTTCTTCTCCCCCAAGCTGCCAGAGAGCCGTGAGGTGCTACGCAGCTGATGTGAGGCACTGGTGGGGTGCTGAAGCTGAAGACAATGCGATTACAGTGGGGCTCCCACTGAATGAATGTGCTGGGGAAATCGCAGGCGCACAGGAATGTCCCCCTACCGGGCGCACACATGGTATTCCACTCTATGCCACACACATACCCCCGACCCCACCCCACCGCCGCCCCAAAAAATAAATAAAAAATCGCACATATACACACACTCACAAACATGTGTACACATTCTCACACACACACACACACACACACACACACACACACACACACACACACACACACACGCACGCACGCACGCACACACACACACACACACACACACACACACATACACACACACACACACACACACACACACACGCACACACATCAGCTGCCCGAGCAGGGCTGTGGCCTGGACAAAGCCCAGCCCAGTGAAGCCCAGCGGCGCCCCAGACAATGAGCCCTGATTGGTGGAGGAGCAGAAAAGCATGTCAGAATGCAGGCAGGGCCCCAGGTCTCCCTGTGAGTCCAGCGCTCCCGGTCTGCACTCTTCTCTCTATTAAAGCACTATTGCACTACAACACTCGTGTGAATGATGATGATGAGCTTTTTAATTGGCTCTTCCAGCACCATAAATAGATCTTTGGAGTGAGATGGCTGAGCTAGCGTGTCCTTTGGCGTGAGAGGATGCAATAATGATAAATGATATCTATTTATTGCCATGAATCTCACTTACTAAAAATGTTAGTTTTGGAACAGCTCTCAGCCAGTTGGAATGATATATTTCCGGGCCTCCCTGGGCATTGATTTATACTAAATGCCATCTAAACTACAGCAATCATAATTAGGCCAATTAAAATGATGAGCAATAAGAGTGCCGATTCTTCAGACACCTGGAGACAATTTTCTGACGTTCTCTTGCTTCACTGTGTTGTAATAATTACCAGTGATCTTTTGTAAGCACTTTTCCATAAAGAGTTGCAAAATGTTCAAATGTTCAAATGTTCAAAATGTGCAAAATGTTTCCATAAAGAGTTGCAAAATGCGCTGGGGAAGTTCATAATTAACCATTTACCCATGAAAGACATGTACCAACAGGCTGGTTGTAACTTCTAAATTCAAACTTCTAACTCCCACCGTCCAACAATGTGCACGTGCGAGAAACACCACCCCATACCTGGCCTTATTAGTCTATAGCTACATTTGCCTAATCACTCTGACTGTCTTCCTGTGAAGGTTAGCTCATGCTATGTACAACTGAGTAGATCTACATGTGCATGTGAACAGCAAAGAAGCATAGGTTACCGCTCAGAAACAAATCATCCTGACAGGAATTATGGGTCAGTATATCTTGTTCTATATCTTATTATCTACATATTTTAACACTCTCTCAATGCACAAACCTACCAGCATGTGCGCGTGCACACACACCAGAGTTAGAATTAGTGTTAACCAAGTCAAGTCAAGTCAAGTCAAGTCAAGTCAAGTCAAGTCAAGTCAAGTCAAGTCAGTTTATTTGTATAGCGCATTTCACATGCACAGAGTGCAACCCAGAGCACTCCACTCATAAGACATTGACACATTAACCAGAGTTAGCAGTTAGCACATTTGAATTAGCTCTGCAGGTGTGTCTGGAGACCATCCCATTGAAACCGATTTCCGAATCACCAAAAACCCAGGAACCAACCACACAGCTGCTTATCCTGCATGGGGCGGCTTTCTATGATGACAGACAGAAGAGTACAGTTAGCAGCACTGTTGAACACAACCAATGAATGCGCTGAAGGAATCAGTGTTATACAATATGGACGTGTTTTTTCTTTGGAACTGGAAAAAAAAACTGCTTTGAAAATCTTTGTTTACACGAAAGATGCATTTATTATGCTTCCGTAAAGACTGGGTAAGAGTGGAATGTACCAGTGTAAGTTTAATTTCTTTGCTGGTTATGCCCCATGGAAATCGGACATGAGTGAAGGGTCCCCAGAACCATTCTCAATCTCAGTTGAGATTTGAAAAGAAAGTCTTGGGCTAGCCAGGCTACAGCGCTGCCAAAAACCATGTTCTATTCATGGTAATATTTACACACATAAATGCAGACAGCCCCATGCAATTCGAACAGACTAGATCCCGCGGACCATCAAAGTGACTTTAGTTGAATGTTTAATGTATGATTCTGATTAACACCTTATTTCCCCTCTAATTACATGCAGTGCTATCAAACACAGTATCCATTTGACAGGCATCTGCATGGTAACTACATGCAAATGACACTGAGTAAGCGCTAACCTTTCCCTTCTATCTATTTAAATGTAAATCAATGCATTAATTGCTGTGCTCTCATTAGACATGGCAACTCATCAATACCAACCACCCCAATTATTCTATCCCAGAATTATTTCTGAATAGTGAGTGTTCTAAAACGGGTCGGTAGAGTATGGAGAAGAAGAATATCTTTAATAAAGGAGGCTTTCAAGTACCGTTCCGTACTGATCCGTTGGGATAATACATCAGTATTTTATGTAACTTCAAGAAGGGAGCTTCATCTGTCACCCAGGACGTCCAAAAGGTCAACACTTACTTTAGGTAAAACCTCTCTTGGGGCAAATCTTATCAAAAACATGTCATGGATATTTTTTTATACTGTTCTGATGATGCACTGCTCTCCCCCCAAAAGGATTAACAAGATCCTTTAGGGCTGATTTGTTTTTCGTTACAAAGCAGTGACCTAATAGGAAGCCTATTAAACAGTGTAAGTCTACAAGATGGGTGAGACACACACACACACACACAAACACACACACACACACACACACACACACACACACACATACAGTGTATGTCCATGTACAGGATAAGCTGTCCAAGTGGCTCTTCATGTGAGAGTGTATGGGAGGATCTGATGTCATAGTTTTACTGCTGTTTTCTGGGAGAGCCTTTTCTTTGGCGTAGCACACTCTCTCAGGATGTAACAATAAATACGCAGGGTCTTTGAGCTTTAATTGTGTGGAGAAGAAAGACTCCCAAAGAAGTCTTGGCTTTGGCAAGCACTCCCAACACTGAGCTCCAGCACCAGAGCTGATCGACATATAATTGCATGTTTGAGCTAATCGATTACATTACACAAGATAAATACCACTTGTAAGTCATTTTAATTTGAGATGTATCAGTCAGAGAAACTTTGACAAAAAAAAAAGCATGGCACTGTGCCCTGGAGGGGAATGCGTACGCCAGTCTAATGAAACTGGCTTTCCTTAAACATAGGGTATGCCTGTATCATCCCCTAACACCCCTCCCTTGCAAATACCAGCCATGGGAAACTGAAAGGGAGATCATTATCCCTTTAAACCTAATTACTGTCCTTGGCATAGATTCAGTCTCATTCACTCTGATAAATACCTCAGAGGCAGATTTTTAACAGGACAAATATTGAAAATTAATAAGTAGGGGCAAGCTGGAAAAGCATTCCCAAGTCAATTGTATTTGATGGGTGAATTAATCTTGCTGGACTCTTCCCTGTGCTGTAGATTTTTCTCGGTGCTCTTAAACGCTGAGCACATGTGTTTTAAAAGACACTTCTCCTCAGCAGTGTCTGTCTTAAAGGTCATCGCTCATCTGAGACACCCCCGAGCCTTTAAAGGTTGCTCCTTTTGTCCCCCGCTCTGTATGTGACAGAAACGTCAAAAAAGCAGACATGCACCGCACTTCTCAATCCATGTGGGCCGAACAGTGGAGAGATTACAACATCCGTTCCCTGATGTGAATAAAAAGAAAACCAACAACAATGGCTCCAAGGCTATCGGGAAACATCCTCAGCTCCTGATAGAATCGACACTGAAACCTTTTCAGGAAACACACTGAAGAGGTTAGGCTCAGATTCAAAAACTGTATCTATCATCCAGATACACCACAGACACCTTACATCTCTCTCTCTCTCACACACACACACACACACACACACACACTCACACAAACACACACAGCGATCATAGTATTTGTCTGAGTTGCTATTGCAGCCTCCATGCACTGATGATCTGGAATATTCACTGTTCTGCTTGGCAGTCAAGGTGGAGAGCCCTCTAAAAAGCTTTAGAGAACAGTGTGAGAGCACTGGAGCTTGAAACACTTTAATAAACTGAGGGTGCAGAAACGGCAGCCAACCTGAAATGATGCATGAACATTCCTGATATACTCCTCTTTTAGAGCTTTTGGTGGCAACATCCTTCTCCTTCTGACTGTTCTCTCCCCCATATCTTTCTCATTCTCTCTCCCCAGATACCAAAGACAAAAGCAAAAACATTCCTTCCCACTTTTTCGGGCCCTGAGGCATCTCCCTGCATTCCTCTTGACAGTGACATTTTCTCTTGTCACTGCTGAGTCTGCTCTGAAGCCCCTTTTTGCTGGGATTTGGCATGAGTGGGTATTTGACAACATTGTGCTGTCAGACAGGGAGACACAGACTTCCCTCAGAGGGGTCATGGAAACGCTAAAGGTCTCTCCAACATCCTGATTCTGAGGGCCACACAGGCTCAGAGAGCATAGGCCAGCGTGTCTGTTTACATTTCAGAGGGATGTTAGCACACAGTTTCCAACTCGTTCTTGCCGTTGGTGTAGGAAATGTACAGTGACTGTCACTGTCACAGAACAGTGAGGAAGAGTCAGGAGTAGGACACAGTAAAGATGTTTCCATTGATTTAAAGACATCTCTATATTATGAGAAATATTCTGTGTGAGAGACATATACGTAATTGTAAAACTTCAACAGAAATGACACATTGTACACTAATATTACATTAGGTGATTAATTACATGTTTTACTTCAGGTGTCAGGGAGAACAAAAGAGTTCCAGCAAAACAAACTACAGAAGCAAAAACAAAGTGACCCCACCCAACCATTCCTCCAGCATGCAGTGCCAGGAAAAGAAACTATTTTGAGCAATTCCTTTCTGGAGCTGAAAACTCAGCAGTGGGACAGTGCACAGCATGTCCACTCTATCACATGGACACTGAGGGCTCTCCCATGAGGGCCGCGCAAGGAACCAGCGCTGGGGATGGCCCCTGGGACACTGCCTCACAAACACCACATACAGAGTCTCCACTCATTCACATTCACATAGACAAACCAAGCCAAAAACAAGCTATATAGAGAAGCAATGAAGCAATAAGCAGCCTTGTGTTAAGGATTTCTTCTTCACTGACACAGGGGAGTTAAAAGAAGAGCCTAATGGAGCTGATTATTTGATGGAAGTCATTTCAGGGGAGATAGCAGGTTATAGCTAACTGTATGTCATGGTAAATGGACATTAAAGTGAATGTGACTGAACATTAGAAGATAACTGGAGTCGAGGAGAGGCTTGTGCCGCAGCAAGCATTAAAATCTGTCCTCTCCTCTGCCCGGAGGTAATGATCTGACCGAATCGACAGAGCTGTCTGGGGAGGCGCGCTGACAACAAATCCCAGCTGAGATGTTAAGGGCTCCCCACCTACTGCCATCATTAAGATGGAAGAGACAAACAACAAAATCCACCAGGAACTTCAAAAGGCAAGGTCAAGGACTCCAGCTCTGTCTGCCCCAGAGCAAATCTGAGGGAGGCAGATCCGGCTCTCACCGGCAGATTCCAGAAGGCACTCGTATTGGTTTATAATAGTAACCATCTTAAGAAGGAGCAGTGCTATGATAGCACTACAATTCAGAGAATTGTCTTATAACATTGGCCTACCATCTGCATGAACATGGTTTACAACTGACAAAGTGAAAAGTCACATGGGAAGAACTCATTAGATGTTTGTTTATTATTTTTGCAGCCAAACACACACAACACACACACACACACACACACACAACACACACAAACATCATATCACTGAACTATAAACATAGCTAAACATCCTTTCCTTCATAACCAACCACACAAACAAACACACAACTCTGAATGCCAAGCCAGTTAATATCTGTCCTGTCAAAACTAAAATATGAGTTTGGAAAGCAGACGTCCATGGGCAAGAGAGGCCTCTTTTGTGCGTGCCCTTGTGAATGAGGCGTTTTCCCCCTGGCTGCGTGGTGCGAGAGAGGGGCCAGCACAGCCTGAGTGAGCGCTGGAACACAGGCTGTCAGTGAGGCCTTGTCCTGCTGTCAACCCAGCAACACGCTCATCCATCACAGTCACACACCCCCCTGGCTGGGTGTCCCATCCGCCGTCGGGGGTCCATCCCAAATAAACAGCCCCTATACGGCCTGCATCTGGACACTGGGGCCTGCATTCCTCTGCCTGTGGTTACCATCTTTGAAGTTAGAAAACTCTCTCTCTCTCTCTGAATCGCTTTCTCCCCTCCTGCCCACTTTGGAAGGTGAGTTTATAGAGAAAGAGAAAGCAAACAGCTTTTGGCTCTTCAAAAGACCCAGTGCTTGAGAATCGCTTGGAAAGGCAGAAACGCTTGTGTTGTCTGCATATTATTTGGTTACGTTTGTGTATTGTAGCAATTAATTCTTTGGTCAGAATTTTGGGAGTGGCACCTCAATTAAAATGCAGTGCTTGTTAACTCAGTGTTATTTAGACTGCTTCTTTCCCACAACATTTCCCACAAGTGATTTTGAATGCTTTCAGGGTTTCTCCCATTTCTTTTAATTTGCTATACTAAGTAGAACGATGAGATTTTAAAAAGTTAAATACATCTGTGGGTGTCTACTGGGGTAAAAACACATGTAGAAAAGAGTGGTGCATAAAAGCAAGACTACACTGGACTATGACTTTTCCCTTACAGACTCACATTATTGCTACAGAGGAATCACAAAATCCTAACCTTGATCACTAGCTCGATTGTTTTGAACAACTGGAGCGAATCAGCCAATCATATCGTGCCAACAATCTTTGATGTGAAAGGGAACAAGATTTGCAATTTCCGCAACCCCTGTGGATTTCAAGTCGCCCAATAAAATCAAATAAGCTTGAATTTATCGGCCGACTGGAGTCATGTGTCTCCTAGGATGAGACAGTGAACAACCCAATCACATGACTGACTCTGGCAATAGCCACCACCATTCAAAGCTGAGAAAAGCAGAAAAAGCAGAATGCCCATATGATATATATATATATGTTTTATACAACCATTTCATAAATTACAGGTAATTCATCTGCCATGGATGAGGAATCTACACTGATTCTGAACTTTAATCCATTTTGCAGAAACTTTGTTAGACCATGCAATGTAGCTAACATGACCATTCAGACCAATCATTTGTGGTTTTGTTATGATGCAAGACTAGAAAGAAATAACCTCAGAGATGTTCATTCATTGTAATCTGTCAGTGGAAAATGTCAGGTCTTTGACTTTATGATGGAAAATGCTTTGGGGTCAAATATTTGGTGGAAAATGGCAAGAGAAAATACACAAGGAGCGAGTGTCCGCACATTTCATTTGATAGAAAAACCAAATGCAGTGAGTCAGTGCTACTCTAATGGCTTCCATCTGGGACCTGACCCCAGTTTATGAACAGTAATTCCAGCATGAAAGACCCAGAGCAAACTTGACAATTACAGTGCTCTCAAGAACAAAGCCAGCAAGATGAGAGGTGAGTGGCCACTTTGTCCTAAAAAAGGCGTCGAACACTTTCCACACACAGAGATGCAAAGTCAAAATATCCCTGGTGTCAGATCCTCAGGACACGGACCCCTTCGTGACTAACAGTAAGAGGACTCCAACAGACTGGAAATTGCATGTGAGAGTGCAGTGACTAAGAGATGAATCAAGCCCAAGAATGGTGGCTGTACTCAGCCACGGCACACAAACTCTCCCTCACCCTCGCTATGTCTCCTCACTGATTGGGGCTAAATGCCAGCCAACACAACACTCATGGGTCAGTGGAGACTGGCTATGACAGAGGGAGGCTTAAAGAGGAAGAGATGAGAGAGGGAGAGAAGGAGAGAGGGAGAGAGGAAGAGTAAGACTGAGAGGCAACATCAGAGAGCTTACAGAAAACTCCTATCCAGCTCTATGCAGTGTCTGCATTAAAAGCGGGTAACTTCTGAAGCGACGTCTTTTCTCTTCCTTTTTTCCTATCCCTCCTTCCTCTCTTGCTCCTTTAGTGGGTCAGACACACTGTCATTGTAAATGATGGCACACTGCAACACACTGGCCTCTTGTTCCAAAAGGGGAAGACATCAAGGACATGCTCTTCAGAGCTGTTCTTAAAAAGAACTTGAGCTTTTGGTCGTACAAACAAACAGGTGAGGCAGGGGAGTTTTGTCACAGTGAATAAAGTGAGCAGTATGTATCTGGGAAATATATTTCACACTGCTACATGAGACGTACACTACACCATTGTACATAAAACTACCTTTCAACTCACTTCAGCTTCAACTGATTATAGTGGAAGTTTCTCCTCTGCACCAAATCTCCCTGCTTTAATTACAACAGGAATAAAGTCTGTTTTCAGGTGGAACATTTTCAGCACAAAGCAGATGTGCTCTGTCACCTGCAGTGTTCATTCATACATACTGTACAAACTCACACTTTTCCCACAAGCCTCCCTTGGATGCATTTGCATAAGTCAGAGGTGTGTAATATATCACTCTGAGCTCCATCAGGCAGACTGCATATGTTGTGAAGAAATAACGCCTGAAATGGGCGCTAACCTGTTAGTACAGCCACTCCTCAGTCTTTCACACTTTAGATAGGATTGCAACACTAATTGTTGTAATTGTACTCATAAGACCGGAGAATCACACATTTATTCTCCATTCCTTTCTCACAGAGACACAGATGACTCAAACATCTTGTTGCTCCAGACAGACCAAACAGTTGCCATGGTCTGAGGGACCTAATGAGTCAAGTCCACATGGATTTGAGAGCTCATCCGCATCCACATGCAAAAACGAGAGAAAACACTGTTGCCAACTGGGACATTTTAAAATCATATTTCTTGTATAACCTAAGCTGCCCTCAAGTAATTACCACCAAAATATTGACAAGATAAATCCCATAAATAGTTTTGCTTTCAACATCAGCAAAATGTGGTTTGAGAATGAAACTTGATTGGATAAAGTTTGGGTGGTGTCATCATCGGTTTCAAAAAAGTTCCCTTTCACCTTGTGTTTTAAAAGATCCCCACTCTGGAACTTGTTTTCAAAAATGTGCATTTTTAAGCCCAAAAAATGTTGTCTTGTGGGCAACAGGCTCAGTACTCTGAAAAAGCTCAGTATAATGTGTGCATTCAGTGTGCAGTGTGTAGATAGGGCCATAGATGTGGAGTATGATGAATGGTCAGTAAATGTGTGCATGAGAGTAGAGAGTAAACCACAGAGACATTGGGGCAGAGATGAACAGAGAGCACCCAGCATGTGATCTGACAGAGTCACGTAAGACCTCTTACCATCCTCATCTAGAGTCATCACGCTTAATCATACAGAATGATAAAACATTGTATGGAAGAATATTAGACTCGAAAGTTTTGTACGTGTGTATCACGTTTTGAAACTGTAGAAATTATTTGTAACTGTAAAAATTATCTGTACAAGTAATTGTCAAAATGACAAATATGCCCTACAAATCTATTCTACAGGTACGGATCAGTTTTACAGCTACAAATCATCCTACAGTTAAAAATATTTTACCATTAAAAACATATTCTACAATTACAAATCAATATTCTACGCACAAAAAGTTGTCCTACAGTTACAAATCTTTTCTGCAAGTGCACAGACTTTTGCACCACCTTAGGGATGAGAAGTGTCTCATATGTATTGTGTGTGTGTGCATCAATATTTGTAACTGTAAAACTGGTTAGAGAACTTAGATTCCTGATTGGCTAGCCAATCCTGATCATCGCCATTGGCTATTCAACAGGAAGTGCCAGAACAGTCTCAAAAGTATTCGTACACTTGCAGAAAATACTTGTGTGAGCGGCAGAGATTTGTAATGGCAGAATAGTTTCGTAATTGAAAGACAACAACTGTGGAAGGTTTAGTAACTGTGGAATATATTTGTAAGTGAAGGACACATGAGTAATACTTAAAATCGTTTGTGTTATTTTTTGTTAAATCACAAATCATTTTACAATTACAAATCCTGATACACACACACACAATACATATGAGACGCTTCTTAAGGTGGTGCAAAAGTCTGTGCACCTGCAGAAACGATTTGTAACTGTAGGACAACTTTTTGTACGTAGAATATTGATTTGTAATTGCAGAATATATTTGTAATGGTAAAATATTTTTAACTGTAATATGAATTGTAGCTGTAAAACCGATCCGTACCCGTAGAATAGATTTGTAAGTGTAGGGCATATTTGTGATATTGACAATTACTTGTACAGATCATTTTTACAGTTACAAATAATTTCTACAGTTTCAAAACGTGATACACACGTACAAAACTTTTGAGTCTAATATTCTTCCATAACATTGAAGCCACCTCAAAAGCAGACCCAAATGGCGTATGGAAATTACATTGCTTTCCATAGATGCAACACAACACAGACATAAGCTTATTGCAGTTAAATATAATTCAGACCAAATGCAAATACGCCAGGATGAATACTTGACAAATGTTCATGTTAGTGAGCTTGAAAATATGGGAGGGTTCAGCGGATGTGAAGCCTTATTTTGATTATAGTGAGCCAGTTAATTGTGTCTGCTGTGTTGAGCACACACTAACCTAACTATGCATTCGGGAGCTACAGCCTTGGCAATCAAGAGTACGGAAATTAATTAGCGGTCCTGCACGGCCTCAAACAAACCACTGCACGCAAACACCCCCCACCCTGCTGAGCCCGCACGCTACAGAACTAAGTCCATATTTATTATCTCAAACATGTTTTCCAAAGCAAGAAAAGAACGGACAAACGTTTTCAAAAATAATTGACACTCTCTGATGCACTCCTTCTCCTTAAATAGAAAAGAGCTGTATTTTTTGCTGTATTTTTCCACTGGACAAAGCATCATCAAAGCAAAAACCATCAGCAGCTCAACTCACAGAGAGTAGCAGATGCAAATGTGGACACTAAACCTGGATAGTTGCGGCTGCTTCCACAAGTAGAGGCGTCATATTAGCCTATCAGTACTCAAATGTCTCTGAAAACACAAATTCTCAGTGTCATTCTGTATCACACTCAACCTTCAGACCAGCAGTTTTCATACCAAAAGTATTTAGTGGCTTGTTAAACTGACCCATTGCACTTTCTTCATTGGCATTAATAAGATCTGATAACTAATCAGGGATAGCAGGCGCACGGATTGTATATCCTGGTAAATCCTGCAGGAATGTAAACCATTGCCGCTCTCAAAGGAGATCTGTAGCAGCTGTGAACATGGGAAGGCCAGCAAACAGACAGACATCCGGCCCGTTTAGCCTTTTTTATTTGTTGTGTTAAGATCAAATTATGGTTTAAGGAATTTCACACAGATTGCAGATAGTTCACCTGCTTCATTCTGTTACGATGATAGATAAAGCCTTTATTTGAGCCAAGAGTTTTCATTGTGAGCACTAGTGTTAAACACACAGTTGGCGTGAAAGCTGGGAAGAATGGAGGGTTCAAGAACAACGAAAGGTGAATTCTGTACTTGTTGTGCTGCCTTAGTAGGTCTCCTGCTGGAAACATTGACGAATATAAAATCCAGTTAAGACTTACCTCCTCCTGATTCTAACATCTTTCCTGAAGCAGAAGGGCCTAATTAATGTGACCTTCAATTTATCTATGGGTATCTTTTGTCTTTATAGGGTTTCCTACGCGCTCTAAAGCTCTAAACTGAGCAGGTCTACACATAATGAGACATTCCATGTTTTATCTGCCTTGTAACACAGAGCATATGTTTCCACACTGGAACATTCATTCTGTTGGTAAGTTTTACACAAGAATATAATTAGTTTGTATAAACACAAATACACACACACACAAAAATACACACACTCGAGCGTACACCAACAGAGGAAGACTTTTCTTCAAAGACTGCAAAGCTGTAAAAGCAAAGCAAAGCAAAGCAAAGCAATGCAAAGCGGTGTCATGATCTGCTGCTGCTTTTCACCTTCCATAGCCTACAAATGGTGAGAATTTAAGCTACTCTTCCATACACCAAACATAAGTCTTCACACAGACAGTATGAGTAATTTAGGCTCACATAGTGCATACACGCTGACAGTATCAAGCAGGAAACAGTATGTGTCTCTGCTCTATGAAATATTCACAAGAGGCACTCAGCCTCCCAACCCAGCAGTGTCACAGCCAACCAAGACATAGATTAACAACCAGAGTGACAAAAGTGGGTTTGTGAAGCACACCTCTGAATGCCTCTGAATGTCTTAATCTCCACTGCAGCGATCAATCTGTTAACACAGCGAGGCTGCAGAAAGATATCCCAGACAAGCCCTTTCTTTATGCACTTGCAGGCTTTGGAAGTGAAGGTGCAGCTGTCCTGTGCTGGTAACACAAGCCCTTATTAGCCTCCATTAGCCTGCCCCGAAACTAATAAGAGATTGTCAAATACGTTGAAACTTTCACACAACTCTACACAAACATGCTAACACAGTGATGCTACGCAAATCTAAAGCTGATGTGTCTTTCGGCAGTTTGTCTCAGTCATCTTACTGACAGGGCAATCTTAATGATGGTGCCACGCTTTACCTCCCTGATAGAATCAGTCTTTCAATCAATCAGTCATTCAGCGTGTCTGACTCATTTCGTTCCATATCATTACTGTGTTCTTAAAACAAAGACTTGCTTTTGCAAGTACAGATGCCAAATATGCCACAGCTCTCAATTTGGATTGATAAATTGCGCAAGTCAGTCACCTTCAGCGGCAACAATCCTGTTTGTTTCAAGCCAAACCACACAATGAAAAAAGCTATGTCTGGAAAAATGCATGACCATGCAGAGCTGTTTGAAATGTATGGTCAGGCTCCAAGGCACCAGCATTTGTATTCAGTTTCAGTGAAAGACACTTTTGGCTGAAGTCACATTTTACTACTCATACTGTTAGAGGGGAAAGGGCAAAAAGGACACATCTCTTATGTAAAGTTGCTCTGATATAAACATGCACCTTGGTAAATGTATGTTCTTTAAAGTGCATACACAGCATTGTGTGCTTTTGGAAAGAATAATTTCAGTGTATCAAACAAGGGCTCTCTGCATGCATGGTATCCTCTCAAGTGGACATGATTCCCACAACAGCTTATTTGATTCCGTCAGACGTGCATATTCAATTAGTTTGCTACAATTTTTGCAACAGTCAGTGACCATCATCTTAGGGCCCGTCCCAATACCTCCCCTACCCCTAGATTTTTGCCCTAACCCTCGTTTTTGCGCGTGCACGTGTAGGGCTAGGGTGTCCCATTACTTTAGGGAGCAAGGGGAAGTGCTATTTTCCCCTTAAAATCAACCCTCAAAATATAGCCAGGACCGATGCAGGCTTAAAACGAAGTGGGAAATGAAATTACCCAGGAACCGTGCGAGCTCAGTGAGTCGGTCAATGTTTTCATATATTTTCGCAAATAAGCATATTAAAATTTCGAAATATGTTGGAATATGTTAGTTTGATGCACATCTGATGGACTGTTGAGTTTTGAACACTAATGTTAGAAAATATCTCACGAAGCTATCTGACGATGTTCATGATATCTGCTGATTGCTTTGAGAGAGTCTGCCCATCAAATAACGTTATAAATGAATCTGGGTAGTTTCGTCAATATTTAGGATGTGTGTTCTGGCGTTCACATGAACACGAATGTCTTTGTTGATTAACCAGACGTAGATAAACCAGCACAGCCCACACAACAATGACCGCTGGAACGGGCATGTTCCTGAATGAAAATAGTAGCAGGCTACTACCGGTAGACACGTCAGCGCTGCGCGTGACGTAGGTGAGCACGTTCGCTACGCTAAATTTGCATATAGTGGTGTCCTAATTCATAGGGAAAGATCTTCACCCCCACTTCCCTTGTCGAGGGGGCTTTAATGTTGAGGGCAATCAAAACCAAGTGGAAGTTTTAAGGGGGGAGAAATGGGACGGGCCCTTACACTCACTCATTCTCCATGTCTGAGGTCTCTCTACGAGTCACCTGCGTTTACCCAGTTACCCGCACATGTCTGTAATACACTATTCAATGCTATAGGCCATTTGCTCTTCCAGCTCCTCATACTACCTACTCAACCACTAAGAGCCCAATAGAAGTGAATGGAACCAAATATATGGTTATTGTTATTAACACAGCATTTAGTTTCATACATGTCCTTGATCCAAACCAGCCATTATTGCAGCTGTTCAGCATATTCAATTCCACAGCTAACCTTAATGTAAGGCATTTCTATTCACAGTGAAGGGCTGACGCCAATCAGAAATACGTTCACATCCAGAAAATGTTCTTCAGAACTCAATACAACATTCTAAAATCCCCAAACATCTCTTCAGCAAGTCAGAGCGGAGTGGGGGGACATTGAACACTTTATGAGCTGTGGTGAGCTCCCTTGGGAGATGGCTTAGCTCAAATAATACCACAGGCTGAGGCCAGGCTCCCTGAAAGCCAGCTGCCAGCCAATTTATTATCAGTGCTCTGAAGCACTCCTCTACTTCTCTCATAACCTCAGATGGACAGACCGACACAGACACAGACACAGACACACACACACACACACACACACACACACACACACACACACACACACACACACACACACACACACTAACACACACATAAGAGTTAAAGAAATATTTCACTCACAAACTACACAAACATAAACAGCAAAGATATCAACTGGTCCAAACACAGAATTTTTCATTTCTGTTTTTACATTATTCTCAAAATCACAAGGGACAAAAATACATTCAGAAAGTCAAGCTATTTTGGCAAACAGACACAGAGCACGCAAAGCTGAATCCCAGATTGTTGGATTGTTGAAACAGCTACCTTGTCAAGCTTCCAAAAGAACAGTAGCCCAACGCAGATACAAAGTAATAGACTCAAAGTCTTATTTGGCAAAAAGAGTTATAACTCATACTCTGCCATTGGCTGCCCATCATACACACCAGTACACACAGACAACTACACAAACTATAGTCATTATTTTCTGGTACGATTTTTTAAACTAAAAGAGTCAGATTTGAGGAGTGTTGGACTTGAAATTAAGCACCAATTTAACATGGCATCTACTATGTCTGAAAAGTGTCACATATTGAATGGATAATAAAGATGGAAATCAACAACATCACATAAAGGAGAAATTGTGCTGCACATTTACTTCTCATATGAAGGATAGTGCCAGAACATTATGCTGATAAAAAGGAGAAAATGATCTGTGAAATGAAATGATATGTGGGGAGAAACAGAGCAAATAGTAATTCAAATAGAAAGAGACAGAGAGAGCAGGAAGACTGAGAGAGTTACAGGCAATGAAAGAGAAATGGCAAGATAGAAGGACAATTAAATAATGTAAGAAAAACTAAGAGAAAGTTATTGTAGGTAAACAAAAACAGAAAAAAGGAGAGAGAAACAGAGTGGGTGTGCATGTGTGTGTGTGTGTGTGTGTGTGTGTGTGTGTGTGGTGTGGTGTGTGTGTGTGAGAGAGAGAGACAGAGAGAGACAGTCAGACATACAGACAAAGAGAGAGAGAGACTACAAACATTATGTCAATACCTTGACAGGCTGCCCCACGATCTTCGAAGCCAGTGTTACACAGACATTTCCCAATGGGCACCAACCACTCCCCCTCTGTGCTGCAGTACATTTTGGGTGGGTCCTCCTCTCGCGAGTTGTTCACACACGAGCCCCTTACCTCCACCAATGACTGGGAGTCCATGGGCACGGTGTCAGGGAACATAGCGAGATTTCGCACTGTGAAAGGGCATTTTTTAAAGTACACACGCACCGAAACAAGTGCAACACAAGCCCCCACATCCTGAA
This sequence comes from Alosa pseudoharengus, assembly GCF_046254945.1. Classification (NCBI taxonomy): domain Eukaryota; kingdom Metazoa; phylum Chordata; class Actinopteri; order Clupeiformes; family Clupeidae; genus Alosa; species Alosa pseudoharengus. Next base: position 22,960,838 of record NW_027468718.1, on the reverse strand, counting down.
AGGCCAAATAAAAGCCTTTCTTGGTGACCGGCCCCACTTCGCGCACCTCAGTGTTGAGTTTGAGGATGCGATCCCCTAAGTCCATCTGTGTGAAGCTCTCGTCAGCTGCAATAGTGTCAATCTTGGAAAACTGGTGTTCCCTGAATTTGGATCCTTGATCCTCATCCGCCTCCAGATAATGGAGGTTGAAGGTTTCTTTGCAGGTCCCAAGGACCATTGGGATGCTGTTGCAATCTCTGAGGGTGAACTTGAGCTCCACATAGATTTTTTGGGCAGAGTTGCGTGGGATCCAATTGGTCCTCAACCAGTTGTTTTGGCTGTACTCCATGACGTTGCATACTTGGAAGGTGCGTATTGGTGTATAGTGCTCATCCACACCACTGATCTCTTCCCACTGAGAAAAGAAGAGCAGGTATGTGAATCCACATGACTCACAACATACAAGAAAAATGAAGTACAACTTTACTGCAGTGTGCTTAAGTGTACCATTAAGAGACAGGCAAAGCATTTTGTAAGAAAGAGATCTCATAAAAGTGCATGTGTGCATTATATTAGAAACTGTGAACTGGTCCATACCAAACTTCCATACCAAAGTATCTCATACAGAAGGAACATTTAGTTATAATGTTTTGAGAATTAAAGGGAAATAATTTATGACCTACACTAAAGCAAACAAGGTGAAAGGGAAATTTCACAAGTGTAACAGACTTAACATCTTATTCCCACCTTTCTAATTGGTTGGTTCTGTAAGGTACATCCTTATCTATCAAGACTAGGAGTGGGAATCACAGAGTTACTGAGTAACTCATGAATCTGTCTTTGCCCACAATAACAATAATATCAAGATACAGCAATTCTGCAATACTCAATATATTGGTGGATGAGTCTGTTTAGAATATGAATTGTAGAATTTTATATTTTAGTAAAAATGTTGATATTTGGTGCCAGTGTATCGATAACATATCGCAAATCTAATATATTGCCATATCAATATTTTGTCCCATCCCTAACCAAGACCTTATCTGTTTTTCCTTAATATTTGAGTACTTTAAATGTCATTCACCTTCCATTACAACTGTTGTGTGTTGAATTTATTTGTAGTCCTACACACTTTCACATGTAAACAAATATTTGAATGTATACAAAGTATATATTTCAAAAGAAAAATGCAAAAAGTAGATTCATTTTACAACACATTTCATAGAAATCAATTGATTCAAATTAATTTTCCTTTGGTCAGCCATCATTAATTAATGTTCTATAAAATAAATGAGGTGCACCTCACAAAAATGTCTCTACTGTAAGAGGAGCTTGAGTTATGATAGTGTGACGGCAGAGTGTTTTGTCATACACTGTGTCCAAGTCACATTGTACCAAGACCAGAATCATGAAGCTTTCAGGCTTAACGTATACAAAGTGGTTATAAATGATGAACTGAGCGTCTGTGTTTTCTATTACAATGATAGAGAAAGCGTCTGGCTCCCCCTCACCCCATAGTTTATAAAAGCCTTTAGTTGAGTGAAACAGTCCCTCTTAAGTGGCTGTGAGATGTTCATTACCACACGGGGCAAGTGTGCCCCCAGACTGAAGAATGGCTGTATTTATACTTTAGTTGTGGCCTTCATAAATGAAACACCCAAGAAAGAGAACAGTACTATGTGATTTTCTCTCAGAAATGTGTTTGCTTTGAATTTTTTGTTTTATTCTGTTTTTTTATTATCATTTCTTTACAGCTATGGGCTTTCATTCTCTATAAATGTGGAAAAATGCAATTATCATCGTTGGCAGACCAGGGAAAATATATTAGGGCTCCAAGGAGTCCGAGGAGCAAATGATTCAAGGGCCGTGGGATTTCATATTGGTTGTGTCCCTGCCTTTAATCACTCACTTTCATATACAATTCTTTAAAAACTAGATTTGAGCTCAGACAGGCCTTATCCATTTCAGTGACCTCTATTATTTTGTTGGAAGGAATATTCACCACATTCCTACGCTGATTATCCAGTATGGAGCCAGGTATTCATTTTATCTGCTGCAGAGATCCACATGGAAGCCTAATTAGAGTGTCAGTAGGATTGTATTTTGGTACCGACTCCTAACCCACTTTGTAAGGGCTTAAGGCCACAATGACCCAATACTAATATCAAGTATGACTCAAGTTCACATGAAGCGTAAAGTCTGGTATGTTGTCCAAATTAAGTAGTAATGTAAATTTGCTTATGTGCATGAGTTATTTTTCCATACTGGAAAATACATGTCAAAATATATGTGATGATTTGTCTACATTACTGTCATAATATTAGGTACTTGCCAGCTTAGTTTTTAAGAGTAGCTGATGTCGCAAATGAAATCCAGGTGCACTAGCAGCAGTACATGATCATATTGCAGTGAATGACTGTACTTAAACCACTATTGCCAAAATAAATGAAATGTCATATATAGATGTATGGGCCTTACACTGGAGACTAGAGTATTTCATGAGTTGTCCTGTGCCATAGATGACATCATTATGGCACAGTCCCATCCCTCCACCTTTACACCCGTGGAAAAAAAAGCTTTGCTTCATATGATACTAGTTCTCCTGATTTTTCATGTCACCTCAACATTTTTCAAAGACCACTGACACAGTCTTGAAACAGTGGAACCAGAATTGGGCACTGTATCTACACAAAAATATGTTGTCTATTCTGCAATTTAACACTTGAAAGACTGAGTTGAAGCATTTTGTTTAAATAATACTTTACAATTGTAAGCCTCTTTAAGCAACACACAGAGCAGAACAACATTGAAATCAGCAGTTGGCACATTTGGCCAGAGCCTGGTTGACCAGCCCCCTGCGTACTCTCACTGTGAAGACTGGCCAAATGGTAAATACTTTCAACTAATAGATTCCCTGGTACTGCTGGACAAAGTCAAGGAGAGCTTATGTTTCACAGAGATATGTAATAAAATTATAATCCACCCCTCTCTCATATTACAATTGCACTGTGTTAGTTAAAAAGGACTGACATTTACTGTGGCCTTTTTGCTGGTGTCACATGTGCAACTCCAGGATACATATATGCATACAGCACCAGTTACACTACATCTAATCTTGTTGGAAATGTTTATATCATTTGAGGTCAGAGTTAATTATGGATCTGGTTCATGGGACTCTATTATGTATCTCTCTATTCACCAAGGGCGCTAGAGGAGTATTCTCTAACAGGCATTCATGTATAGGCACACAGAGAAGGAGTCATACTGGCAAGTGGACGGCTTGGAGGTCCCCCCTAGAAACAAGCGAGTCTGAACCCTTGGCCAAGTTCACCCTCACCCTAATTGATATATAACGACATTCAGACACTGAGAACAGAAGTCAGGGAGGGCTGGGGTCACACCTGTGAACAAGGTCAAAGTTCAGGTCTCAAGTGACCCAACTTCACATAGCTAAACTCCAGATTTATACTATGCTGTTTTGACAGTAATATTTTTGGTTCTCTTTTTTATTTTTCTTGCATATTAGTTACCTATATGTTCCAAACATATGTCCAATATTAATGTTGTATTTAAAGGCACCCTTAACATGGTTTGCTCTCGGGATCCCCATCTGGTTGAGAAACGCAATAATACACAAACTAAATAGACGTCTTTTGCAACAAAGTATGAACATAACTCCGATATAATATAGAGGGAATGCACCGACAGCAGTCTGTAGAAAAATATCTCTGAATTCCTATAGCATAGCAGCTCTTTTCTGACCTGAAACTAGAAAGTTGCTATGGCAATTATCGCCTACAAAGGGCCGCTCGTACATTTTATTTTCATTTCTAATTAATGGTTAATTATTTCATGTAATGTAAAAAAAGCTCGGGACAGAATGAACCTGAGCTTTTTTGACTGTCTGCTGACTGTCCTACAGACAGCACAGTCCCCACACCATGGCCAGGACCCCAAGCCTCTCCAGATAAGATTTCCTGTGCTGGGTCAGTGACAACTGTAGCATATCCATCAATGGCTTTTCATCACACGACCATAACACACAGGCAAACTTCTATTCACCTCTCTACTTGCACACTGGGCATTAATCTCTGATTATGGGTGGGTGGGCGGGGGTGGTTCTTTGCACTTTTGTACAGTTGGAGACTTTTCAGTTTTCATTCTGGAAAGTAAAACACTTAATAATCATCTCTCCAGAACTATGATCATTGTACTGCATAATTACAAAGAGGAATATGATATTTTCTGTTCCCGGTCTAATTTGTCTCACTGTATTAAACTTCAGCTTCAGACTGAATATTTTGGAACACCCAGTTTTAACTGCTTCCAACAAATTAAAGAATTTCTCGGTATTTCAAACATTGTAGAAAATTGAAAGAAAATACAGTTTTCTCTTTATACAGTAAGGCCTGAGAAATAGTGAACAAAGAAGAATTTCTTTTGGCTTTGAATTGAGGCAACGCTCACGTCAAATCATCTACCACTCTGCACTGCCAAATGTGTTCAATCATTTCTCATTTTTCTTACAGCATGACATTAGTTTAGCTGTCTGTTGCTCCTGAGTTTGATCTGTGCACAAGGGAAAATGTCCTCTTCTTGTTATTCAATCATGTGAAATGGACGCAAGCGCCTATAGCAGAGGCCAAGAGCCTGAGACAAACAACAGGCCTGGCACATTGTCATCCAGGTGAGGCAGCTGTATTAGCATTCCTGATGCATCCTTATGATGAAGTGCTTCTAAATCCTAATCTGCAATTCCTAATCAAGTCCCCCAATCTACATCCTCTCAGACTCAGGCAGTAGCGTCAGCTCGCGGAAATGACTTGGACCTCCAGCTCAGCGGCAGGAGAGGCCTGCTGATGCGATAGTTCAGACGGACGATGGGTAATCATGGAACAAACACACAGTAATCCAGTTGCTGGGGGAGGTAATGAATCCCAGGCCGAAGCCCTGATGCGATTTGGGGAGGCCATAATAAACAGGGTGGTGTGTTTAAAGTGCTGTCTGCACACGACCGATTTATATTTGCTGCAGTTTATCTGAGCAGGCGGACGCACACTGAGGGAGCGTCCGATGGGCTTAGCTCTTAATTTGCTTTAACCGGAGCCATTTGTGCTTACACCCGCAGAAGGCAGGGATGCCATCCCTTAGTGTCAGCAGTGTACGGCTACATTATTAGAAATCATTTTTGAGGGCATGCGGTTTCATATTGGTCTAAGATCAGTTAGGAAAAAGCCGTAGGAAATTCACCATCCACCTTGAGTGCTTGATCATCCCCACACTCTTTTAACAGCTTTAATAATGGGTCTTTTGACATTTCGAGGCCATTGCTTTTGGGCTTAATGTGATTCTTCATTCAGGTTGAACTCACTTTTCTTTGGTTCCGTGCTGCATGTTATCTGACAGTGACGGCTATTCAAGCGACCAGTCTATGACATAGGCCTACTTAAGCAAATATAAGTGTTGTCCATTACGTTCAAACCAAAAAGTTATTTCTGTTTTTCTCTCTCTGCATCTCTCCTTTTCTCTCCTCTTGTATATTTTACAATGCCAACTATAAAAAGAGCAAAGGGAAACCAGGTCTGGCAGCTTTATGGAACGAATTACTGGATTACCTTCAGCAACTGCCAACAAGTCATTTTAACACTTAATAAAGTTTTGAAAAAGGTTTAATTTGAGGAGCCCAGGAGGCCAGTACTTTCATTGTTGAACAAATAAACATGGTCATTACCGGAAGTTATGACCTTGGGTCTCTGACAACAAAGATAAATTAGTCAAGAGACTTGTTACTGTACAAGCCTTAGGGGAGTATTTCTCGCTGTTTCCCTGCTGTTTGGTTCTGTTTTTCTACTACATGATCTGCAATGGTTCTTTTACAATGACTTCTGCAGCACAAACAGTATCATCAACAGACCCCATGTCATTATATCATCACCTTGATCATTTTATAAGGGCCAGGACATTTAGAATGGGAATTAATCCTCTTGTCAATACTCACTCCATGCGATGGGTAGGAAATCCATCCCAGTTCCCCTTGACTTGCTTTAGAGTCCAGTAGGTTCACTGCAAAAAAGAAGGAGAAGGAAGAGAAGACCGACAAATGAGTCTCCATTACTTGTTAGCCTCAATTAGCCCACCACCCCTCCCATAAGAGATGTCGTACTGTTCTGATCAACTGGGTATTTACACAGCTGCAACACTGCCATGACTCCACAAAATCAAACAAACAGTGGATGGCTCTTCCCTTTGTGGAAACAGCTCATTCTCTATCGGCTCGTATCAAAGCCCAGAATCAGGGAAGGGGCAGTGATTGTGTAGTGTTGTGAAGAGTCCGCTACACGGGAAACCCATTATTCCCTCTTCACAGCTTCAGTGCCGCTTTAAACTTGACCAGTGGGTGGTGTCTCTCATGTCGATATCTGTCCTATCGACTCCTTTGTAAGTGTTATTGCACTGATAGGCATCTGAAACAAGGTAAAGGATTCACAAACGGTTCCCATTGTATGACAAGAGTCATCTAAATGAAACCCAATACTTTTTCAGCAATGGGCTGATTAGCCACTGAAAGACTACACCAGTTTTACTTTTGAGATGGTCAATGACATCAAATGTAAAACATGTATTTATAAGGTATGAGCTTCAAATTCAATAAGAAAGTATGTACAGAATCCAAGCATAACTACATGAGGAAAATGTATGTAAAATGGGACTTAAAAATGCAACTCTAAAGCTTAAGTAATGCTTTAAGTAATAGCTTTTAGAATACGCTATTTTAATTTCCATTTGGAAAGAAAACACGAGGGTGTACTAATGACATATCAAATATTTATCAGTCTAAAAGGCCAAAGAATATAACATGCATCTGTGCCTTGGCTGGACTACACTCTCTGTGCCAGAGAAAAGAACAAAGGCTTTAATGGGGGTACAGTAAACTCATAATCACATCTGACGTGTGGACCGCTGGCCTCTACCCCACTGACAACAACCTGCCACCATACAGACGCCACCCAAAAGAAAGTGTTTGAAGAGAACTGAATGGCATTTTAATAAAATATAAAATACAGGTGAAGCATACAAACTTGCACCCTTATTCAACTTTGTGCTATGACAAACATATAGCTATATGTTAGCGTAAGCAATGGAATTAAAATATATCAAAGGATATAAATTAGTAATGTTAGTAATTTGACAAATGTTAACAAACACAATCATTAAAACTTGTACTAAAAGTGATATCAAAGACGTGGATAGGAAACTGTCTTAAAATAATGGTGAAAATGGTGGTGGTCTATACACATTTTTATTTGACAAGATGCAGGATAGGGGAAACCATAATCAAGCTCCAGGACAAAATCTGCCCAGAAAAACGGGCTGTACCTGAGAAGCCGCCAGCTGGCAGTGCATATACAGTAGACTGATTTCTATTAACTGTAATAAAGCTATCTGCTTCTGTCAGATAATAGCAGCTCACATCCAGCTCCATTGGTTCCAATTTAACTTTCTCAATGAGCCGGGCAAACGTCTCAAATTGAGCCGACCAGGGGAATTTGAGAGCAGAAAATTAGATGGCTATATTGGTGAAGCAAATTCTCCAGCTGTAAGAGGCAGGAAATAACAGTGAAAGTTTCTGCCACAGTGGGGGCAGAGCGGCTAGTAACCCTTCCCAGCTCCCCTCACAGATGCACAATTCTATACGGTAAGTACAATTATTAATAGCAACCTCAATGCCCATCTCTGAGAACAAATAACATGGGGTAAAACAGGGAAATCAATAGGGGAGAGACACACTAATCCAGAATCGCAACCACAGACAAACCCATGGGCATCAATCTTGCTGATAAATCATTCCTGCACCAACAGCCATTGTTTTCCTTTCATTGACACAAGGCACCACGATCGAACTATCAACGAAAGTGAGAAATGGAACTAAACTTTGCACTCATTTAAAAAAACATGTAGGAGTTGAGTCATCACTGCGAAAATTGATTATTTTGTTGTCTTTTATCATCCCCTTTGAAATGTAAAAAAATATTTGAATAAAAACATGACTAGGAGACCGATAATGCATATGACAAAGCTGTTCTGCTCCCACATGATATGTGACACCATTCACAGTTTCTGATGACCTTCATCCTCTCAGGTAGTTAATTAAATCTCTATCTGAATTAAGATATGAAAATCTGCAGACTCATGTGGTAACAGGGCCTTGAGTCCATGAGCCTGAAGACCAAGTGAGGTCTGGCTTCATTAAAAGCGTCTCAAGGGTGAGTGTGAGACTCACAGTAGGGTCAGGAGATTATTTTCAAAAGATTCTGGAGACAAGCAGAGGAGGATTCAGGGAGCGTGTTTCGGAGACTATACGCTGATCCCTCATGCTGTACACTGGACCTTCCCCTATCGCTGGCTCAGCTAACCCACTGACTTGGCTGGATAAACAGAGGACCTTCAAAAATGCATTCACCCTTACTGAGAAATACATAAATCTTTGGATCAACTGATCAACAGATTAACATTGTAACTCACGACACAATACTGCCACAATGTCCATGATAATGATGGTATCACATACACCAACTAAGCTATATTTGAACATCCTACTCCATACATCACAATCTGTGCAACTGAAGAAAAAAAATCAGGAATTATGTATTTAGTATACAACAAAGTATTGTTTTTGCATTGTATGCCATTTCTCCCTGTGAGTTTCTTCCTCATTGTCCATTTACCCTCATTCAAGTGCCACCACAGACTCATGAAGCAGTGACTAGTAAGCCCAATTGGTGGTTAATTCCATTTTTGAGTTACTACATGTTTTAGTAAAAATATTTTGCATCAGCGTATTGATAACATATCACTGCAATGCTGCAACGATATTTTGATACTCGAAATTTGGTCTCACCCCTACTAATGAGCATATTAGTCATGGAAAAAATGCATCTAAAATGTATTTTAATTTTTTTTTTTTTTTTTTAAGTTCAGTGAGATTAACCATAAACTTTTGGCGACAGTTGCTAACCTAGCAATATTGTGTTCTACCCATCAGCATGCTTAATGAGCATATCTCTTAATGAGCACAACTCTATATTTTTTGTCTGGCTCTATATTTTTCCTCAACATTACTAAGCGAATGTCCCTGAATATAAAGCTGTAGCTGCGGCCGTTGACTGACACTGACAACTGAGAGAACCAATGACGTGTATTTAGCCAAGATCTCTCAGACAGCCTAACAACTAGCTTTGACATTAAAAATCTGATATGTCAATATGTTGATGGTTGGTGTTTATAGATATAATTATGCATCAACATGTGAGGTGACATCATACAGCTGTAATAACGAAAGCATGATGGCAGAGTGGTATGTTCAATCTAAGCCGTATTCTGAATGTCACTAAACACTCCATTACAACATGCAAATAACGGATGATGTTACACATTTCAAATCCATAAAAGGTCAACTAAACGGACAATTACAGAGGATTAAAAGGGAATAAATAAACAGAAATCACAAATTCATATGCAAGGGTACAACTCTAACTGGCTGCACCTACAGTGGCATGATGGCAATGAAGTATTAAACTACAGGCCATGAATTATTCAGTTCAGTCTTGCTGTGTCTGAAGCTATAGCTTCTGCTACCCCTGTGTCCACAGCTCACAGCCCTTCCTCCGTCAGTCTCCACTAGCCAGTACTGAGTAGGGCTGGCCTTCCCGATGGCCTGCTTAACCACAACAGACCTCAAGATACATAGTCTTCACACATTATTAGCACTCCCAGGTGCCATAACTCGGGGAAAAAAATGTCAATTTCCCCAGCAGGATGCCAGGCAGCTCCATAGATTGTCTAAGTGTTAGAGGCTGCACCACATGTAAATATGCATTGTTGTGATCGTGGTCTCAGCTCTCAGTATCACACCACTGTTTTAAACCCTCTCTTACTATGCAATATCCAAATCCCAGGAAGATGTTGAATATTACTGTTACTGTTAAACACACCTAGGACTTGTATGGTTAACTAGCATAGTATAGCTGGTTCTCAAAGTAGGCTATGGTTGGTAATCTGACTAATATTTGAGATAAAAACACAACCAGTGAAATATACTGAATCAAAATGCAGTCATTCCCCAAGTTTTCATAAAGCTATCTGAAAGTTCAACACAAAGCCTGCTAAGTGAATGACATTTTCCCTGTTAAACACAACATTCACTGCCATGTTTGAAAGACAAAAAACATGTATCTTTCCTCCATTTTCCTTGTGTTGCTTATAGGAAAATAATTCAATTATGATCACATTAAAGTGTTCTTTCTTAAGTTTGAAAATAAAATGCACGAATAGCCTACATTTTGCTATAACCTTTAAAGGGGTCTCTATAATCTATAAAGGGTGACTTTTCCAACAAGGGGTGTTTCAATCATAACTATATGTCAACATAGGCTATTTAAATCATTTATTCAGTAATTAAATCACAAAATATTTTTTTTAAATTATCATAACTATACAAATACAAAAAAAATTGTAAATAACACAATAAACACAATCCTAATCTAGTGCAAAGCTTCATCTATGCTGACAAATCAGTCATGTTGCTTTTTTACGGTATTGTTGTTGTTGTTGCTGCTGCTTGGAAGATCCAACCTATACAGCTTTGAGGACTGTTCTAAAATAGAACATAGTAGAAAATATCTAAATTGTACCCGGCTATCCACATACACGTTAAGAAAAAAATGCGCCAGTGCGTCGGACTGGATAAATAGCTGGGTGGGTAAAGTTAAACTATGGTTCGCCAAAAAAAATCCAACAAAATACAATATTTCATCGAATTATTATCTATATGTTCTTATGGTTTACAAATGTATAGGTTAACTTAGAGGTGGTGACCTCAGCAACTCCATAGACTAAGTTCATTTTGTACAAAACATACATTTCCCTATAGTTCACCATTTAAGTAATTGTTAGTAGGCTTACACGATAACATAAAAGTTGAATCGAAGGCAAATGTTACGCTTTCCTAGGACTACTTGTTATTTGACTGCATAAATAAATTGAAGAAATTTGATTGGATCAAGGCAGTGTTTCATTATAAGCGTTTAACATCTGCATTAGCTTAAAATGTGCTGGATTGTGTCTGGGCCTGAACTCGGTTCAGTAGATGAGTTTATTGTAGGCTTATTCGACGTAGCCTACTGTAGACTATGATATTATTTAGTCCAGTTTTACATTTTGATGCGGAGCAGATAGCCTGCAGCATTTTTTTTAAACGCCCATATTTTAAGGAGTGCCCTTTCGGTCAACCAGCTTTCAGGCCTTTTAGCCTATCAACTGTTTTGAGGTGGCAAAAGTATAGCGTCACATATAAATGGCAAGTTTTGGAAATCTTGGTCTACCAAAGAGTCTGCATTAGGCCCTATTGTTGCTGTGTTTTGATATTTCTAGTCACAATTCTATCAAACACAGCTTGATGTCAAGATTTCCTGAAGAGTATCCTTCTCGAGAAGCCTATTTGCTTCATACAAGCAAGACACATTTCAGTCAATTGCCATTCAGTAGGCCATGTTTTTGTTTTACTTTATAGTTGTATTTGATAAATAGCCGATTTAATTTGAACTTTTCTTCAGTGTCGTTTACATTTGCTGTGCACAGCACTCTGCATCTTGAACTCAGTCAGTCAATGCGGCGTGACTATCAATGGCTTTTTCAACGACATGTTAGGCCTATGACAGAAAAAGTCAATCATCCCTTTCTTATTTTCTTTTCAGTTCAATTGGGTTCGGTCGAATTTCAAAGCCATGTGGCTCGATACTGACACTCACTGGTGAATCATTCACCCTGATAGGCTACACACTTTCCTCGAAGAAAATACATTACAGTCAATCACAATGCGGCCTAATATCAGTAGGCTACACGCAACGAAAGAAATGTTCGTCTTTTCTGAGTCTAGGAGTGTGTGTGTGTGTGCGTCGTCCACCCCCTCCCAAAGGCTAGTTAATTTGTCCAGCCTGTACAATTGACCATGTCAAACCATACAAGGCTATAAAATGGGTCAACATTTAGAGGCATTATTTCTCATTACACTACGTATTAAATCCACATAAAACTGAGACGAGCATGGGTAGAGTAGCTTCTGATTAAATAAGGTGTTTCAAATTATTAAATTTAAGACAGATATCAAAACTTTTGAGATGGTTGCCCTAATCTTCCTTATAAGCTCGAGAAAACCATATGGTAGCCTGCTGACCAAAATTTACATCAAGAAACAAGCACACATGGTAGATCATATGAAAGCTATATGCCTATGTAGGCTATATAAAGGCTAAAATCATTGTTCAAGTAGGCCACAAAAAAAGTGAATCGACTTGCTGGAAGTATTCTGTATACAATGGCATAGCTTGTAGGCTACGAATACTGAGCAACTTTATCCTGCCTAAAAGAACTGTCTATCGAAACTTTCCCATGCTAAATTTTGTACATAAGCATAAGCAAGAGAAGCTCGCTAAGTATTCAGTCCTCAAATTCTATATTTTGTAAGATACTCATACAGTAAGTGCACTATTCTGTCTTTGAGTCCTCGCCTGCCAGTAGGCTATATTATGGTTAAGTCCTATAAACTTTTGTTAAGTCCTGATTTGAAGCCTACTAGTGCTGACAAACTAACAGGATAGTTTATTTATTGTGATTCATCATTTGACACTTTTGTTTCCTCTATTCGCGTTTGAAATACTGTAACCTGATTTTTAGGCTATCATCCTATCGCCATAGGTTACAATCAACACAAAAATTTGTTATTTTAGGAGGTTTTTTTTAACAGTGACAATGATGGCAACCAATTTTTGCTATAAAGGCACAATTAGGAATTGTATTTAGGCTATATTAAGAGGCCGATAGAACCAACTAAAGGAAGGTGTCTAGTAAAAACTTGGGTGTGTTGCGCGCGCGCGCGCGTCTCTCTCTCTCTCTCTCGCTGTGTTTAAGTTTAACAGGCACAATACAGCACTTAAACCAGTAATATCATGGAGGAATATCTGAGCCAAACATTTGTGTTAGCAAGTGCCAACTTCGCGCAGCGCTTGACTTGGCACTTCAGAGCCAGCACGCGGATAAGGCTGCATGCAACTGTTTACACTCCGATGTTGTTACTTTCAGTTGCTACGTGAATATAAACAAACTCTTAAGGCCAGATGGTAATTGATAAATTGAAATGAAATAGAGAAAGGTTTGATTTTCTAAAGTGACGACTTGCGTGTTTATAGGCTATGAGGCATTATAAAAGCTATGCGACAGGAGCAAACAGTCAAGGGCGAGGATCTCGTCCAAATTTCATCTTAAATATGAAGTGATTTGTTCTGTAGCCCGACATGAACATCGTTTCACTTTTTTGGAAAGCACAGGCTATTTAGAGAGCCGTGATTATGCTGTCACAACAATGTCCAGTAACGATCAGGGGCCGCCAATCGTTCATTGCTCTTTTAAAGTCGGATTGACAAAGTGCTCGCTTTAATTTATCAGCCAAGGTATTTATTCATTTAACGAGTGTCGTGAACAGTAAATCAGTCACCAATTCCTCTCACATTTTGCATCAGAAAGAACCACATGGCAGTTCTCGCAGAGCCTATTAAAAATTTGAAATATGAACCCAAACGTCTGGTGTTGACCGTCCTGTAGACTTCGGCTACAGCTACATCCACTCCGACAGAATCATTCTACATACCTAATTTCAAATGGAGCCATGGCGTGCCATTTATTCTAACTAGCGCAATTTCATCTCTCAGAATCTCTACTTCCGAACGTATTCTTACCTTCATTGGAAGGGTGAATGCTGAGTTCTGCGCGGCTAATAAACAAGCAGAGAAACAAAAAAAGTACTAAGGGTTTGCAATCCATGATGGCAGTTCAGAGGGCAAAACGAGGTACATAACTCCATGAAGCATGCCAGTGATGTGAGGGCTTCGAATCCGACACAAGTTACCATTCTCGGCTCAGAGGCTGATGTCAAGTTTGACACCGGAGATGAGGAGGAGTCTGCGCGCTCCCTTCGTCTTTGCCTTCGCCGAAGGCTTCCCTTTTCCGCTGGGTCCTATAAAGCAGACATTGTACGTCAGGACCCAGAAGTTCAGGAGAGGTCACGTCATAAGAGGTATGGAAGGAAAGTAAGGAAACATGGCACAGGCCTATGGCATTTCAAGCAGGGCAATTTCAGAAACTCTAGGCATTAGACCAGTACAGCGCCTAAGGAATTAAAATTAAGAAACCACAGTATAATGTCTGTAGAATGAGGATTTCAGCCATTCCTTTAGGCTGGTAAAGGACATTGGCATCAATGCTTACAAGGTTGCCATTAGGGTTTCTTTATCATATCCAATCATAATTTCTCCCTTTTCAATGCATAACACAGTTACTTAGATGAAAAGTCATCCAGGTTCACTTTTGCTTTCTTGATAGGTATGCCTATAGCCTAGGCCTATGTATTATTTGTGCTCTAGGTTCTTATTCTAAGTAATTGTATGTCATCATTATTAAAATGTTAAGCTGTATATATAGGTGATATTAAATTTGTTCTTACAACATGGTAAAAAGGGATTTATGTTGAATAATTTAATTTCTTTTTTCATGCTTTCTTATTTCTGTCTTCCTTTCTTCTGGAAAATAAACTGTAATATTTACTGGTGTTAAGATGCACTACAAGTAATAAAGACAAATAAAACATTTAGTCTACCCGGAAGATATGTCAGTTTATTTGAATCAAAATGACTGAACATCACAGTTTGAACTTCTCTAAACTAATATTTATTTAGTACAGTCCTTGTCAAAGTGTATTTATATTAATTTGTTGTCGATTTGTAGTATTTTATTTCATAACATTTTATTTGCCATTTTCTTATTTTGTTAAAGTTATGTTTATGTATGCAAACAGTAAGGAAGTCTAAAACCTATGCACATGAATATCATGTAATTGGAAAAAAAATCCTGTAAGCAAGTATATTATTTAGGCAAGGTAAAAGCAGGAGAAAGTTGGTCTTACTGGGTATATGCCAATCATGTTTCCTAAATCAGTCTTCTGTACTGAACCACGATTTATGAATTGCAAACCAAAAATGTACCACTATACTACACTATATTACGGTATACTATACTATACTATACTATAAAATACTATACTATACTATACCAAATTGAAACCTGTGACCTGAAATATTAATGAAAATATCTGAAAAATAGTTTGAGGATTTAACAGTTTAAACTGCTTAGATGGGAGTGTCAGTATGCTAGTATGCTGTTTATGTTTTTATGTTCTTATATCCTAATTTCATCTTGCTTCATTTTTACCCCTCTGGAAAAAGTCTGTTCCAATCTTAAAGAGTGTTCAGATAATGCTGAATTAATTTAAAAAACAATCCATTCAAATCGGGAGTGACGTATTTTAATGTATTATATTTCTACTAGTCTGTGGCTGTTACTCTGTGTAGTTGTGGGGCAGCATCTGGCTACATACAGTTACATTGCTACAGTGTTTTTTTTCTTCTTTTTTAAGCTAAATCCACTCCATTGTCAAACATGTTACCAACACAGTTGCCATTCCCTTTCCCTCCCTTTCCTCTCAGCCGCTACCTATCAGGCTTTTGACAGCAATAAACCAAATTACTTTGATAGTTGCAATGAAATGCCATGATGAAAACCTGGTTTAAATCAATCTTTTTTTTACACAGAAGGAATGTCTGACAAACCTGGGCAGAAGCCCAGACAGCCCAAAGGGATACTCCCATACCAGAGTCCAGACTGAATTCTCCTCTAGTCCGCTTAGCCTATCAGACATTGTTCCACATCAGATTCCTGATCTCAAAGGGTTGGAGTGTTAGACAAGGACCGAACTGTAACAATCTATTTAACAAGTAAACATGTCTAGAGTTTAATTTATGGAAGAAAAGCTAAACAAGGAGGCAAACCAGCTAAACTGGAATAGAAGAGGGAAACACAGTTTGGATGTGTTGAAGCTATTGAGGTTTTGTCTGTAAGAGTGTGGTCCCACAAAGAGCCATGTGTAGAGCTTATTATAGCGTGTGAGAGTTGTGTGGCATCAGTTTTGCTGAACTAAGTATAGCTATATGTAAATTGTACATTGTTTTTTAAGGAATCCAATAATCAAAATCAATCATCAAGATAAACACTGTGTACACCTTAATGTCATTCAGTCACTATTTAATTTTGCCATCTGAGCATGACAAAATGTACAGTTGTGTGTGTTACTCATCTGTTCATGGGAGGACACCCATGGCCATCCCGGAGGAAAAGTAACACTGAAGGCAGTTAGCCTAACATACTGGCCAGTCACGCCCATGTCTTCTGCTTCATAACATTATGTAGACAGTTGCAGTGGCAATGGATTTTCTGTCAATACTACAGTACATCAACCTACATGATTTTAGTTTGGATATAACATTTGCTGCCTCACATATTACAATAATGCTGATTTAGAGAATTATATTAAGTAACTTACAATGTGATACAATTTAACTAGTTTAATATGTGTAATGTAATTAATCAACAACTTCAAATTCTGGTTATCAGAGGTCAAATGAAATCATTTGGCTTTCAGAGAAAAACAGTGTGGAACTGTGTAAAGACATGTACAGTACAGTGCCCCCCAGAGGAAAAGAAGCACATATTAACACTACATTTGTTAACTTGCGGGTGCACTCAAAGCAATTACACACTCCCTTGTACAGCATCTGCATTTCTGCACTTTGACCATGACACATTAGACTCTGCTAGCTGGGTATGTAGGATGTATAGTGCAAATGGTTGACAGGGAAAGTGAGGAAGGCCCACATATAATTGGTTATCCTACAGTATACACAAATTTACCAAAGTGAAGACTGTGAGAAACGGTTGATTGCAAATGTTTGGTTCTCACTTAAATACCCACCCTGGTTTAGCTGAGGCCTGCAACACTCCAAAACCAGGGAAGTCTTACATGCCAAGTCATTAATTATGGTTTTCATAATTACATCTGACATTTTAGGGTAAACAGCTGGAATTCAATGGGAAAAATAACACCAGTCTGTCATAAAGAAATGTCCTCCTCGCAGTGAATAGACTGCTTGCCCCAATGGTGTGTTTTGTTGTCTTAAGTAGTTCTTTAGAAATTAATTAAATTGTATTTCATTCCTGAATGTAACACGTCTGGAGAATAAATACGAGTTTATAGAGGTCAATTTGATTATCAATGATTATCAACATTAATCTGGGAAATCTGAGAAATAATAAAATAAAGCAGTTCCAGAAAACAATACAAGTACATTGTGTGTGTGTGTGTACAACAGTCTGTTTCTGTGTAAATATAGCATACTTTCCCCCTTTACATGCCATGGATGAGAGGCTGTTGAAACCCTACAAAATACAGTTAATTACCACAGAGCAGCATGTGCACAGTCAAGCAGGCATTTCTATCACTATGACTGGCCCTGCTCTTTTGCTCTCAGCCTCCTTCATGCTAATTACATATGGGCCACCCGCTCACCCCCACTTCAAACTTATAGTGGCTTAATGTTTTGGTGGGACAGGTCTGGTTGGCATCCTGAACTCCTCTCTCTCTCTCTCTCTCTCTCTCTCTCTGCTGATTTGTTTAGGAGTTTTTTTGAAAATAGGTCTCCTGGTATCATGGATTTGAATCCCTGTTGAACTAGTGCTTGTTGTTGGCCAAACATTGGAGTCCATCAGTGTCCTCTCCATGTGTATTCTTTTCGACAGGGAGGAGATTATGAGTATTTATCTTCATTACCACATTAGCTTACTGCTTCCCCATCGCAGCTCTTGGGAGGTACACGTAATTGCTCTGATAGCCTGCAAATAAAAAGCACAAAAGGATGTCAGGAAGTTATAGAGGTTCCTATAGCTTCACCTTGACTTCTCTTTCCTTTGAGGGCTATGGCATGGACATGGCTTGAGTCCAACAGCAAGACATTAATTTGGTTCGGTGCAGTGGACAGTCTATATCAAAGCTATTTATCAGAACATTCACTTCAAAGAGCAGTCCTCGTTGAGAGTGTTAAGATTAACAGCTTTTTGGTTTTTATCACATATAATGAATACACCTCCCATTCCGAAGGAATAAAGGATTAGTCCAAAGGACGAGGTCTATTAGTTTTCGCTTTCACGATGAAAATCATCTTTACAAATGCATTTTGCAATTTTTTATTGCAAACCGCACAACATACATTTAATTGGGCAGATCCTAGTATGTAAAGAATGGTGCATTACTGAACAGCAGGTGTAGTCCCAGCAGTTTCCTACTGCTCTCCCCTTTCTTTGCTAAATACTTTAATTGCTCACACATACACATAACCATAACCAAAACCTTATGTATGTAGTTCAGGACAGAAAACCAGCATGAATATGGGTTGCAAAAACAGCCATTGCAGCTCCAAGGCAATTTACGCCCATGGTAACATCTTTCTGACACTCACTGTTATCATCAAGTCCTTACGACATACCACGCAACCTACTACCCCCTACAGCGAGCTCCAAACTGACACACAATTAAAAATGGCCATGTTAAGAGACACCCTGGAGTAGGAGACCTTGCGTGACTTGCATTCTCATGTCCCAGGGCAGGCAAGGATGGGAGGAGAGTGAATGATGCGTGGCTAATTCTCCCAGGCCAGTCAGAATGGATGAAGTGCAAAACTGAATGTGCATTTTTCTCCCTCTATCTTTCTATTTATCTCTGTCTCTCTTTCTCATTGGACTAAACCACCTCTCAGGTTCAGGAAGATGTAGACAAGGAAGTGTCCACTCCAACCACACAATAGGTTGATATATCCAAGAGCAGGCAGTTCATCATGGAGTTACCATACTTCCTTTCAACGATTAACACGCTCAAAAACATCCTTCTTATTCAACATATTCTGTCGAAGGGAAATTAACATGCTAATGCTGAGCCCTGTGAAATTGCATGACTGGTCTCCATTAAAAGGATAATTTTGTGAAACTTCCATGGGATTGCTCAGACTCACTGGGAGCCATGTATACTTCAGGCACAAATATTCTCAACATGCCTCTCTGTTTGAGAAAGTACCACACCTACTCTGAGCAAAGTACAGTACTAAAATGGCACAGCCACAAATATAAGACATTCAATGAGGCATATGTCTGACTCAAGTGCTTTTATAACCTCATCTTCTACCGGACCCTGCATCACATGAAGACATGACACTGAGTTGAAGCTCCAAGATAGTGAACTAATGGCAGACCCAAAGTGGGAAGCTGACTTAGTGCCAAAGCCTCTGTCACATACAGTATCTGTGCTGTTAATTAGGAACATCCCACCCTGACTCATGACAGTACATCACACTGCCGCCCTCTCAAAACATAAAGGCTGACTGCCAGAGATGAACAGAACAACCAGACATGAAAACACAAGATCGCTAGCCTGGCTATCACCAGACCGAATCTCAGAAGACAATTGGTCTGGGAATGCTTCATTCACTTCCAATTTCCAAGGGGCATAACCAGCAGCTAAAATAAACTTCAACTGGTACATTAAACTCCTTTAAAATCCTTTCGGAAGTGTAGCAAGCACATCTTTCTTGTTCAAATGCAGTTGTTTCAAACAATACAACAAGTCTGTGTCATTTAATATCGACACCCTCAGCGCAGGCATTGGTTGTGTTCAACAGTGCTCCTCCTGATCCCACTCCCCCGTCTGTCATCGTATAAAGCCCGCCCCATAAATGGCCAGATGGATCGGCAGAGCTAATTCAAGCCCAATTCCAGATTTGTCTATAGGTTCACCCAGCCTACAAGATCACATAATCATACAGGTCATAGTTTCATGTTTCATTTTTACGTCCCTCTTTTGTCTTCCATCATCACAGGATTACTGTAATGCAACTCACAAATAAAACATACATTTCAATCACTTGGTAACCTCAATATGAGTCTATCATGTTTGCTTATTGAATGCCACACAACACAGCTATAGGCAAACACTGGGGAGTCAGAGTACAGACAAGGAGGTTCTCAGTCCATGAACTCCTTTTAGTCACATTATTTTCACAAAGTTCTAAAATTCAGAAATTACACAGTTTAATTTTAAGTCAACCTTGTTCCTCAAGATGTTAATGCTACAAATCACTCTGCAACATGTCAATAAATGAGCAAATATTGGTATTACCCTCTGTTGTCTCTGGGTGGTTTCCACAGCATGGTAATCTTACATAGTGCATATTGCAGATTTAAATTAATGTCCCTGTCTAAAACATTGACATACACTCTGAGGTGAAAATATTTAAACATTAAATGTCTTCCATAACTCAATTTTACTAAACAACAAAAACATTACACAGAAATAATCATGCATTAACTGAAGGTGTCAGTCATTCTGAGCCAGTTAAGTGGTAAATTGGACATGAAGTCTGTGCAGTTGTAGCACTGAGAAGAGTGGAGAGATCCTGGGCCAGGTCGTTAGGCAGGGTCATTAGTAGGTCGTCCGACATGTTTTCATTCGCCAGTGAACTGCGGGAGGTCAATTGCCACTAAATTACTAGCCAATGCTGGGAAAAGAGAGAACAGATAATTAGTTCATTCTCGGTCCAGGCGATTAACTTTGTTCTAAGAGACAACCAAATGACTAGGATACCAATATCTCAATTAGTCCAGTGTTTGCACTGAATGGACGATGCCTCAGAGGTAAAGTCTGGTAGACCTACAACATTACACAGAACTTTCATGTAGCCACTCAGTCTTAATCTACCACTTCTAAACACGAGAGCATAGCACTCTGAGTTGTGTGAGAAATGCGGAAGCTCTGTCTGCTTCATTAAATTCAAAGTGATGTTTTGGATCTGGCGGCCGAAGGATTAATGTCCATCTGAGTTTGTATTGTACTTTATTGCAAGCTGTATCAGGATGCTAGCAATTAGCGATAATGGGGTTATTGCTTGGCAAAAAAAAGTTTTAAACGTGCATGTTTAAATTAGCAACATGATTGTGCACTAATGTGACAGTGTTGAACAGATGGATGTACAATACATTTTTAGAAGAGCATGGCCGTGGAGTTAGTCTCACTGACCACAACAATAGAGCTGAAGAGTTAGAGGACCCATGACATAGAAAAGGAGGCAGTCACACTGGCCGCAGGTTTTTCTATTTTAGATTCAAGCCTCTATTATTCATGCTCCCTGACTGAAGATAATTAACTTCAACATTTTGGGGGAGCAGACAGATTTCACACCCACTGGTGGAGCAGGAATGGCCTTCCGTGCCAAAGCTCTATCCCATCTGCTTACATAGTCTCTGCATTGTCTCTGCATGTTGTGATCCAAACATACTTTTCTTCGAATTTGTAAATAACTTGCGAACTGGAAGAAAAAGAGGGAAAGAGATGAGCAACAAAATGGAGAATAGGACATGGAATTAGGGGCAACAATTCTCCTTAAAGTTGACAGGGACATGGATTATGATTTAGATGGAATAGATTGGTGAGAGATCTAGGGTTTAGAAAGGCTATGTGTATGTAACAGACTAGAATATGTATACGGTACATTAGTATAAGGGAGGTAAATAAAGGCATGAGGAGGAAATCAATATAGTACAATTCAGAGTGTGTCAATGGGAACACTAAATCATTTGTTGCTAACTAAACTAAAATATTAGACCACTCCTCCTCATCATTATACACACAACTGCAGGGTGGTGTCTTTCAGGAAGTTCCTTGATTATTCTCAGTGAATGGTTGCAGAGAAGGATTATAGAAACAATTAGCTTATCAGATCATCTGTTTCCATGGGAGGGAGCAATCGGAATATAAAGCCAGCTAAATTATATTTTATAAATAAGCATTGTCCACAACAGCTTGAATGAGACTGGCAAAATACCCGTCTCCTGCATCTCTCCTCTCACTCCACCTCTCTCCATCTTCTCACATGACACATTGTCACTTTCTCTCTCTCCTCTCACCTCCGGTTCTCACCCCCCCCCCCCTCAATCACTCCGCATATGCTTCGCCCTCACTCCCTTTCCCTCTCCCTCTTGTCCATCTCGAGTGTTTCCACACATTTCCACACTTGCTTGGCTGCTCCTCTCCTAATTAGAGCCACAGGCATGTGGGAAGCAGAGACCATTCCAAACACACAGATTTTTCTTAACTCACTACAAGATGGACATCTTTGCCTTCTCGTCCCTTTCACATAAAAGACAGGATGTAAATAAATAATACAACATGCTGAAAAAGTCAGAAAAGCTGCCAATTTTAGTTAAACAAGGTAACAAATGAGACAGTGACAACATAATGGCAAAATCAAAAATAGCCACATTATAAATGTAGTTTTAAAACTGGAAAATAATTATTCTGAGCTAAGAATAGCACCCATGATCACAGCCGATTTATTTTCCACAAAGTAAAAATGAGTGAAATTATATTGACACATTTGTATTCCTGCTAAACACCACATACATTGACTGTCCATTCAGAGCAGATGTGCACACTACTAGAAAATACATGCTCTTGCAAAATAAATAAACACACACACGCACACACTTAACAAAAACATGTGCACAGAATACTTCCTGTGACCCATAGGAAGTTCATGATGACCCTGGTTGCTTTCCCATTGAGATAGCTGAGGCTCCATTGGGATATCCCTTCCCATGTTGCCTCCCTTCTGAAGGAACCCAAAAGTGCACATAAACATAGAGTCCAGATGAGGCGCCTAAACATGTCTGGACCCGTTTGAAAAACAGACATGACACTGGATCAAGTACTCTGCAAGCGATCAGACCCAAATCCAGTGCATCTGTTCAATTGGTCATCATTTCTCTGACCAGCCGTGACCTTCAAACAGAGCCAAACATTTTGCAGCCAAGAGCTAAAAGCGGAAGGGTGTCAGATAGAGATGTAATGTTCCTGAGCATTTTCACTAAAGAGTATGTGTCTTTTAGAGGAGGCCATTGTGCTTTCACAGACAAGCACTTCCCTTTCCAGGCCCAGTGGCCCACACTGACTAGGTGGGAATTGAGGCTCTAGGTCAGAGACAGAGAGTACAAAGGTCATATTCACATAATATATCTGGCCAAAGTATTGATAGTATATTTTTTACTACCATATTTCTCTTGAGACTTAATCAGGACGATGCAGGTCAGAATCCAGGCTTTATTCTTTTCAATGAGGGGCCTAGTGCCCCTCAAGGGAGAAAAGTACATGTTTGTGTCACCCCATCATGGGTTTCACCAGATTCTCAGTATTCTCTTCTAACTTCTCTGACTAACAGAGACCATATTTAAAGTTACACACAAAGAAGGAGTGACCTCTAGGTCCAACCCAGTTTGAATATGCAATAGAAAGGGAGGATGAGGATTAGGCCTTCATCAGGTCTGGTCAGCTTCTATTATCTTTTAATTAAAACTACCCCCTTTCCTGGGAAGTCCTTCAGAGGCTTGGACACATGCTGTTCTACAAACATTCACACCTTGGCGATGGGCAAAAGGCATAAACAATGGATACACTGCATACAGACCAAAGACACACACACAGGGTACACATGGGTACACAATCACAAATGACCATAAGAACTATACAGTCTTCAAGTCATAAAGACTTGAATCATTAAACCATTCACATAAAATATGAATACAAAATATTCCCTTCAGTATATAGATATAAGCAGTACTGTGAATTGCCTCAAACCTCAAACATAATCTGTTTATATATTTAAAGGTATATATACAAGGTCAGCAATGAAGAGGGACAACAGGCAGGCTGGTCCAAGGTTCAGTGTCTGTTATTATGGATAATTCTATCATCACACTCTGGTTAGGAAAATGCTCTCATCATTGCAGACAGAAAATAATCCATTATTTGGATAATGTGAGGGGGGTCTGTGATGTGTTGACAAGGATTAAGTGATGCCACTGCTGCTGATGTGGCACTAGGTTGTGGCTGGGCTGTTGTTTTTATCGCCAGCTCAGGAGCAGAGGGGCTGTTTGTCAGGGGAGATGACCCGGCCACTGCCGTAGAGCACCTGCTCTGTTGCCATAGAAACAGCAGGTGCGGCTTGTGGGGGTTCAGGGATCAGAGTCTCCTGAGACCCTTTCGGAATGTTCAGGCAAGGACATGAGTGAACTGTGAACACACTGACAGAAGAAGCTTAGACTAGGCCTCGCCTGCATTCTGAATCAAAATACTGCCAACTCACTAATATGGGAAAGTTAGTTAGTTAGTTTATTAGTTGTCCCTTAGGGAAATTCTTTTTCGCATTTTCCATACCGCTTTTTGTCCTACATGGTCACAAGCACAGAATGGCACATACATGGTCACAGAATGACACATACAGACATACACATTACATACATCATAGGCATTTGACACAGACTTTTACATAAATTATTGGGGGTTTCATGGGAAAAACATACATTATTGCACTGCATATATTTATCTGTGGGGCTTTGTGTTGTTGAGTGTTTGGATTGCTAAGGGGATTAGGCTTCTGCTGAAGCGGGCTTTATTGCACCTTATGCTTCTGTAGCGCCTCTCTAGCGTGTTTGGCTATAGTGAGAGGTGGCTATCCTGAATTCTTTAACTATACTATCAATCAAATAAGTGGGGTTTCACTAATAAACTTATCAGTGTGTAATCAGTGTTTAACTTTTGTGTGTATAATTGATAACTTATCATATGGAATACTCTTTCCCTTTAAATCACGTTTTAAGCATTAATATGTACACTTTAACATCAAATGAAATGTCTTGGACTTACCTTTATCCTTTAAACACTCACTTTTTAACCAAAACTACTCTTTTTCTTAATTAACTTAAAATATCAAAATAGTCATTCACCACAACTGTTTTATAAAAAAGTATAAAGAATTTACTTAGAAAAAGAAGGTAAGTATTTAAAGGTGTCTTTTCCAAAATCACTTTTCAAAATCTTAAATGCATACACATTCACATTGAAAACATAAGGGCCCAAGAAAATAATATAGCCGGCAATAACCTAGTCTTATAGTAAATACCCTTCAAATGTTCAAACGATGCAGGCCTGAATGCAGCTCGGGTGCGTTGTAGCCCTAAACAAAATGGCTGCTTCACCACGAAGGCAAAAACAAAAGAAAATGGTACCTTTACTCAATGGGAATGTAGCCTCACACGCGCAGGATCAAAGGCAACAGCAGCAGGAGATATGACGAGAAGATTCACCACGAAGAGGAGACGTTTGAAGAGAAGCTTCATGCAGCTGACGACCTCGCAAAGTCCACCACTCGGCAACGCTATCCGGCTCCGTCGGGTCTTTGGTTGTCGGTCTCGCAGTTTCACACAGGCTTAACTAGTCAAGGTCACTGGTTGCTAGCTTGTTAGCAAAGTCCATGCAAAGCACTAGCCACTAAGTCAGCAGCTAGCTTAAACTTATTTCTGTCTGTGTGTGCTGAGTCGTCCACTCAACCGGACATAAACTATCACCATTTACGCTTTTTATAAGAGTTCTTGTTGAACACTTACTAAACTGGTGCATTACATAAACAGTTCTCTATCCGCAAACATGCTTCTCGACTCGTACTCTCTCGTGCTTTTTCCCAACTCCATTTCACGTTGTCTTCACGTTTTTTTCCCCCACCACTCACTTCCTTGTCCTTTGAACTTGAATGTGATTGGCTCATTCACAAAACTTTCAGAAATAAAATAAATTCACAAAACATTTGTGTAACTCTTTTTTCCTATTCTTACAGGCATTTTAAAGCGTTTATAACATATTATTAAACAACAAATATTTAACATTTTAAATGCTATTCTCAGTAAACATGAACATTACCCAATATGCATTTCTCTAAATGAGCAAACTCATAACTTCATTGCTGGTCAATGAATCTTAACTTTTTAACCTTACATTCTATTTATTAAACTATGAAATTATGTATTCAAATCTTATGTTAATGTATACATTTTCAACAGGGTTACACTTCTAAACCTCCTGCCAGAGGGTAGGGGTGAGAAGTAGCGGTTGAGTGGGTGGGTAATGTCCAGGGATATTGAATGAGCAATACTGTACGTGTGATGGCCTTAGTGTTTAGTTCTTGTAAGTTTGGGGTATGCAGACCTATTATTTTGGTGGCAGTATTGGTTAGTTGAGTGAGTTTGTTACGTTTTTTTACAGTAAGCATGTTCAAGAAGCAGGTGGAACAGTATAATGGGATGGGTTGGACAATGCTGATATACAAGTTTAGGAGTAGATGGGGGGCAACATGAAGTCCTTTTAGTTTGCGTACTGCTGACAGTCTTTGGTTTCCTTTTTTCTGTATGTCTGTTGTGTGATGTTCAAAGATGAGGTTATTGTCAATTGTGAGTCCAAGGTATTTGAAATGGTCTACTGTTTCCACTGTTTCGTTGGAAATGATGATGGGGTGGTGGGATTGTGTGGATCCAAAAGCCATTTCTTTTGTTTTGCTGATGTTGAGTTTGAGATAGTTATTTCCACACCACTGAGTGAAGTGAGAGACTGTGTTGAGATATTCTTGGGTTGAATGAGTATCTGTGAGGAGGCCAAGGATCGCGGTGTCATCGGCGTACTTGAGGAATATGGTGTTGGATGAGGGGCTGGTACAGTCGTTTGTGTAGAGGGTGTATAGGAAGGGGCTTAGTACACAACCCTGCGGGGCTCCTGTGTTGGAGGTCAGTGCAGGTGTGGTTGTTGTGCTTAACCGGACAGACTGTTGTCAGTTGGTGAGGAAGTTGTGGAGGCGATGGATCAGCCGGGAGGGGACGTTGAGGTGACGCAGTTTCTGGATCAGTATCAGGATCAGTTTGAATGGTGTTGAATGCAGAACTGAAATCTGCAAACAGGATCCTGACAGTTGTGCCTGGGGAATCCAGGTGTTGTAGAAGGAGGTGCAGCAAGCATGCCACAGCATCCTCAGTGCCTCTCTTGGTCCTGTAGGCGAATTGGAAAGGATCCAGATGTGGGCGGATGTGTGGCAGGATGTTTTGTAGCAGCAGGTACTCTAGGCACTTCATCAGGATGGGTGTGAGGGCGATGGGGCGGAAGTCATTGAGGTCTTTGGGACGTGGTGTTTTGGGTACTGGGATTATTGTAGCTGTTTTCCAGAGGGTGGGGATTCTGCATTGATGGTAGACTTCACAGAAGAGTGGGTGGTTTATTGCAGAGAGGTCAGTGGCACAGGTCTTAAGCACCCTTGCTGGGATCCCATCGGGCCCTGGGGCCTTGCCTGGCTTGCATCTCCTCAGTTGCCGCCTGATATCCTCCTCTGAGAAGGGGGCTGGGTTGTTTGGGTCCAGCAGGGGGAGTGCATCCAGCTGACTGCAACACTCCTCTGAGTAGTTGACTGAGTCGAACCGGTTAAAAAAAATCAGCCACTATTGTTTTCTGTACATGATGAATGTTGTAAGTTACTTGTCTGGGCATAAACCCTAGTCATAAGTCATAAACCCTTACATGTCATTTCGAATTCATCCCATATCATCTCATTATTGTTGCTTCTGTTAATTAAAGGCATCCAATGTAGTTTTGGGTATTTTGGCGACTCTAGAGCTCCCCCCTAGATTCTCGGAATATTTTTTATTTGATCTTGCCATTGTAAATACTTCTCAACACTTGAGCCCTTCTTTCTGGACACCGGTACATGTGCATTTGTATTGGAGCTGAAGGACTAGCAACAGCAGGCCAGCATCTCCAAAGAGTTGCATCTTGTTCACGAGATGTCTCAGAGTCGCCATCAGCCAAATTGCAAGGCTGGTTTTCCGCCTGCAAAGCACTGCCAGCTATGTTATGTGCATGATTTGTTTACCATTAGAATGATTTTGAAGCTGTTATATTAAGGTTTTTTTTTTTTATTTCGTGTTTGTCTTACACTATGTTTTGTCTCACACTAGACCTATGTATGTTACCCCTCTCCTTTTTACAGACATCTTCTCGCTAAAAAATGGTACAAGTGAAATCAGTATCACAGGTCTGCCCTACAAAGGCTAAGAGCAGTATCTGCACTTTTTAAAAAAATATGGCTACCTAAATTTACATTTTTTTATTTGATTTGCAGTTTGTATAGAAAAGTAGAGTGAAACCAAGGCAGAGTGCAGTATCTGCCCTTACTGCCTTGATTTCACTTGCCATTACTGCATTCTGCCTTTGTTTCACTTGTCCTTACTCTAATAGGGTGTGTGTGTGTGTGTGTGTGTGTGCACAGGGACAGACTGGGACTAAAAAAAAACCCTGGACTTTCTTCTAAAAAGGCACACTACCATTCACACTCACACACACATTAGGTGTCTATCATGATACAGTCTCACAATATTAAATGCCAGTGGAAGTATCATATTCATTGAAAATAGTCAGTCAGATTTTACAAAAAGTAATTAACATATACTTTGACAAATATAAGCAGCAGTGTGCAAAGGTGTCAAAGGTTAGGTTTTGGTGTGCAGCAATGCAATATTGCTTGACATGAAAGTCCACAAGAATACCCGATTGATTTTGTTCCATTTTTACATAAATGTTTATAAATGGCAGAGTTGC
Source organism: Alosa pseudoharengus (assembly GCF_046254945.1). Classification (NCBI taxonomy): domain Eukaryota; kingdom Metazoa; phylum Chordata; class Actinopteri; order Clupeiformes; family Clupeidae; genus Alosa; species Alosa pseudoharengus. The sequence goes on along the minus strand of NW_027468718.1, from coordinate 22,932,352 downwards.
CATTGTTAAGGCAAGCAGCATATCTTCACTAAAAATGTAGTAAGTACCTCCTCAATTAATATAAAAACTGAGTGATTATGATCACTTGCTACATTTACTGCAAAATGTTATTGTATGGCCATGTAAGTATTAGTAATGCAAAGGCAAAGCGCAGTATAGCCTATAAAACTACCAAATTTTGCCTAAATGTCAAAAAACATGTTTTTGAATATAATTTGATGCTTATACTTGGTGTAGGAAAAACACAAAAAGCTTTTTCTCAGTTTGGCATTTTTGCAGATACTGCTCTTTGGCTTTGTAGGGCAGAGGTGTATTTCTGTATTTAATTAAAATAAAGTTGTCTTCCAAAGAGGGTGGTGGTGGTGGGATTTTTTTTAAAAGACTTACATAGTGCTGCTTTAATGTCAGAGGTGTGCAAATTTGTTTGCATTTTAGCATATCATGGTCTGCAGTAGGATATTTACAGGATAGAAAATGTATGTCAGTTTGCATGATGAAATAATGACTCAGAAATAGTGTGAGGTGCTGTTGAACAGCCAGCTGAATGGATTACCATAAATTAAGGATTTGTGGGGCCACTCTAGAGTACTTCCACACGTTATGTTCACAAATATGTGTGTTCCACATCAAAGTAGCCATCGAAGGTGTAAAATCTGTGAAAGACAGACAAAGAGGATAAAACATTAGCAAGTTAAAAACGTGGCCTAACCTGATGAAGTAGCAAGAAGTTAAATATACACCTGACATATGCATAAAAGACCTTTCTTCCTGAGAACAAAGCAGACAAAAAATGAATCTATTACGCTGCTATATTTAGCTTTCATAACGCACGTTGAGTAATGGAATCAGGAGGGAGAATCATTATGAAACGCATTATGATTTAATCAAAGTGCACAAAATGATATTCATTACTCTCTGACAAAAATACCATTCATTTCTGCAGGCTTATAGTTGTGGGTGAACAGTATAACTATGAAGGTGTTCTGACAATTTGCAGAATTCATTCAGAAGAGATACTGTAACAGCTGCAAGGGTCATTAAAACTTTCACTTATCATGATACCCTTTCACATTTAGAGGTGACACATATTTCATGCATTATATCAGCATGCACAGAACTTTATTAGTATACAGAGAGTAATACTGTATTCTCCTGCTTTCCCGCACACTCACATACAAGCATACATGTGTACTAGTCAAACCCTGCACACACTCTCTTGTAATTATGATTGATTATGATATATGATATTCCCAGCCACTGTCCTGTGACTGTCCTGTCATGTTAGTAGTGTCCCGATACACCCAGCCACTGTCCTGTCACTGACTTTGTGTTGTGTTGTGTTCATTTCCTGTTATTAATTTAATAATAACGTTTTATAATAACATTTTAATCACTAAAACTGTCTTGTTTGTAGAACTACTTCTTTCCGACACATACAGTATCAACTAATTTCTCAACTTGCAGGACAAACTGCTGTTAGGATAGGTTAGGGTCACATAGATAGCACTGACTTACAGGCGGGGCTTCAGTGATGTCACTACCTGTGGCTAATTGGTAAATTACACCTGTCCTCTCACTCAGGAGAGATTGAGACAATGAGTTGAGGCATGCTGTGGGAGCAGAGCCTCAGACCTACTTACAAGTCTGTGTACCACACGTAGGGCTAGCGTGTAGAGTAGCAGTTAGGTCTTTATGTGTGTTGTTTTGTTTGTGTTGCGAGCTGTGGTAGTCTTTAGTGTGTACAGTAATACCCCTAGACAACAAAGAGCTGTGGCCTTTCCGCCCTGTAACACTGCCGTTACTAGTTCTATGGATGGTTGCTATGGCCATAGGTCAGTCGTTAGTTCCATCTCTCCCGTTTCTGATGAACCTTATCTTTGAAACATCGCTATTTTACTTACCTACTGCCATCCAACTAGCTAAAAGCCACCTCCGTCATATGCTACAATGTTGCTATGTTCTGAACATCTGTATTTTACAGCTCGGATGCAACATGACAGTTCATTTAGACTTCACAATGAGTTTGGCAAATTAATATACAAGTGTGATACGGCCAAAAAAATTAATCTACGTCATAGGTGTACAAATAACATATGGTTTACACGTTCTAAAAAACGCAGGAAAATGGGAAAATTAAACCAAGCAGTGGAATACGCATTCAATAATGAATACTGAATATTACTGTATATTACCTCTATCTATAAATTAGCCTACAGGAACGTCTGTCTGTCTGTGTGTGTTTGTGTGTGTCGCAAATCTGTCGAACCGTTCGCCCAATTGATTTCAAACTTGGCAGGTTTCTTGCTACGGGCACGGCCAGTAGGCCTAAGTGCAGTGCCAAGTTTTACATTGTTTAGATAGGCCTATACAAAATATTTTTAAATATATTGGTAAAAGAAGCACACATTGGCTTTTGCCGCTCTAGCCGCTCCCATTCTCACACAGCACAGCACAGGACCAGAGTTTTGCCAGCACGGGTAAAGTCAAGATCCAAGATATTTGGATGATTATCATGTCTGACCTTAGCAATAAATGCCTCTGTATGCGGTTTGCTAGGATAAAATGATTCCGCAAAGTCATTTTTGGTGTTTAGAATTGTAGAAGGCCCGTGCAGTAATTCATCCCTGCATGCTACACATTTCCAGAAAATTGTATGTAAAAAGGACTGGTGTTTTTGGCATAACCCTGCTGCAAGCAAGCAAGACAAATCAACCAACTAACAAACCAACTGTGAAAACATTACCTCCTTAGTGGAGCGTATAACAACGTTTTTTTTTTCCAGTGATGGTTTTATAGTAATCATCAGCCTCATACAATTGTATAGTAATCATAAAGCCTCAAATGGAAGCCATACAACAAGTGTCAAGATCAGCTGTGGGTCCGCCAGAGAGATTGCCTTGCATCATGCATGAGCCCCACACTTCATCCATGGCTGGGCCATAAGGGTAAGAAAAACTGGTGCTGAACTTTTTCACTCTATTTCTGTGAGTGTGTATATGAATGCTTTTGTGTATTTGAGCACGCTTGTGTGTGTGTGTGTGTGTGTGTGTGTGTGTGTGTGTGTGTGGGAGGACGGGTTGGGGAGGTACGCTGGCATATCTCCCAGAGAGGCGAGACTCCCGCCCCTCTCATCTAGCCTGAAGGTTTACAAGACCCCAGGAGCGATTACTGAGGACCTTTGAGCTTCTGGAAAGTGCCTCATTCTAATGCACTCTTAAGAAAGTAAATAACATTTAAATAATAATAAATTAGGTAATCCAGCAGCAACCTTTCCTTGGTCCAGGTTTGAATGTGAAAACAGTCCTACCTACTCTTTAATGTTAATCTGGGGTCTGAACCGGCTAAACCACCCAACTGAATAGGAAACATATGTCCAACTCTATGCAGACAGCCGAAATTACTCCTTCATTCCACACACATCAGCTCCCTGAGAAAGTGCAGTGAGTCGCTAGAATAACAATCTGAGAGCTCTACTGGTCTTCAGACTCCATAATAGAGAGAGACCTGTGCTCACCTCGGGGCTCAGTGGGCCATTGTTGGCGCGACTGGAAGTGCTGGGGCATAATTTACAGGCTATGTTTCACAATCTGCTTTGCCAGTTGAGTATAGTAGTAATAGTCAAAGCCATACTGAACAGGTGTATGTTAGATGATCCATACAAACCTTGTAGAGAAATTCCTCAATCTACCTATGCCATGAAAAGTGAATAAAGATGAAAGGTATCTTTGTGGATAGAGAATAGTTTTGGGCAAGACCTGACAAACTCTGAGGGGAGCCTTTAAGAAGTAACCATCACAGAGACAGTCAAATTCATAACAGCAGAGGAATTAAGGCCTTTGTTGAAACCAACTCTGGTGGACAAAGTGTTTGACTGCTCTAGGGGCTGCTGGAGACGAAGTGAAACAATGACTTTATTTGACAAGTCTTTTACTTTTGGATTAAACCATTAGAATACATTAGTGCCCTAAGTATCCCTGGCCATAAATACTGCGCTCATGAGACAGCACAACTGCCTTAATGCTTCCAGTTGACAGTTTTAAATAAGTAGCCTTCTCCCAAGAAAGTAATGCATTTCAATCTGGCTTGCTGAGTGTCTGGTTTGTCTACGGGAATGCTTTATGAACATGCTTTTAGAAGTTATTGTGTTAGAAGGTTCGATTTGTTGGGTGCTTGTCTAATACCAACATCATTGTCTACATGGCTGACATTCCCCAGATGTGTTATTTTAATTAAATCTATAGATTAGTTTAATTGTTTCATCTGCTGCTTGAGCACTAAGTTATTTATCTTGCATACACAGCACCATTCAATTCACTCTCTGTAATTGAAAGATTCTCTGGAAGAGGTCCAGGCCTTCAAGGCTGTGTCGGGAGGCAGCCCACACTGAGGTTTCCCCTATCAATTCCTCCATATATGGTATGGGTGTTCAAAAGAATACATGGTTTTCTCTGTTAGCTGTAAATAAATAAATAGACTGCTCTAATCAACTTCCAGTCAATTAACCCATCCAGCCACTGACAGCTATCACAATGATGCATTATGATAGAGTGTTTGTTCCACCCACTGCCAATGAAGCACAGGAGGATCGAGGAACTGTTCAGATGCCGTCAATCACAACAAGTGTAGTATCCACTAAACTGAGTCTTGACTTATGTTATGTTCTGTTCAAACATTGAAACACCTTGCATATTTTGCTGGTTGGGCTGCAGTTTCAATAATTGCACTAATGCAATTATTGCAAATATGAGCTTTTGGGAGGTTGAGTTTCTCCAGTATATCAATCGCATATAATGATATCGTCATTATACCCAACACATGTTCTACATATGCTGTACTTGTTCTCTGAATTGACTTCTGCTTCCTAGAAGTTGTGGAGAATAATTTAGTGTGGTCATTATGTCCTTATCCTGTCATTAACTCTTTTACTATAGACTAAAATACCCATCCCCGATGACTTCCTGGATTCAATGACATGTCTCTTGTAAATGAACACCGTTTGTTTAACCTGGAATTCAAGCACCATCACGGCTGATCCTCTTGAGACAGAAAAGTGAGCTAATTGTTTGAGTGAGAAATAAAAGAGGGTGATGGCATTATGTATGTACATATGTAAACAATTTGTATGTGAAGCCATGATGGGAACCTCATAACTTCTGCACTCATTTGTTATTTTATGATAGATCAAATTTCCAGAAGAGTTATATGTTAGGAGAAATACCCAAATGATCACCACTGTTAATCAGACATTATTTTACCGGTAACACTTTATTTTAGATAACACATGTTTGCCATTAATATATAACTAATATGTGTAAGTACTCAACAAGATTTGTATTTAGCACCATTGCACATTTATTACGTCTTTATTGAACAATTTCTTATTTTTAATCAATAGATAATTTATTATTGGTAATCCTTAATTTCTTGAATTTCCCCTATAGGGATCAATAAAGTATATCTATCTATCTATCTATTGAGGAAGCTTTAACCCACCCAAAATGGTGAGACCAGGGGCCATGATCTAAAGTGGGCCAGGCAGGGAGCAAAGTCCTGGAGTGGTTGAGCCTCACACTCATGTCATTCACTCCAGCCTGTGTATCACCCCAGGTTTTCCTTGAGGAGGCTTGTTAGTAGTAATTAACAGCGGTGGGTTCCATTGTGCGCTCAAGTCACCGCTCTGTCTAAGAACCACATTGGTGCCCTAACACTTCTCATTTTCACCGCCTGCTTCCCAAAAGCTTCTTTAAATGGGTGCATTTTCCCATGATAACACTGCAGGCTGTGTCAGGATGGGGTAGAGGCAGGACACGAGTGTCAATGTAGGCCTGTACCACCGGGTCATGCCCAGCGAAAGCCTTTCACAAACAAGAGCCTGAACTCTATTACACATGCAAATCCAAGCTCTGAGCAAGGATTGTTTCAGAGGTAAAATGGAGCTGGAGGACAAACAGAGTAAACCCCTCCTCCCCCCATGAGTGCCCCATCCGTACTCTTTCGTCCTCCTTCCAAATCTCTCTTTCCAGCCTCAACACTCCTCCTTTTTGGGTGCATAGGTTCTTTTGTGTGTGTCTTAGCAAATTTCTGCAGCCTGTTTAAACTCCTGCTATTGTCCTTGTGGCTTCATTGATTTCCCTCCCTGCCAACACACAACAATGTGTTCATATGAACAACTTTGTTACTGCCATTGTACTGTATATCAGAGTAATGTTGCTGCAGATTGGCCCTTGCTGGAGGAATTAGACCCACATTGCGCACATTGCCAAATGAATTGTGGGATTTACATCTCATTTTGGTTGTATTTTCTCTAGCCGACTCTGAATACCTCCGCATCACAAAAGCTGCTCTGAAGATGGCAGCAGAGGAAAAATGGGCAAAGATTTAAATGCACAGTGACAGCTTAATATACCGGATGCTACCATCTCTTTTCCAAAAAGGGAGAGCATTTTGTCTTTCCATTTCAGGAGGAGGTTCTCTAGGTTACTTAGCATGGGCACAAAAGCCCATCTGATGACCTACAAAATGGTGGTCAAGATTTGTATTATTACCGCCCTGAAACGTGAGAAGGTCTGATTAAAAAGGGTGAAGAGTTCAGCGGGCTTGGGGGTGATGAACAACGATAGTTGTAGTTGGACATGTTTCTATTGAGCTGCATGGCGCCACTCAGAAGCTATAAACAGGGCAGTGGTCTCCACATCACTGAGATAAACAGGTCACCAATGGCCAGACTGGTTCAATGGGTGTGCTTTCAGATTCTATTAAGTCAATCTTCAGTGCACTTGAATAATACCAGAGGGAAAAAAGTTTTCAGCTGCCTTTTGAGGTAATAAAACAGTGTCTAGAAAACTCAACCCCGTTAAGACTTTAAGAGTGTACTGTCTTAAACAACTGAAAAACAAACAAACATAAAAAATGGACATCCTGAGATATACTTAGTCATCAAGTAATGCTGGCATTTAAACAGTTGTAATGTGTGCCTTAATTTTGGCGAGTCACCAAAACCACAACCAGAGGTGCACAGACTTTGAGTTTATACGGAGGCCTTAGGTGACTTGAGTCCCGTTTGTTCCACTCTGCACAAGGAGTCAATCAGTACACGCACGCCTTTTCCATTCACACCAGCTGACAAACTGGGCCAGTGTGTAGACGGGGGAGTCGCATTCGGTTCAGTGGTAATGAGAGTGGCCCTCTGCACACTGGCTGAGGAGCGGTCATGGCTCTCTGTCCCCTCACCCCCCCAACCTCTAACGCTAATCTGCCTAATGAATGAACACCTCACAGTTCTCTTCACTCACCTCTCTTAACAACCCCATCCAAGTCTCATCTAGTTTAGCCCAACTAGATCCTGGGATGTTTTTTTTTTTTTTCCTTTCTTCGTCTTTATTGTTACACATAAATTGCTTTGGGTTTCTCGGGGGCCCTGTTCGTGCCACATGCAGCTTGATGTTTTTTATCTCTCTTTCATTAAATTCAGAATAGGGTCTATCCCCTGAGAGGGGAGCCGGCTGGGCTGCTCTAACCATTGTGCTTAGTCACATGTAAAGCCAGGTTCCTTCAGTGTGCAATTTACGAACAGATTGGTTGCCTAAACCAGAAGGGGACTTACCGAGTTCCCAAGCCATTGTGCTCACATTCCTCTCTGTATGGCCCATTATACGGAGACAGCAGACATGCGTGTTGCCTCTGAGCTGATCAGTTTTTTGTTTTCTGCTTGAGACAAACGAATTATAATTATTATTAATGAATTCTAACATGTGATGGCCACTGCATGGCTCCATTAGTCATTTCCATATCTATGCATGATATGGATATGGGTGTCGCTGAATGCTATTTAAGTGAAGTTGGACAATAAGCTGTCTAATGCACAAATTAAATTATATACTTTTCTTTTTTTTTGGTTTGTATTTTAGGAATTGTATTCACTGCCACGATTATGCAAATTTCTGACTACACATTCACATTCAGACATGTAACATTAATTAAACCGCTTGTTACTACCACTCACTCCTCTGCAGTAGGATTGAAGTACACTTACTGTATTAGACTAGAAAACCTTCAGTGCACTAACTTTGAAGACCTTCAGTGCAAGTGAGTCCCAAACTCTCATTTAGTTTTACTTTGGAAATGAACACTGGATGTATTGGGCTATGCATGGAAGTCTTTGGGATTTCATTTAATTTTGCAGGCGGTAGGCTCTACAGGGCTGCTAAGTGTGTTTATCTTATAGCTGGCTGGCTGATGGGGAATGGGGAATTAATGTGCCTGATTGTTCTCTCTGGGGGTCCCCCTATACAGGCCTGGAGCGTTGGCACAGCAGCTCATTTCTCTCAGCAGCTTCCCCCAGGAGAGTGTAACGTCTACATCCACAATACCATTGGTCAAACAGCTGACGCTCCATGGTGACTATTTGTCTATTGTAAAGCTGGGTACCCTCAGTTACCACCAGGGAGCATAAAGATACACTCCTCAAACTTGGAAATGTGTTTTGACAGGAAGACATTTGTAAAATCAGTGTCTGTTAAAAGATTTGATTCCAACGTGTTTTCACTAAAGAAGCATTATTCCCCGACTTGAAAGGAAACCTCTTAATAAGCCCTCTCATGAAGAAATGCATGGTTTCTGGATACCTTACCTTTCCAGAGAATTGATGAATCACTACTTCTTTACTTCCAGTTTTATTATAATGTGTTTTTCATTTGAAATAGATTTTCCCCATTTTTGCCTCTATATCATACTACACATATTTTAAAATGAGGCAACCCGTAATTGTTTTCCTTTTATATCCCAGTAATCCAAGGATAATATTTGTATGAGGTAACGGTGTTCTACAGAGGCATGACTGACAGTTTGAGTCCTTAATTAATTTCCTGACAGGGCTTTCAGTCTCTCAGGCTCTCACGCTCTCTCCACTCTTCTGGTATGGAACAAAACATGGGGGCCTATATTGGTTTCACTGTAGGTAAATACTTTAGCTATCTACCTCTGTTAGCATTTCATCTCATAGTCACACATTTGAAATGGTCAAAAATGGTTTCTTTTACACCTGACATAAAAAAAAATACAAAACTCATTCCAGAGAGGTTTACAATTTTTATTATAATTTGATTATAATTCTACAAATTCATAGAAGAATGATAATAAAGCTCATCATGATTAGATCTCCAAATCTTATTCAGAAACTGGTTAGGCTAATGCAACAATGCAACCTATACAGTATTGACCCTCAATCTGTTAATCTAATAGATGCTGTGAAAACATTCATACAACTGATAAATCCTTTTAAAAACGTAATTCTCCATTTTTCAGACTCTTTTTTGAGACCTGCTTTGAATGTATTGTGCAAATGGAAAATATGGTCTGATTTCTGATTGAGAACTCAAAATATGATATTTTCCAAGATGGAAACCCCTCAAAAACTTTTCAGTCGTTGCACTGAACTCTCTGGCCCCCGGTTTTTGGCCTCATGTTCAGGTCTTTATGTGCCAGACACTGTCTGCTATTGTCAGAATTCAGTTCCCACTGTGGTCTTGCCAGATTGGGGCTCCAAGCTCTGCCTGACAACATGGTGTAAAATCCTATTTGCATTGTATTTGTCCGTGCAATCCTCAGTCCTCTGAGCCCCAGAATCACCCACTACCCCCTAGCCAACCCCTTCTTCTTTTCTAAGTTGCACACGCATACATGCACACTAATAGACATATAAATAAACTTTACCCATTATTTTTCTTCACTAAAATGTGCTTATGAAGACACAATTATTTGTACACACACAAATACACACACACACACACACACACATGCACACAAGTCACCACCTGCTGTCTCTAATCAAAACTAGCTGTTGAAGTGTTAAGACCAGGGAAAAGGAGCCAGACACCGTATGTTGGGTTCTGTGCTCAGTCTTGCTGGGAGAGGAGACTAACCTGACCTAAGCGGATTTGAGGGGCCTTCATAAGCAGTCATTACTGATGTATCTATCCCCATTAACCACCACCACCCTCAAACAAACACTGCCCCCCCACACCACAACACACACACACGTGCAAGGACTCAGATCCTAGCTATAGCTGAGGGAGGCCCCCTTCAACTCCTTGGCTTGTATTAACCTGTCAAAGCCAGTGAGGCTGTGAAGACAGCATCAAAACCTTAACACCCCTCCTCCCCTTTGCTTCTCTCTTGGTTGCTTTGACAACCCTGAGGAAATCCTGGCATGTTCTTCATTTACACTTCCTAGCCTGAGGAAAGCACTCGGAGTGGGTTGAGTCTGAGAGAGATCCTCGGGGATTCACTGGGCCTGCAGCCGAACATACAAACACATCAGACCCCACAGCATGTGGTTTAAGAAAGAAAGACAACTTAAACGTGTAGTTTCTGCCTGCCTTATACAGTGCATGATGATGTATGCTGTTTTCAAAAATGCTCTACGTTTTAAAATATTCCGTGACCTTCAGGTGAGTTTATTATACCAGCAGTTTCATGTAACTATTTTGTAATAAATAATAGAAATTATTGCAAAATGTTTCACTCTTTTTTTCTATTGCTGACAACTCATGACAACTCTTTATCTGAGACCCTGAAGAGAAAATATCCCGGGACCCCATTCTGCAGTGCAAGTGAAAATAAATTGTCACAGTGATCCGGCTTGCCAAGAGCCCCTGCTGTGGGTGGAGATTGGGATATAATGGAGGTGAGTAATGAAAGACGACAGAGAATTAAGAGTCCGGGGCAACATGCTCCCCGCATGGCCCCCAAGAGCAGGTGCACAGGGACAATGACCAAAAAAGGAGAGGGTGAGGAGAAAAAAAGAACTTCGGGAGACTCTGGCCCGTAATTAGGTCTCTGTGTTAGCCAGCGGCAGCCTTTACCATTCCCTGTGTTTGTGATGTCAAATAGTGTGTGTAGAACAGTATATACGCTCAGCTGCAGATGTCGCTCAGTCATGGGAGGCCATTATTCACACATCTCATTACTCCACATTTACAGCCTGCCATTCTGTGTTTTACTGCGTACAGTAAACCCGAGCCAGACACACGCCAGCATTTCTATTAGGGTTTATGGAGGGAGGATCAGTCTTCCAGAGCCCACTCTTATTTACTACCTCACTTCACAGCTCTGCCTCAGCTCTCCCAGGGGCTGGGGTGTGTGCCGGCTAGGATTCCCTACATCCTCTTTAAAAAAAAAAAACACTTTTCCCTCTTCCTCATGAGGATTGTCAGGTAGATGATACTCCATGACGCATATAAGGGAGAGGATATGGATAGACTTTGTTTTTCTGTTTTTCCATATAATTTTTATGCTAATTAGATCCTGCTTGTCATTTACCAACAAAGCCATCTAGATTTCATTATAGTGGTATTCACTCAAAGGAAACTATGCGCAAAACTATGTTTACCGTTTGTGATAAAAACAGCTTTTGTTGTGGTTAGCACTGGAAGCCCTGATTAGCTGAATTGAAGAGTGATAAAGGATCTAAAGATTGCTGTAAACAGGGTCAGGCACTGGCTGGCCAATGTCCAGACACACATAATGACTGTTTGTATTCCTAAGCACTGGATTATACAATACTTAACCCTGGGTTTAGCACGCCACTGAAGACATACAAGAGGACACAGGGTGAGAGAGCTCTCAGTGTCCTGCAGCAACAAACTCTCCTCTTCAGAACAAAACATAAGTGTGGGGGAGACAGGAATACTAATTAGCCTGCCCTGTGTTAACTGATTGAGACAGTGAGGCATCTCCTTTTCATCTGTTTTTATGGTTTTTCCTTGAAGATTCTCTGGAAGCCTCACAATCTGCCAATCTGAGAGAGCAGCAATGTATGCTTAGCAACTCACAGTGTAAATGTTTTAAATGTCAAAGGATTCTCTCAAAAATGCAGATGTTTTCAACTACCTTGTCAAATTCCACATTCATTGCTACCCATCTGTCCTCAGCCTAGTCTTAATTAAAAAAAATATTAAAAATACAATCCTGAAATGACAGATGCATCTGCAATAGAGCAAATCTGCCATTTGGAGACTTGGATTCTTCTTCAGAGTTAGCATATTTCTGAAGTGAAAAGGGCATGCTTTCGCTTTGATACCTGTGGGCTGCAGCAGGCCAGGTCATACATCAGCAAGTGACCTTCATAGTCTTCCATTACAGAACTATCACAAAGCAGTGTCAGGTATCTCATGCTATTTGATCTTTTATTTAATTGGACCTTGAGTAATACATCAATTCAGACAGAACAATTACATTTCATGTCAATGTTACATTTCATAATAGAGTTCATATAGACACATCAAATGAGATTGTAGAGTTTGTAGTATGTTCAGAATTCAAAATATGTGAATGCTACTTGTAAATGTTTTTCTCTGATCTAAGTTAGCATAAGCTCCTCTCCAAAAAAACAAGCCAGACATTGTGACATTGTATGGTGAAAGTGATTGTATGGGGAAAATGGGGAACAATTTGAAGTGTTGAAGTAAATAATGTTGGTTATATATAGCAGATCTAGTAGTGCTAAAAGAGAAGGCCTCTATCACATTCAGCCCACCAGAATGCAGTTGACCCCCTTTTTTCTAGAAAGGACAGACAAGTAGGGATGGCTTGAGAAGTCTAAGCAATTTATCAGGCAAGAGGGCATTCACTGCAGAGTCTGTGACATGTGGCTCCGCCTTGTTTATTGCCCCTGTAACTTGTGGGTGGCCCTTAACAAGCCCAGCAATTAGTCGCTTCACTTTCCAAATGACCTGAGAATACAGAAGACTCAGTGTAGTGCGCTTAGTTATCGGCTTTTAAGGCATGGTTTTATTCTTCACCACCAAAGTCCCTTCAAAAGGAACAAGCTAATTCAGGGCATATAAGACAATACTGTTGTCCATTCAGCAGGATCCAAAGTGCTTTCGGTATCAAGAAAGCATAGTAATATAATTTTGTCTAGGACAGCAAAATGTGGTTGAACTTACATAGATTTAATTTCTGTTTTTTATGAACCAGGAAGTCCATTGTATTTATGTGTGAATGTTTCCTACAGTGCTTTGGGTTATATGTATGTAAAATGTATATATGATAAGTGTATGTGTTGTGTTTTTTTTTTTGCTGAAGTGAATCAGCTATCATTGCTTCTTCAACAATCTCAATACGACATAACAACATTTGTACATTCTCATTACATCTCTCTATAAATATTCAAGTTAAGTTTGTAGTTTAAGCGGCACTTGGCCAGTAAAGAGTACCAGTCTTGAAATCCACACCTTGAACTATACGTCCTCAGATGTTGATAGTCATCTGGATGTGGGCCACCATAATTTCCCCTGTGCCTGGCATGCAGATCGACTCGCATCTCATCAGTGCGGCCTGACACAACCCAGGCGATGAAGATGGAGAGATAATGGGCTTTCAGTGGCTTCCTGGGATTCAGCTGAGCCAGGACACCCCATTAAATATGCACCGTCACAGCCTTTCCCCTTTTTGTTTGCGCTTCTGGTTACAGCAACATCAATTGCGCAGCACCAGTGAACCATTGCTAACAGTCCAGGGGCTGTATTCTTCAAGCAGACAAGTCTCTTTCAGTCCCAAGAGAGGGGGAACAAGGTTAGATTGAAAGGTAATGAGCCTATTAATTAAAAGGGCTTTGAGATGGGGTGGGGGGTGGGGGGGTATGCTGGCAGAGTGTCCTCACGCAGCTCTTGCTTTCCTCTTATCCTTTCACTTTGTGAGAAGGTAACAACCACATCATACACACACACACGCACACACACACACACATCCACAAAGCTACCCCCTCCTTCATGGCAGGTGTCATACTCCATATCCAGCATTCATCTCTTCATTGATTCCTCTATAACTTGCATGAAATTAGAGTAGCAGTTACAATAAATGGATTATTTAAATGTATGCTTATCTGCCTTTGTTCAAGGCAGATAAACATACATTTGTACACGTTGTTTGAGTGTACAAAATGTGTCTGACCAAGAAAGAATGGCTATTTGAAATTTACAGCTCCCTGAGGATAGAACATAGCATTTAAGCACTTCATATCAGCACTCTAGATGCAATGCTCTGATAATCTATGAAAAGTCTGGGATCGTGTTGACTGGAAAGACTACTGACTTCATAGAGTTGAGTTGGTTTGCTGATTTAAGATGATTGGATGATTTACAGCTTCCAGGTCAGTACAAGTGTCATTGTGACGTCTGGAATATACATAGGTGTCACAGAACACTTAACCAACCCTTCAGCTTCACTTTTCTCTCTCTCTCTGTTTCTCCAAGAAAAACATATAATTTCAAAGTCAGTGTCCACCATGTCCTTGTACAGAGTGGTGACAGCTGTTGCCCAGTTCTTTAGCCTTAATGACTCAGGAAACAATGTGGTGGGAATCTCAGACAGTGTCTGGATTTCAACCAGTGTTTCCCATTCTTTTATTGGTCACCAGATACCTGACTGGCCAAAGCATATCCCCCAACATCCTGCAGTCCTACAGAGACATCCACCAGCTTCAAGTTCTTGTCACTAAGTGTAAAGGAAACATTATTGTTTCATATGTTCTCCTTTCTCTTACTGCAGCGATACATTTAATACAAGCCTTATGCAATACCACAGGCTGTCTTTCATTAATAGTGCTGTGTGGACCCTACTTTCACACACTGAAGTTAAATAGCATAATGAAGGATATTAGATGGGACACCAGAGTCACTGAGATGACTTGTCAAAGCTGGTGGCCTAACTTGACAGGCCCTGCAAGGGTTACAGCAAAGCCCATATGTCAACATCTGATGTTTTGGGTGACCTTTTCAACCCACATAAAGATGCCACTTTACCTAAGAACTTGAAGTTTCTTGGCTAACACAGAAAAGCTAAACTTGTGTTTTACAAACTCTCTCTCAAGGGAGCATCTCTTTATAAAGATGGGTGAGTGAGTAGTACTTCTTTGGAAGACACTGGAAAAAAGTTTCCCAGCCCATTCTAATGCAAGTAGAAGCAAGGGTACTGACCCATATCATGTATCACACATGTACATAAACACATGGACTAGAAGCAGGTTGGGGAATTAGACAAAAGTTTCAAGGTCACGTAGACTACTGTTGAAGCCTGTGGTCTTGGGTAAATAATCCAGGACTTTTGGGGTGAGATCTTACATTTGGCTGTGACCTTTCTGCATGAGACACAGATGTATATAAGAGTAAGAGAACTATGTCGCTTAATCCTCAAATTATCTAGAAAAGCACACTCATTACAATGCCATGACACAAATTTCACACATAACAAGCATAGACATTCTTCACTGAAATAAACTTATTGTAGCAGATTGCCAGTTAAGTAACAGAAGGTGTTCATTTGGGGATGGAAGGGATGGTTGATGCTTAGGCTTTTATCTACTAACCCTTGATGGCCTGAGGGCTGAAAAAAGCCCCTGATCCAGCAAACCGACTGAGGACTAAAGGGAAGTCTCTGAACTTGATTCTATCCAATAAAGGTTTGAGCCCAGCTCAACAAAATTTGTTTACTTTTCAGAGACTGAACTCAACTAAAACGTCAGATGTGTAGATTATTTGGAGCTCACAAAATACCAAGTGATGATGTTTGTTTTAATCAAATATATACATTCCCCTATATTAACTATTAAAAATGTATTATATGCCAGTACATATAACATATAGGCCTAGTATAGTGTATTTAGCACATATAGCTGGCTACAGGTCTACAAGTCTATGGTCTCCTAGAATGTTAACAATGGTAAAACTCTATTCTACATTCCTGAGCAGAAGTACAACAAACCATTTGATTCTCTAAACTGCAGTTCCACAGCCTTTGACCTCTATACCCCATCAATTCCAACAGGCAGTAATTAAACTTTTGTTGAATGTTATTCAGTCTCTTCAAGCCACAGACAAAAATAAACTCTTGACACATGAATCACATGGGGTTAAATAACCAATCAAGAGACAGCCTCTTGTCATGTATGAGCAGGGCTGTGATTCTACGTGTGGACTCTAGGTGATGGAGGAGAATGGCATAGGGAATGCAGAATGTGTCCTGAACATGACACTTTAATGATCCACTTTTATTTTAGATCTTCCCAGGTTTCTCACCCAAAACACAGGAACATTTCAACATTCGTCTTTCTGTTGCTATCGCTCTGTTAACAACAAGAATTCAGACTACAAAACTGCTGCACTAACTAAATGAGGTCTAAAGCTTTAGGTCAAACATGACTTTGTTTACAGATTGGCGTCATGTACGTTCGATGGACTTCAAAATTACATAGTTGCTCTCCGTGGCGCTGACGCTTGTAAGACCCGCTGTTGCGGGCGTGTAGCCTATGTTGTTAAAGTATGTTATGATGAGTTTAATAAAGAGCCCGGTCATGTGCCCCGCCCCCGCTCTGACTTGTTCCGCCACTGGTTGACAGCTATGCCCAGTGACATCTCGTGAGAATCATAAAATTAACTTCACTACACATGGCTCTTTGGAGATTGTCTTCGCCTGTTGTTAGTCCTTCGGCTCCAAAACAAATGCACACCCGACAAACACGTGACATCCCCGGACCTTATGCGGACATTCACAACATCCCCGATTGGTCCCGAACGTCATGTTCTCTAGCGGACGTTCCAGTGATGTTATTGACGTCCGGAGCAAGTTATCCTTTGGTTATTGCATGACGTCCGGTGCAGGACTTTCTGGGGACGTCACCGTCAGGTCCCTCGGATGACATTCGCATTTGGTCATTTCAAAGACGTCCTAAGGAACGTCCTAAACGTTATATCGGGGACATCAAGGGGACTTTTGTTTATTAAGTACACACATGGCAGCGGAGTTGAGAGAGCTCTGGCTACAGCCTGCAGGACGGAGACCATTGGTAGCCACCGATGAAAGTAAGTAACATCTTTGGCTGTGTATGTAGCTGATAAAGTTTTCAATAACTGAATGAAAACTAAATGTTAACATATAACGTAACGTTCTGTAATTTAAAATGTAATGTAATGTAAAAAGTATCTATCTAACGTATCTAGCAGTTAGCTGCTCATTAGTGTCACAAGGGCGGTTTGTTCGCCGCTCACGGGCCTCGAACCCGCCATCTTGACACACACACCGGCATGGGAGACGAACGCTCTAACCACTGTGCTAAAAGCCCAGGCTTCCAACTCAGCGGTTAGAAGCGTTCTTAAGGTTACGGCTGTGAGGATTTACACGGGCAACTAGCACGCTAGCTCAGTCTGCCTCCGTTACACTAGCCTAAGTTACCATAGTCTACGGCAACATACAGTTTATGAAGTTGTGCGTCTATGAACAAAGTAGGTTCACTGCAGATTATGTAGCACATACGTTTTGAGTTTAACGTTAACTCATTGAGTGCCATGCGTTGAGTGCCAAAAACGTAATATTACGTGTTTAGCTTCTTTTTTTTAATTACGAAACTAGACACTCTAACACACCTTATATGTGATTTTGGGAACTCTGTGATGAATGGAAATGAAATATATGACGATCGAAAAATCATGAAAACGCACAATCTGGACATTTTATCATAACTCGGTTGCCGCTTTGGGTCGAATCAGTGACGCATGCATGTCAGCTCAAAACCAGGCCATTTTCGTGGGTCTATCACTAGGTGGCAGTCTCGCCAGGTCACTTCCCAGAAACTTTACAGGCAACACTTCATATTTCATGAAAGACGTTATATCTCCATTTCTAAAAAAAAAAACAGCGATTTTGATAAAAACTAGACACTGTTTAGCTTGGGATTTCTCAGGAACAGAGGCGTGTAGAAATACACAGTTTGCACCCACTGAGAGCTTAAAGAAGCCCTATGCAAGTCTGGTTATTCCTTCGCTGTTTCTGGGTTTTCGTCTGATTTTGGCTAGCATTTTTCACGACATAGCTCCCCCTGCAGCTTCGGAAGCAAGTGACTGCTACACTAAACCCCCACTAGCTAGCGAGCTAGCCATCAAGAAACCAAGCTAAACACATACAGGGCTCACAATAAAACGGTCGAGCAAACACATTGTTCAAGAGACTATCAAACCACATTACAAAAACGAAGTTCATCCAAGGGCTACTTACAATTTCAGCAGCAACAAAGCCAAGTCGGAGTCCGTTTTGCAGTCTTCTTAGAAACTACAATCTTACTACATTTTCGAGGCCTTCCGCCGAGTCACATCCGGATTTCTTCGGTCCGAGACCAGAAAGTTGCATATTCGGTTTTTCCACGGAGAAGCACTAGGGGGAGACGAAGCACCCACCAAACGACCCAAAAAGTGTTGTAGAACCATCAGAACGACTCTCAACCTGCATAATTAAGGTAATTTTTGCTAAAATTGTTGCATAGGGCCTCTTTAAAGTCTCACCTTTCAAACGAGCCATTGTATGTGTTCATAGCTATAACACAGAATATGCTGTGGCTGTACAAAAATCATCAACAATGGTCTAGATTGCTGGCACTCTATGACAAAGCTTCCGAAAACAGCTTGGCATTCAATTAGTTAATAGAGTTAATCTATAACATTACAAACTAGAGAATGGATTTTATCAAATTCATGTTAGCTGATGTGATGCTTGGTGTACCGTTAGCTTAACATACAATGCACATTTCTTCAGATAACTGTCATTACGTGATGCATGTAACATGCTCTAAATAGGCAGTGGTTTATCTAACCTAGTCATGTACTTATTATCTGTTTTATTTTCAGAACCACACACACGGCCGAATTGGGGCTGAACCGAGGACTTTTGGAGCTGAATACAATGCAATAATGTTAAAAACTGACCACGTATCATTTGTTTAGGGTTGCCTAGCAACAGAAGTGACTTTGCTTAATTTGTAAAGCAAAACGATCTACATTGCAGAATTAAAGCGATGGTTCGGAGTAATTTCGCCCTAGGGTCCTTTGCACCATGACCCCGAGCCAAACACCCTCCCAGAACCTGTTTTCCCTTGGTCGAGTAGCGCTGCGGGAAACTAATGACTTTCTGCAGGCGCTTATGGAACCTATAGAGTATCTCGTAAATTACCCCACTAATAATGCCCTGAATGGTACGAAACTTCTACAGTAGTACAACTATGTTCTTTACTCATAAAACGAGGCATTGAAAAGTTTGTAAGTACACCAGGAGTTTATTTAAATAACACTTGCCTGATTTATTCTACTCTCTACCGCTGCGTCAATGTTACTTCCGTGATTTGGGAAAAGCCCGTAAAAGTCCTGGCAGGAAGCATGCATAAGGATGTAGATCCAGGAATGCACTAATATTTTGTTTGTAGTACCAGTTTGCAACAATTATTAGTTATCACTAAGTTGTAAACACTTATAATTATACAATTATAAACACTTAATTATAAAAAATATATTAAAAACTGGACACCAAAAAACTTTGATGTAATCGCTTCCTGCAAGGACTTTTACGGGTTTTTCCCAAATCACTGAAGTAACGTTGACACAGCGGTAGATAGCAGCAGAGTAGAGGTGGGTCGGTCGCGAACGAATCAGTTCGTTCGAACGGGTCTTTAAAATGAACGACCTGAACTGATTCGCCTTTCCAGTTCTTGTTCTTTCGTTCGTTCGTCGCTGAATGCAAGAGCCCAACCAATCGTATGCTGTTGTCTGTATTGTTTCTAAAACTTTCTCATCGAATTAGCCAATGAGGGGCAGGAAAGCATAGCAACCGTTTCCATGAAAAAAAGAAATGGGCTAGTGAGACTAGTGAGAGAGCATACAATAAAAAAAGAACGATAATGGTTTACATTAACAATACCATTTTTACATTTCAATATTGGCATTTACATTTAAATATCTGTTTAATGGTAAATGCATGCTGTCTTTGTATTTTCTGTGTCATGCCAGGTTAATGAAATAATTGAATGTCTCTTCAATCTGTCTCGTTTGTTCGTTCAGTCGTTCGTTCTCACGCGAAGACCCCCACCTGTTTGACTTCGGTCAGTCGTTCTCGTTCAGTCAGTCCTTCCTTTCTTGGCTAGCCCAGAGTGATTATGGCTGTGTAGCCTAGGCAAAATGGGGACTTTTCATCAATATAATCTTTCTGCCAAGCCTTTAAACATGTTTGTCGGCATACTGGGTTATTGTTCCTTTATAAATGAACACATTTAAAAAGTCTACTCTATTTACCTTCAATATGTCAATTTAAAGAAGCCCTATGCAGGTCTGGTTATTCCTTCGCTGTTTCTGGGTTTTCGCCTGATTTGGGCTCACATTTTTAACGACATAGCTCCCCCTGCAGCTTCGGTAGCAAGTGACTGCTACGCTAAACCCCCACTAGCTAGTGAGCTAGCCATCAAGAAACCAAGCTAAACACATACAGGGCTCACAATAAAACAGTCAGGCAAACACATTGTTCAAGAGACTATCAAACCACATTACAAAAACAAAGTTCACCCAAGGGTAGGCTACTTACAATTTTTAACAGCAACAAAGCCAAGTCGGAGTCCGTTTTGCAGTCTTCTTTGAAACTACAATCTGACTACATTTTCGAGACGCGATTGGATACTTCCGCTGAGTCACATCTGGATTTGTTCGGGACGGGACCAGAAAGTTGCATATTCGTTTTTTCCGCGGAGAAGCACTAGGGGGAGACGAAGCACCCTAGCCTAGAAATCTAGACGCGCCCCTAGCTAGTCTAGCAACTCTCCGTTGGCTTGTGAGCTCCAGATCCCCAGACTTCGCCGGGCCAATGAAATCGTGTATAGAGTCGGTAGGTGGGCTTAACATAATGATTGATGGCAGAGTTGCAACGGTTTGGCTTGAATTCCCTGATACTTGAAAACAAATAAGATGGATGTTGCTGTTGGCGAACAGTGTGACACGAGTTAAGCTTTTATTAAGTTGGCAAACGTTTGAACTAGCCAACTAGCTCCGGAAACGCATGGGACTCATAGCGCTGCCGCTGTCCTATTGCGTGCAGAGGGAATTTGGAAGACAACTGATTATCCCGCCCCTCGGACTGAGCACTGCGAACGGTGAGTGTCCAGACCCTACATGTAAATGTGGGTCTGGCACCCACCAAACGACCCAAAAAGTGTTGTAGAACCATCAGAACGACTCTCAACCTGCATAATTAAGGTCATTTTTGCTAAAATTGTTGCATAGGGCTTCTTTAATGTCAAGGTGAATGAACACATTAGCTACTGCTGCTTTGTCTAGAAGTACACATAATCATGAAGTTGCAGCTATATATTTGCCGCTACAATTACAATGTTGTATTGACCGTTTGCACAATCGTTTGTGAATGAGGAGCTGAGAACCTGCATTCCATGATTCACCGCTGAACTACGTTGTACCGGAAATGCGACTGAACGAACAATTCAGAACGAATCATTTTGGCGAACTGAACGACGCGAACTGTGTCATGAGAACGAACCACTGGATAAAATCCACCACTACAGCCGAGTAGAAGCTATCAGGCAAGTGTTATTTAAATAAACTCCTGGTGTACTTACAAACTTTCCAATGCCTCTTTTTATGAGTAAAGAACATAGTTGTACTACTGTAGAAGTTTCGTACTATTCTGGGAATTATTAGTGGCGTAATTTACGAGATACTAAGTTGGTTCCATTAGCGCCTGCAGAAAGTCATTCGTTTCTGACAGCGCTACTTGACCAGGGTTCGACCAAGGGAAAACAGGTTTTGGGAGGGTGTTTGTCTCGGGGTCATGGTGCAAAGGACCCTAGAGTGAAATTAATCTGAATCATCGCTTTAAGGATACTGCTTCTTCATGACTTGTCTAAATGTCATTGTAATTTGTTTGACGCATGCTCGCGTTTAAAAGTGTCAAGCATAGCTGTCCCTGATGTTACAGCAGCTCCTTGTGGAAACACAACAGCAAAGAAGAGTGCACATATCCGATGACATTTCTGACAAGGAGCAGAAGATCTCTGGCCTTACCAGAGCCTTACTGTTCATGAATAAAAAATGATATGGAATAGAAACATCTGGAATCTAATTCTTTCAGCTTAAAGTTGGCTACAAAGAGCATTCATAGCCTAGAGAAAACAATACATTCTTTATCGGCAATGTTCCAGGAAGATAGGCTTACATAAGCTATTTTTAGGCTGTCCCTGTTTGATCACAGGTTAAAGAAAATGCCTTAGAATGGATATAACGTCAATGCATTCTATATTTGGTTATATTTCATGTACTTTATTTCATGTTGACTTTCCCCTAAAGATGGCAGCAAAGATGGCAACATTTCCGAAAGGTACTGGCTTGATTATATTCATTCTGGACTCTCTATCCGACCACATAAAGACCTTGGGATACTTCGGTTTGGCTTTAGGGACCCTCTACTCACTACCACGTAAGTGTAATGTTGTTTGGAACTGTAGAAGAGGTATAAAAATAGCGTTTTGTAGCGGCGAAATAATATGCCCTTCTAACTTCCACGCTAACGAGTTTTGACTAAAAATGGTAAAATCGAACTTTCTCAAAACACATCCGAATGACGTGATTTTGATGTCAACTCAACGTATGTACTCCCAATCATCCGTAAATTGATCTAAAGTGCATTTTACTCCGGATAATTCCTTTAATTTGTTTACTGGGCATGTACCGTGTCCAGCTGGAAGGACTCAAGCCGTGGGAAGTAATTATAACAGTATATAACTGGAACTACATTGGGTAGTACATTGGCAGTGTGTGTTATCAAGTATTACCTCACCCCCATGCAATAACCAATTAGTAGGACTGAATGGGATGGTAGGTTGGAACTTTGGAATCTAGGGCCCTGTTGTGCACCTGGCGCAAGTTGGCACAAGGTGGCGCAAAGCGCGACGCAAGGCTTATTCTTATCTTACATTCAGTAAAGTGAGAAATGTTTTGCCATGCGCTCTACTTTTATTAAACCTTGCACCCAGGCAATTAACAACATAAGGTGTGGTCTGGCGCATGATCCAAAAATCGCTATCTTACACCCTCTAAAAATCATTACACCACTGACCAAGAAAAACCTGGTCTATAGCGAAAGGCGAATGCACTGTCACGAGAGGTAAGCAGCAACTCTTCTGCAGAATAAATATTGTTAAGATTTTTATTGTCATTCGAACAGTATCGTACATATAGCTTTTTTCAGGCTACTGTATGTTTTCGATGGTAACCCCTTGTCAGTCAATAGTGAAAATGTGTGAAACTGTTTTGTCATTGACTATGAGACCACGGTGAAGTTAGTTTCACTTTGCCTATGAGTTCAAATAATAGACAGTGCAGATGCATGAAGGCTATACTCTTCTGTCACAAACTGGTTTTAGTAAAGCATGGTTCAGTGGAATACTGAAAGTAATTGTGGGTGAATAATTACTTAATATTAATCTTAGACTGGCGAACTTCAGGAAAAACTCAGGAATCAGGTTTATTCTGTTACAAGCAGAGAGAGTACAAAAAAAGGTCTATGTAGGCCTAGCCCAGGCCAGGCCTAGGTTGGCCTGAAGCCAACTATTCTCTTCCGCTCTACATCCTTAGTCCAAGTCTAGAAAATCTGATCTCACAAACATTGCAGTTTAGTTACTTTTAAATGGTTTAAACAAAGAACAAAGTGGCGCCAAGAACAAGCCCACTTGATTGGTTCTACAGTTGGTATCAGACACACCTACTCACACCCACTTCACACCTATGAATTCTTGTCAGAATAGCATGAGGAGAGATATCTTATATATCAGAAATATCACTTATAGAATGTTCCAAACATTCTCACAATCACATCATTACAATCCTTGTAATGAGACTATCAAAATGATACCAGACATGAATACATTTACATTTCATGATACATGGATACATTATATCAAGGAAGCATCCTTTGTCTTGTGTAAGTGATAGGCCTTAAACCAGCACATTAGCATTCCATTGGGGGAGGGGATAGTGTCTTTGTTTAAAACCAAGATGGGTTACATGGCTAACTAAAAGTAGTCTTGAAGTTAAATTATTATCCATTTTAACCATACATTTTATTGCTATCAATTCCCCCTTTTCAAGTCTGAATGACTTGAAGTTTAAAATAAGATTCCATAAACATGAGCATTCTTGAACAATTTTACAAATTTTTCTTTTTATAAAGTCCATAATCAGTCCATAATCAATGTAAGTGTGTGCGTGAGCAAGGAAAGCAGCGTTCAGCATACATCCCTTCTTGCGTTTCTCTTCCGTTGAAGAAGGGTCCTCTTATGAAACTTGAATGTGTCTGCATTGTTTCAGTGTAAGTGTATGCGAGTGCAAAGGGTGTGCATGCAGGCCGCGTTCGGCGTGCACCCTTGTGTCAGTCCAAACAGTCCATGAACAATGGGCCATGAGTGTCTTTGATGATGCGGAGTGCGAGGCTGCTTTCGGCACCCCCTTTCGTTGCTTTCAGTCAGTCCAGTTTTGTTGCTTCCAGAGTCATGGCAGTTGGTTCTGCCACAGGTTCCGTTGGACCTGTGGTTCCTGAGCCTCGTCCAGTATCGTCTCATGACTGGCCTGGCCCCGACCGCTGCTGCTGGCTGTACCTGAGCCCAGGGCAGAGTTGTCTGGTCCATCAATCTCGTCCAGTGGCATGGCCTGGTCTCCACGGCTGCTGCTCTGGCGTGGTAGCTGAGCCTGGTTGGTGGAGCCATTCGCCATCTTGAAAGGATCTTCTGATATGTTTGCTTAGTGGTAGTCGAAGACAAAGGCATGTCACACCTCCCTTTGTCCCTTCTGGCATGAAAGAGATTCTGGAGAGTGGATTCACAACAACTTTGAGAGACATTAGCATGAGTGTAAACAGAGTCAAACAGTGTCTCGTGAATGCAGATTCACAAGTCAACAACAGTATGCTAATGTATTCAGTTTCTCAATTGGAGACAGTCACACCTACAGCATGGGTCTTCTAACATAGCAGGGCTATTTATCTCCAAACAGAGACTACACATTTGCATCTATTGGCAAAAGGCCAATATAAAGAAAATAAATAAACTTTGGTTAAGTTTAGATGTTTAAAAGAAAAATAATCCACAGACTCACGTGGGTAGGGTACCCCTACATGTCTTTTAAAGAGATTTTGCATTAGAAGTGAGGGTCAGTAAAACAAAACAGTAGGCATTTAAAAAAATGACCATTTGAGCAATAAAACCAATAAACTTAGATGGTATTTCAAGTCAATACCATCTATCTCCCCCTTTTTATAGTTTCTTAACTATAACAAAAAAATACAAACTAAAAACAAATAAAAGGTAATTTCAAACAGAAAGAAACTCAAGTTGTGGGTATGAATCCATTCAATTGAACATTTGCCCACATCAAACAAGGCGTAAACATGTAGCAAACATTTCCCATTGGCATACAAGCAAAAATAAAAAAAAAAATATGTCTTAACATGTTAAACCCAAAAGATGTCCCTCAAATGAAAGAAAGAAAATGGTTGAAATCAACAATGGTTTCCCATTATCACTCCTCTTAGGTTCATATCTCCCCAGTGAAGTTCCTTTTGTGTCCATGGGGGAGAAGCTGGGGGGTTGGTTATAGAATACAGTGCTGCTAGAACAAAGGCAGTGAGATAAGATAGCAAAAGGTGTGAAAACTTTTGACCCAAGAAAACAAAGAAGGACTTGAAACAAAAAATGGAAACAAACACATATAACGAAATAAACAAATTTCACACACACAGGGCCGGCCCACACGCGCATTCATTCATACTGGACACACAGACACACACAGCTCCATGGAGCTGGAGGACAACTTTAAACGGGCTGCAGGAAGAATTTCCTGCTTAAAAGAACAAAAGAAGTTTAGTCAAGCCTTTTCAGTTAGCTCATATTAGCTCACAAAGACATCTAGACGCCCCTAGCGGCAGCTAGTTAGCTCAGGCGTACTTAAAAGAGGCCTAACCATGCTCTCTTGAGGTTATGCTGTTTGAGCTTATGCTGTTTGCACACTTGAAAAAGATTACGACAAAAATCCTGGATTCATCATCTGAGTGTAGATGTAGCCTAAAACAAAACACCACATCTACTCAAAAACAAAACAAGACTAGTGTTAGCTTGGATTCTAGCCGCTCATACGCTCTTGGTGATAAAAACAAAAAGGGCAGCACCAAGTTCTGTCTAATATTCTGTTTTGGTAGTGAAGGAATAAAATGTTCTGTAAACACAAAGGGGCATAAGCTACGTAGCTTGTTAGGACATGATGTCCCTAAAACCCGCGAAAAATAGATTGCACACGAACCACCGTGTTTAATACTGAGCTGCCTAGCACACTCGCTAATCTATTTACTCCTTATATCCAATAAAGAGGCACCATTGGACTTCAATCCAACACATATATAGACGCTTTACAAAATATGGATTAATTCGTCTTGTGCGACGTTTTGCCAAAATCGGGGAAGCACAAATTTATGTCCACTATTAAATTACGGTTTTGCCAAAATATTGCCAAAATCGGGGAAGCACAATTTTGTGTCCACTATTAAGTTACGGTTTTGCCAAAATGTCTACTCACTCAGAATGCCTTTTCCGATATCTTACCGCCCATTCCAAACTGTGGTTAGTAGGAACCGCCCGGATTTACAGATCCACCTTCGTTCATCACCAAAGAAGAAATGCAGATAAAAAGCGTCCTTAACTTGGGAGCTGTCACCAGAGCGATGAGAAAAAGAAAGAAAAAAAAAACTGCGGCGTCTTAGAATCAGCGACAAAAGTATATTATCTCTGCGGTTGGAACCTCCATGAAAGTAATTGTGGGTGAATAATTACTTAATATTAATCTTAGACTGGCGAACTTCAGGAAAAACTCAGGAATCAGGTTTATTCTGTTACAAGCAGAGAGAGTACAAAAAAAGGTCTATGTAGGCCTAGCCCAGGCCAGGCCTAGGTTGGCCTGAAGCCAACTATTCTCTTCCGCTCTACATCCTTAGTCCAAGTCTAGAAAATCTGATCTCACAAACATTGCAGTTTAGTTACTTTTAAATGGTTTAAACAAAGAACAAAGTGGCGCCAAGAACAAGCCCACTTGATTGGTTCTACAGTTGGTATCAGACACACCTACTCACACCCACTTCACACCTATGAATTCTTGTCAGAATAGCATGAGGAGAGATATCTTATATATCAGAAATATCACTTATAGAATGTTCCAAACATTCTCACAATCACATCATTACAATCCTTGTAATGAGACTATCAAAATGATACCAGACATGAATACATTTACATTTCATGATACATGGATACATTATATCAAGGAAGCATCCTTTGTCTTGTGTAAGTGATAGGCCTTAAACCAGCACATTAGCATTCCATTGGGGGAGGGGATAGTGTCTTTGTTTAAAACCAAGATGGGTTACATGGCTAACTAAAAGTAGTCTTGAAGTTAAATTATTATCCATTTTAACCATACATTTTATTGCTATCAATACCTATTCCATTTGTTCTCACATGCAAGCAGATTCCTTCAAATGTCAGATGTCATTCTCTTTGCTTTAAAGGATGTGTCGCCCAAAACACACCCATGACTGATTAAGAAACATGAGACCAACCCTTTTGCACCCAGCATTTGATCACAAAATCACGCCATGATTGTGGACTGGCAACGTCTTTAATGTCTATAAACGTTGCACCTCTGACTAGGAGGGGTGTTAATACCAAACACCACAATAGCCCTGATTTCCTGATGCAACAAGATGTTTTAAGCACTCCTGTGTAATTTTTTTGACATTTTCTTCCAAACCCCCCCCCCTATCCCCAAAATTACTTTTTTAACCCTGAAAATGCGTGTTTTTTGCCATATTTCACAACTTTTCCACTTTTGGCCTATTACAACCGACAAATATTATCATGTTGGACCATTTAATGATCTCACATGTGTCATGTTATATCGTAAGAGTACTTTGCACAATGAAAAGTCTAATGTCAAGGTCATATTGTAGGTGAAAGGTCACCGAAATGCCTTTTTCCCCAAAAAAATCAATAACATTCCCACACTTTATCAAATCATGATTCTTGTCGAAATGTGTCACTGTACTGGCAGAAAAAGTTAAGTGTCATACAACTTAAGATATTTTGTTTCTAAAAAACAGTCTCATGTGATGTGGCTTTTATTCAGTGACAAAACCCACATTCACCATAATTGAAGTTTGGCATGTCCAGTACTGACGAACAAATTAACAATGGCGATTTGTATTCATGGAACATGGTCAAAATCCAAGAAGGAACTTGAAGATGTGGCCTATATGGAAGAATCTGACCTCCCTCATGGTGTCTTGCCCCGTAAGAAGGATATCATTGAATGCATGATGTATCTTCTTCGCCCTGCAAGGGCCGGTAAAGTCCTGCAAACCAGGTCTATGGCGGCAAAGATTCTCGCCTCTGTTTTAAAAGACCACTGGTTGTTCTGCAACATATACACCATTGGGGAGCAATACATTGCCAGCAGAATTGAAGCCCTTTACGGCTCCTACACACAGTTGCGTGTGTTGCAGTGCTGGAGACGCATCCCATTCACTTTACATGGGCTTACGTCATCCGTTGCCGAACTGAATTGTGGGTCCGTTGCGTCGCGTTTCTCCCGTCGCTCGCATTGAGAAGTTCAGCTGTTGCTGCACCGACAGACGGCACCGGCCAATCAAGCCAATAGACGGACGGCACCAACCAATCAAATTACGGTTATACTTCAAGTAATTTGCATAGCTACCGTCGGGAACACCCACTTGATGGAGCGCAACTGTGTGTAGAAGCCATTATATCCGCTTCCTCGCCAATATGAATTGGCCACAGTCCAAACAAAGTGAGAAATGGAAAACTGACATGAAGGAGTACAATGGGGATATGGAAAATCTGTTGACATTTTTTGTGAGAACAAATCGGCACAAGTGTCCCAAGAAAACCTTTTTGGGGTCAAGATGGGGGATGAGAAATGGCAGTTCTTGCATTCCATGCGTAATGGTCGCAAAGGTTACTGTGAGGAGCAGGTTGATAGAAAGTGGGAGCGAACAATGGAACGAAAGAATGCGAGGGAAAAGGCCCTGCAGGCCATGCAGAACAAGGAAGAGGAACGGAAGAGGGCTGATACAGCATTGGTTGGGTCAACATACGAAGAAGCTATGGGGGAGGCAACCATAGAGACCACCACTGAATCTACTGATAGTATCTCAGAGCAAGTAAATACAGCAGATGATACCAGAGACTTTCTAATGAGGAGACACAGCACTCAAAAAATCCTCCATAGAAATGCATGGGGCTAGTTTGTAACGCCAACATGGCCGTTGTCTACACATATCCCACCCCTTCCTCGGCAAAACGTCGACATGTGAATACATTGAGCCAATCATGTGGTGTGATGTGAATACATTGAGCCAATCATATGGTGTGTTGTGAAGACATCGTGCCAATCATGTGTTGTGAACTCGCCGCTGGAGCAAGGTTGGTGTCGTGAAGCTTTGCGCACGCGCATTTCTGCCGAATAGGATGCCCAATGAGTGCCCAAAAAGTGATGCAATATGGCCGCCGAGTGGAGGGACTTGCCTAAAAGGACTTTGATGATACATACAACCCTGCAACTGAGCAACTCCAGTCCAAAAGGAGAAAAGTACACGTTGCCACGGACACTGACAGCAATGACAGTGATAGAGAAGTTATCAGCATTTGCGTAAATCTGCTCGTAAAACATCTCCACTGCTCAAGCTGAAGTGAACCATGCAGAACATTATGACTGAGGTCAACTTTGTTTTACATTGTGCATTGTAATGATCTCTGCTTAATGTTTCTTATTGAATGTAATTCTGGATCATTTTGGGTGACCTTTGACCTTTAATATGACCTTGAAATAGGATATTTTATAATGCAAACTATTCTCATGGCATGACATACCACATGAAAGACCATCAAAGGGCCCATAATGAACATTTCTCTACATTGAACTTAACAAAATGTTAGAATATTGTGGTTTTTTTTGCAAAAAATAGGCATTTTGAGCCATTTTTGTGACCTTTGACCTAAAATATGACCTTGACACTATACCCTTTGTAGTGCAAAGTGCTCTTACGGCATTGCATGCCACATGAAATACCTTTAAAGGACCCAGCATGAACATAAATCCACTATGTACTTTGAAAGTTGGCAAAAAACACACATTTTCAGGGTTGAAAAAGTAATTTTCAGGGTAGGGGGGGGGGGGGGTTCGGGCTTGATTTGAAATGTTTTCACATCAATGTATTCCCAAGACATGGGAGCATTAGAAAATCTGGGCTAAAGTTGAATCTGAACATTTTCATGAAATAACACCCCCCCCCCCCCTACTCTGACCATCTGTCTCTGATCGCCAAAATAGGGCCACTAAAGTCACTTTACAACATGGTATTGTCCAACTTTTGTAAATAATTTATAAATAACAATTTATGAAAAGCCTCTGTGAAGGATTTGTAAATACTGTATATTATATGTAATTTGAAATATTGGATTAAAAAGCACTGCCATTTGAGTCCATCTAGATCTTGTTGCTTATCTACCGGTATCTCATTTTGGTACAGAAATAGTTGCTGAATCCAACAACAGAAATGTGTGTTATAATGAAAGCCAGGTAATTTTTACAAAGCTAGTATTTTCAGTTTCAGAAGTGGTAGTGAATAGTACGGAGCCCCTAAGGGGACATGAGCAAAAAAAATCAAAAGTTTAGTTTCATGTGCTCACGTGAAAGTTTCTTGTGCGCACATGAAAGTTTCATGTGCGCTAGGGGTGGCACGCAGGGCATAAAATTGGCACCCGCCCACACGCCAAATGCGGGTAACTTTTGTGATTGGCGGGTGAAACTGTCAATGTACCTGCCACGTTGGCGGGTAGCCAATAAGACAACACAACACTGAGCAAGGAGATGCACTGTCCAGATTGCCGTTTGTAGGCTCGGAGAAAGCGAGATCAAACCCATTTGCAGGGGTGGGTAGTAGCCTAACGCGTTACATTTTTTTTTCGAGGAACGGCAAACGACTTTCCTTTTTCAAAACGGTAGCCTACTTCTACTCTTCCAATAATCTACTCTTTTACTCCGCTACATTTCAATTGCCTTACATTACGAGTACAAGTTTAGGCCTATTATTGGAGAAAGTATCTCGAAGAGGGAAAAGCGCACCTCTCCCAGGAGAAAAGAAACAGGGCTTCAGAATGCGTTAGCCCACGATTATAAAAGTAATGCCTGGCCTAGCTAACAGCTCAGTTAACACAATGACGTACAGTTGCTGCATCTTCTGGCGAGGCTGCCAGAGTAGCAACGAGACTAGAGGTAGGCTATGACATGACACGGAAACTTTCACGTATATTCATTTCTGGCCAGCATCGTTCAACAATCACATTGGACAAGGAAAGAAGGCCTACAACTTAATTTACAAGCAAATCAAATGCACTGGAAATCGAGCATACAAGTTAGAAAAAGCCTAGCATTCATTTATGTTGCAGGACATGACATGAGACGGTCGGCTGAGAAAACAGATAGCCTGCTCTGTCGCTCTGCCCGAGTGGATATGCCTAGGCTATTATAGCCTAAATATAGGTCTACCCATAATATAGCCATTGTTTTTAGGTTACATTGTCTGTATGGTGGAGTTATAACAGACTTCTAGCAATGCAAAGCAGAAGAATCAGCTGCAATGTATTGGAAGACTGCTTTTCAATCCATAGCCACGTAATGCTTATTCTGGCTATGACAACCAGTGTTGGGCAAGTTACTTCAAAATCGTAATGTACTATGCATTACTTATTACTGTCATTTCAAAGTAATTTGTTACATTATAATATTACTGTCTCTGAATTGTAAGGCATTACACTACTATTGCATTACTTTTAAGTTACTTTCACCAAAATATCTTTGCCATTCTAAATGCAGTTTATTACGCTCAATGCAGCTTGCTCTTCCAATGGAGGGAGATGTGGTATAGCATAATGACTGAGCTAGGCTTAAGGCAACAGTAGAATGCAATAGGCGCAGTGCTCATAATGCAATACAAGGAACAATCATAGTCAGAATTTTGTTAAAAACCGACAAAAGGTCAAAGTCTGGTAAATTGTGATAGAAATACTGTAACTTTAAGGCCTAGGCCTACTCATTAAAATCAATAGAGAGCCTACTATATTGTAAATCAAAGCTTAAAGGAACCGTATGTAAGATTGTGGCCAAAACGGGTACTACAATCACTTTCAAATTACTGTAGAGCGGTGTATCCCCTTCCCCTCCCCTCTGACTGGCAGAGTTGGCAACCGGATGACGAAACACTACTGACTTTGTGATTAGTAGATAGGTGGAGGGTGGCGCATTAGGCCAAAACACAACATGACAACATCAACATCAGTTGAGGGCTGCAACTTCACTTTTTAAATGACAATATCCTGGCCAGACTACTGTTGTCAGTGATATAAGAATTTGAAATGAACATGATTTCTTAATCTCAAGTGACATATCAGGGCAATTTTATGATTAATTGAAATACATTTTTTACATACGGTTCCTTTAATAAAGACATGTCAAGATGGTGGCCTGCTGGCCATTTCGGTGCCCTATGTGAGTGGCTTTGAGTGAGTGACATTTAAATGATAACTCAAACACCTAAAGTAAAATAAAAGGCCTATTATTTACAG
Organism: Alosa pseudoharengus; assembly: GCF_046254945.1. Lineage (NCBI taxonomy): Eukaryota > Metazoa > Chordata > Actinopteri > Clupeiformes > Clupeidae > Alosa > Alosa pseudoharengus. The sequence goes on along the minus strand of NW_027468718.1, from coordinate 22,899,795 downwards.
ACCATTACTGTGTATTTTTAAACATTAATTTCTGAAGAAATGCTGTTTTACTTATAAATGGTGCACTGTCACTTTAAGAGCATTGATCTTTACGTTGTCATAATGCCCTTTTGCCAGCTCTTGTTTACAAGCCTTATTTGTTTGAGTTACATTGATAGCACAATATTAACAATAATATGCACAATGTTAAGTTGTTTTAAGCAACCTTCATTGCTTTGGAAATGGAAGTATGCAATGACATGTTGCTTCACATTTCGTTTTGCGAATACAAGTGAATTATGAGCCTGGTATCCACCTAGCTATCTGAATGGAATGCGTTTCAGTCGACTCAGCATATCATGTGCTTCATGTAGCCTAAATGCTTGGAAAACGAATGATTGAAGACCCACCAATTCTAGTACTACGTGGTGATTGAGAGAACCCAAAAGGTATCAAACTTGCATGTAACATCGTGTTAGTGCATTTTGACATTGTAAACGTTATTGATGAAGAGTGAAACGCAGTTTGCAGTAAAGCTACTATTCATTGGTTACATTTGGGTGCCCCCTTTGGTGCCCAACGCAAAGTGCGTGATGCGCGTGGTGGGAGCGGTGGCACTGCCAGGCTACACAATCTTTTTCTGCATTTCTATCCCTTTATTCTCTTCAATTCAAGTTCACAACACAAAGCTGACATGCACAACAGCATAGTTTGTGTTTTATCAAGAATCAAAAAGATTAGCGTGGCACTACTTTAGATGTTTCATTAATTTACTTGTGCTATTTCGCGAGCTGAGAGATCTTTCGGTTTCGCACACAAAGTGCACTAACTATTATGTTCTTCATAGCCTTGTCTCTGACAAGCTGAAAATAATGAGCGTAGGCTTATGTCCATCCCGCAAATAGAGTCCGCCTGCGAGTCTGCTGCAGCCACAGTCATATTCAACCAGTATCAGGAGATAACGTTCTACTATTTTTCTACGGATTTTTTCTCCTTGTTCTCCCGTGGTGTTTGCTAATATGTATCAAAACAAAACAAGCGCTTAATTTTGGGTTAAACTGCATTGTAACGCGCGTTACTGAAGTTTGTACCAAGTAAATATTACCCAATTTATTTTTTGTAATGCCTTACATTACCGCGTTACCGCAAACAGCAATATATTACAGTAATTACATTACTTTTGTAACGCATTACTCCCAACACTGATGACAACGTATTAAATAAAATATATTTGAATTGGGCTTTTAAAATACGTTTGACTATATGATTAGCCTACAGAGGAGGAGAAAAGCAAATAGGCATAAAGGATACTTTTGTATCCCTTTAAAGGTCCATCAAAAATATAAAAATGTAGGCCTACAACAAAGTAACTTGTTAGACCTACTTGAGTAATTTATTAACAAAGTACTTTTTTACTTTTACTTGAGTACTGTAATGTGTATTCTGTACAAGTTCAAGAACCATTCTTTTGCATTTTCTGAGTCGTTCACCTTTATTTTGGGCACAAAATAATTTTAGCTGGTAAAAAACCACTGTGGCAGGTGGATTTCAAAATTCACCTGCCACAGTGGCTGGTGGCCAAAAAAGTTAACTTCAGGCCCTGGTGGCACGGTTCACAAAATATACGGTTCGGTTCTTATCACAGTTTAGGGTCACGGTTTTCGGTTCGGTACGGTTCTTGTTGTTATTTTTTATTTTAATCTTTAACACTCCAGAAACATATTTCAGCATATAGCTTAATCATCCACAATTAGGCTAGAGTATTTAAAGAATAGTTATCATGTAATAATGCACAAACTGAATTTGACTTCACATAAAGCACATTATTGTCTGAGGAAACTTTAAGCTACAGTTGAGATTTTGATACAGCAAGAGGGAAGACATTGATGATTTCAACAATCTTTTCATTTATTTGGCATAAAAGGCAGAATGTGTACTATTGCCATCTGCAGGAACTTATGCCCCTTTTTGGCACACAAAGAAAGAAAGTGTAACTCTTGCAGCTTAAATTAAATTCTTAAATTAAAGTGCAGTATTTGGAAACATAAAGTTCTTATCTAAAGTAAAAGTGCCACTGTAATATTTTAAATATTAAAAAACATGCTGGCTAGTGGCTATCAATTAATGCAATCCATCGGTGGTGAGAGCTACGTGGGCCGTGTCGGACAATTTTTTGACAAGTTTTTCTCGTGTCTCGTCGTATAGTTTTGGAACTACAGAGGTGCCGAAGTGTCGGCGGGAGGGAGTATTTTCATCAACTGACGAAATCCTTCACCCTCAATCACACTATATAGCATCATATCTTTTGCAATAAACATCCCGATTGCTTTCGTTATGGCCATTGCCCTGGCCGAGTTATCACTGAGAGGCTGCTTAAATGCTGAGGACAGAAGTTGTTGGGTAGCCTGCGGCTCTTTCTTCCTTAAACTGTCTACAGACACATTGGGGTGACGTCTTTTCATATGACCTAGCATGTTCGAAGTGTTGCCAAGAGCATACTGAACACGTGTTGCACAATGTTTGCACACAGTCGCAGTCTTTTTTGTCGTCATAACTCCTCTATCATCATAGGTAACCTCAAATCCGAAATGTTCCCACACACCAGACCTATAAGAGGCTGGCGCATCCTGCAACTCCGGGCAGTCTTTGTCTTTCGCACTTGCCATTTCTAAAGACTCCAGTCGCGCGCAGCACTCAAAACTATACTCCTACTCTCGCGCGAAAGGGAAACACATTGTCACATGGGAATCAATTGCGCATGCCATAACTAGCCTGAACCGTAGGACCGTACGGCGAACACACACTCCGAACCGTGACATGCCATCCGCACGGTTCGGAGCATTTTTCAAAAAACGTGCCATCCCTAATGTGCGCACATGAAAGTTTCATGTGTAAAGGTTTTGCATGCGCACACGAAACTTTCATGTGCTCACGTGAAACTTTCATGTCCGCACATGAAAGTTTCACATGCGCACATGAAAGTTTCATGTGAGCACATAAAAGTTTCAGGTGAGCACATTAAAGTTTCATGTGAGCACATGAAACTAAACTTTAGATTTTTTTTTGCTCATGTCCCCTTATGGGCTCCGTAGAATAGAGACTTTTTGGAAAAAAAAAACGTATTTTTGCAATGGGTATCTTTACATACCCCACTCTCAGTCGTGCTTAAAAATACCACCCCACCCACTATCATATTCCATTTCCCAGCTGGTAGAAGTCCACATAAATACAATTGTGAATCTAAAGAATCTAAAAATCTGACTATTGCTTACCTGCTTACTATTGACCTTGGGGATCAATAAAGTATCTATCTATCTATCTATCTAAAGACCAAGTAGCATATGGGGAAACCCAGACAAACCTGTTAGCAAATTTGAATTTGCTCTGCAGGTCCATCTGGAGACCCTGCTATTGAAGCCGATTTCCGAAACATCTTAAACTCAGGAACCAATTCTAACTGCTTAAAGGTGCTCTAAGCGATGCTGGGTAACGTCACTTCTGTTGACTTTCAAACAAAACAGAGAGCTAGCTTGCTACTTCCTCCCCCTCCCTCCCGTGCTGCTCCCGTGCAATTGAAACTCTCCTAAACACGCATCTCGTATGTGATTTGCTGGAACAGTTTGTTATGTTTTTATGTTTGCCCAGGTTGTTTTTGTTGCTGTTTTTGGAGCCTGGACTGTCCACAGAGATTGTGTTTTTTTACAGTGTATTCAGGACACAGACAGCTAGCGGTTGGTTGATGTTTGCAGTCAGTGACATAAAATGTTTTAGCCTAAAAAACGTGTGGCATCGCTTAGAGAACCTCTAAGGGGCGGGCTTTATATACAGTTAGAGTAGTTAGGTCTATCTCTATGCCTAGCTGAGCTTGAGTAGTAACTGGCACTGAGAGAGGCTCATCAATCCTGGGTAAGTAATTGCCTTGAAAAAAGAGCCAGGAAACAACACTACCCTCTAAAGGCATCTATTCATCACAGAGTTAACATCCTGGTTTAGGAAAATCCCGCCACAGGAAAATGGCACATTCTATCCCATAGCATACAGGCAATGACATCACTGTGGTTTGGTGGCTGGACTGTAAACAAATACTGAGAAAAGAGGTCATATTGAAATGAAGCAGTGAACAGAAAGATTTATTGAGGCAAGGACAGTTAATAATTCTTGATTAAAAAGTGTTGAGTGAATCCAGAAATACAGTATTTCCCATACTGAGTTTACATTCATCTTCATTCAGGACACATGTGCAGACATGATCAAGTGGCAAGTCTTTAGCCAGAAACTCTTTTTGTTTAACACAGTTGTAGCCATATCTTTCAGAAGCACAATAAACAACTGTGGGTTTATGGAGTGTGTGTGTGTTTGTTAGTAGACACTTGGTGGTGAGTTTCTGGTGGTGCTTTGAGGTTGCTGACCTGGGTTCCCCATCTCCCTATCCAGAGAAGAGTCCTGGGGGCCACCTTCATGGAAATGGAAATGGTGGAATATCCCTTTAAGGACTTCCACACTAGGCATCACAATGAAACTAAACTCCTGCATTATAAGCAGTATGGCATCCACCCATCTATTTTACAAGCATTTCTTACAACCGGACATTTTCAACAATGATCAGTTACAAATACCCTTTCAATTTCCTCCTAGCCCTCGTGAAGACAACTAAAAATAATCAATCAAAGTGTTTGTAGGTCATACTAGGTAATGTAGAGAATAATGTAGCCCAACTGAACAAACATTCACTGTTTATCCAGTGTGCCGAGGATTGGAGGTGATGAGACATGGTCCATCCTGCTCTGTAATTGAGGAAATTAAACTGCATTTGGAGAGCTGGTATGCAGTGGCAGAGCACACATGGGTCTGGGTCACTTGGGTTGAAATAAGGGGTTTATTGTTAACAGGGCAGTTTGACATTTTCAGTGTGAATAATATAAAAGGTGAGATTGACTGAGCTATTGTGGTGATAATAAATTATATCTGAATTGGACCACAGAGAGATCAGAGGAGGTACGTATGTGTAATGAGTTGTCCCTCCAAAATAAAATGGGTATAGTGTGAATGCTTACATAATCATTTATTTATGTTCCATAACATCCCAAATAGATATGTGCATGGTGCATAATTACAAAAAAAATAATCTCAACTATCCATAATACTATTACTACAACTACAACTACTTAGCCTGGTTAGCACACAAACCTCCTCAATTGAGATTTCGTTTCAGAAGTGCAGCAATCTTGTAAACAAAGGTTTTAAATGCAGTTGTTTACTCAATTCCAAAGAAATACATGTCCATGCCAGATTACCAATTGTATTTGCGTACCCAGTTTTTAGGGAAATTGGAAATGGGTTTCAATGGCCTCTTGGCGAGACGGACCTGCAGAGCAAATCCCAAATTTGCCAAAGGTATTCCCGGGGCTAAGAACTACTACTATAATAATAATAATAATAATAATAATGATGATGATGATGATAATAATAAACACTCTAAAATTGACAATAGTGCCTTAAAGGATGCAAAGAGAAAATAACAAACCCATTGTGGTCTTATTCATTCAACTAAAGCAAAATGTGACGTAAATAAGCTTTGTTAGTATGTAACAGACCCTTAGGATGCTTATAATAGCTGTGATAGAAGAGCGCTGTAGTCCCAAGCTGACATGGAGGAGAGTCTTTGGTGAAAGACTAAAGCTACTGTACATGTAAATGATATGCGAGGTGAGAGGGATTAATAATGGCCCCAATTCATCTCTCTCTGTTTCTCTTTTTTGCCGGCAGCATTGCCTAGTTCTGGAGCTAATTGGAACAAAACACTCCTTTGTATCTCCATCCAAGGTAATTGAAAGGAAATGCACTTACTGAGGCACTGCCTGCAGTAAAGATACCCCTGCCGATGACAGCCTGAACATCCTGCTGAGACACATTAGCAAGGTCTTGCCCACTGAATTTGATTAAAGAGACAGTCTTCCCTGTCATTATCAGTGCAATAGCGTGAAACCTCTCATAATGTTGCTCTAGTGTCACTTCTAAAAACATTTTCACAACCTATTCTAGTCTTACAATTAGCCTATTCTGTCTTGGGGTTATACCTGTGGAAATAGCATTATTTGGCTCATACCATAAAGGTTGAGTTTCCTGATTTTCTTTCTAGAGTTTTTCTGCATAGGCTATGTTGTTAAATGAGAATAGAGCTAATTACAATTGAGGCTCTGATGTTGACATCACACCTTTATTTAAAGTTGGATACAATACAATACACTAAAACAATAAAAAAAATAACAGGTCTACAATTAGTGCATACATGGCATTTCTTTTTCTTTTTTTCCTATTAATGACAAAAGTATGTGTGTGTGCGCTGCCCACTCAAGTGTGTGAAAATATTGAAGATCTTTTAGTCTAAATTTGTGTCCAAGGGTGTGGGGTGGAAGAAGAATGTTACAAATCCTGACTTCAGCCTACTACCTAATTTTTCATTCATGCTGTCAGTAAGACTAACATGTCATTGCACATGCCACATCTGAGAGCCGTCATGACAATCTCAATAATTATAACATGACACTATTATTGATATGATTTGTTTTATTATTTGTTCATTTTTGTTTGTTGTCTGTCTTGTATGTCTACCGCTAGGTGTCTCGGGTAGCCTACTGGCGATTACGCCGCTCCGTCCGGCATCTCTTGTCATTTGTTATTTTGTAAATTTGTTTGTTTATGTCTTGGTGTCGTAAGAACGCTGGCGACTAAGCTGCTCTGTCTGGCATCTTTTGTCTCATGTGTAAATGTCTTGTGTGTGCTGATTATTATTTTTATGTTTTTACTGTGTTTACTCTGTAAAGCGACCTTGGGTGCTTTGAAAGGCGCTATGTGACAAATAAAATGTATTATTATTATTATTATTATCACTGAAGCCCATAAAGGTAGATGTCACCTTGTCCGCTAAGTTCTATGAGGTGGAATACGTCAACGCAACCACCACATTGGTAGGGGGTAGCCTACACTTACCAGCAAATTAATAGACTGTATGTCAGGATCCTGCCAGAACTGATTAACTTTGTGCCACCCTTGGGGTATACTACGAATCTCGATTAGTGGGTTAGCGAGGTATGTTGCGCTCAAAGCCAGGGTATGCTGTGACACTAAAGTGGATCTGTTTTAGCGTCGCTATATCACCATGGTATCTTATGCTCGCACCTAAACCTGGTCGGGAGGAGGTTATGTGCCAAGTTATAGCTCCAATCGTGTAATCTACCGCCCACTGACCAATCAATTGTCTTGAAAAACGAAGTTATCTCACGTGTAGGATTCTGTCATATATCTTACAGGTAGAGCTCTGCCTCTACAAATATTTTGGATCTCGAATGCGCTTTAATAGTGTTGTGCGTGCAAATATGCCACATGGACGTGCATACCATACAACATCTTACGACAATCGATTTATTTGACGTTACAGGCTAGACACTAAAAATGACCGCAGTGTAGATTACACTATCGCTCATAAATGCAGAAGTAATTGTTTTTTAATATAGGCGGTCTTGTGCGTCTCCACGTTTCACGATTGGCCAACGTCATCCCAACACCGAGAACGTGCACAGATCTGAGCTGAAAGCCTAGTTTGACAAATATATCACATAACTGCTATTGTAGTATCACTTAACGTACAGTGGGCATCGCTTTCAAATGACCACTTCATTCGCGCATTACGAGGCGTGAAGCTGCGTGAAGCTTTAGTACCACTTTCAGCCACTGTGCGTCGCTCTGCCACTGTACATCGCTCTGCCTGCCGCCCTTTCTGAAAAAGCTCGATTTACCTCGATTTAGGCTACTTGGGTATGGCTTAAGGCTTGACTACCGGCTGAAAAGTTAACTTTTACTGACAAGAGTCAGACTGTCAATAGACAATAGCCTCTTTCATTATTTATAGTACTCTAAAGTTAAACTAGCATCTCCGACTGGAGAAATATGTGCAGACGAAAACAATTGTTTAAACGTAAATAAATGTTTGACCACTAGATGCCAATTTTGTTTCTCAGATAACAGATCTCAGCTAAGCATATCTTAAATTTATATATATATATATTTAAATTTATATATATATATAGTTATATAGTATTTTATTTATGTTACTGAGTACGGAAATGCACCATAGTTTAGGATTAAATATGTCTATGACTTTATGCGACTCTAAATCATATTTGTATTTGCTTAACTGTAATTCGAATTCTTTTGCTGTAAGATACCAGTGCCTTAATGGCGATTTCCTTTGTTATTTTAGACTGTTGGCAATACAGAATATCACAATACAGAAGTGAATCTACTCCATCTCATTATATTGTACAGCAATGCTGCTGACTCCAACTGAATTGACAATTTGACAGGCTAATAATTAGAACCTCACCTGAAGCCCCGATGCTGTTTCTTTAAGCTGCCATCCATCTGTATAGACAGGTGATATTTTTGAGATATGTGCTTCCTAGTGGCATTTTTTAGTAAAAGTTGGGAACAGGACTTTTTAACATAATTAAGTTGTGCTGAATCCAACTAGCCCTGTAGCCCAAACTAGTTGGATTCAGCACATGTTAATTATGATAAAAAGTCCTGTTCCCAACTTTTACTAAGAAATGCCTCTAGACCCATATACAAGGACTTTTTCTTGAAATAGCACTTGTCTAGTAGTGGTTTGATGCTGTCTTTCCTGCATACAAAGTGGTTCATTCATTTTGTAGCCTATCCTTTGGCTAGCGAGTTTAACCCTCCTACCATATTGTATATGATAGTGTTATTTGGATATTATTCATCAAATAATGATTCATTATATTTGAATAACCAACAGTGTTAACTTATTCACATTGCCAACACGTTTTTACAGCATGTGTCATAACAATGCAATGCAGTCCTTCAAACGAATTTGGGTCTCCCTTTTATTTCTCTGCATTGTGTAGGCTACAGAAATACATAACATAAACAGAATAGAAACGAAAAATGTCCAGATCCAATGTTTATTGTGACTTCCAAGATTCTAACTTGACTTGGTAATAGCATCTATTGATAGCGCGACTTCTTGGTTGAAAGATTACAGAAGCTAGGTTTATCTTTAACAATATCCTGGGTAACATATGCTATCACCAGTTAATACTATTTTTCTACATAATAGAATCTGCATAATTTGAAAGCCTGGTCACTACCACTGCTAGCTTGTGTGGCTAATTATTTTGCTTACTTACACTCTGCTTTATGAAAAAGCTTCGTATGTCCCCTTTCTTCTTCTTGGGTGGCATAGCTGATCTACATATCAGCTGATATCAAAATGTTTCACTCTGGCCTTTTATGGGGTAGGCCTATGTATTGACAGACAGCCCTGGTAACTTACCGTTGTCGTTGACACACACCTGCTCGCTTGACTACCAGTGCAAGAATAAAGCAATGTGTGTGCAGCATGCGTGTCAGATAACCCTTCCCCCTCCCCCTCGGTTTTTCAGCCAATCAAACGACGACCTTTCTTGTACTGTCGTGCTGGCTGTCGGAATAATCAGCAGCACAAATGAGTTCGCTAAAATATTGGTGGGGACAATTTTGTCATCTTAAAATATTGGTTAGGACTAGTCATGAGCGTCGCACCCTAAATCTACGCCCATGCCCGAATACAATGTAGCCTACAGGCAGGGTAGGAATTTCACGGCGGCCACGCGTCGTTGCCTCTTGCGTTGGCCGTGAGGCCCCTGTGAAAATCAGAGGTTTACAGGCCACGGTGGCCTTGGTGCCCCCTTCTTTCAATATTCTGCTTTGCGTCCTACTAATAGCGATTTTTATTTAGCCTGTGGCCTGTCAAAATAATCTTAGCATTCACAGCGTATGATTTACTGAGCAAATTAATTTAGTCTTTTACGCAGTGAAGAAAGTGACAGCGCAAGAAAGGAAGTGCGTCCAAATTCACCCATTCATCTCAGTTGAACTACTCGCGAAGTAGCCTATTCATCACACAGACATCACAAGTATCATGGAAGAGCTTTTTCTCAGCTTTTAAACGAGGTTACCCGATAATTGCTGAGTTGAACGGTTCGCGAGAAAAATAAATAATATAATTCAATTTAATCATACATTCTACTGAAGGTTTTGCGTCCCATGATCTCCCAACCCATTCATCTCAGTGGAATACTTCACGAACCCTTCTTTTAACACACGACAAACCATATATCAGAATAAACACCAGACCTTACCGAACACAAAGTTGTAAAGCAGTCCCCTGTACAGTTAGCCGTTCCAGAGTATTTTGGATTTAATTTGGGCTTTAAGTTTTACAATGTGTTTAAATTGTTCCACATGATTTCATAACGGGCCAAATACAAAATAAATGTTACTAATATCGCCTAGATACTGGTAAATCAGAGGACAGCTGACTGAGTTTGTGAAAGTAGCCTTAGCTTAATGATCACAAAATGCTAAGCATGCATCTAGGCTATTTGAGTTTCTTCAAGCTGAGCTGTGGTTAAATTGTTCAATACATGATTTTATAACAGGCCAAATATAAAATAAATGTTATATATAGCCTAGATATCTGTAAATATTAGATGATCAGATGATTTATAGTTCTATGTAATATGTCATGTTTCATGTTTTTGTAATGTTTCATACAGTGATGCAGGTCTACTGCAGTGAATAGGCTAAATAAAACTTTGATCATTTTTATAGCCTACTACTGTATAGTTAACTTTGGCCTTGGTGCCCTGACGTGGCGTTTGTGCCCCCCACCAAATATGCCCAACTGAAGGCCAAGTGGCCTTGCCCCCAGAATGGTGAAATTCCAAGCCTGCCTACAGGTGTACATGACCTTTCATCAGTCCAGTTGCAATGGATGAACTGTAATGAACTGCCCTACTTGTGATTGTTTAGAGATTTTAAAGGTTTTATAACAATGTTTCAAATTTTTTTGGCTAGTGCTACAAATCTATTCACCTTCGCAGCGCCAGCAGGCTACTTGCTGTGCGGCCCGCACACACAGAGGATTGCCAAACAAATATACACAAAAGATTCAAGAGTGGGGGTGGAGTAGAAGATGGATACAAATTGATTAGTGTGATGTATGTTCGCGGAACGGATGTACAGGACTGAGTGGTGGTCATATTTTGTACCGATATGCGGTACATCTAGTTATTATTATTTTTTACTATGTTTACTTTGTAAAGCGACCTTGGGTGCTTTGAAAGGCACTATGCAACAAATAAAATGTATTATTATTATTAACACCTCATTATTCCCTGACATACACACACCAAGTATAGCAAGTATAGTCACAAGTTAGCATGCTAGTTTGATACTGCATTAGTTTTCATTGTCTTCATTTCTGAAAAAATAGAGCCCAGATTGAAATTTTGTGTTGCCTATGAATTTGTTTCATAAAATATTGAGTTGTATTTGTGCATTGTCTCCTACATACAACACATTTACCAAAAAATGACATTAGCATTGAAAGAAATTGCTAATTTACTGACGTTACCTTAATTCAGAAAATCTTCCTATCCTTATGTCCAGATAGTAACTGCAGTATAACCATTTCCAAGTCCAAATCTTTCCTTTTCTGACCCTTTTTTTCTCATGTGTAGTGTATGAAGTACAGTAGCCTACTACATTTATTGGATTTTTATAAAGTGGTTATGCATCAATTGATTTAGATTCTTATTGTTGCATCATTACCAGGGGTACAGTGTTTGATTAAACATCACTTTTAAGTATGAATGTTCCTGTACACTTAAGATTGTTCTTGTTCTAAATCCTGCGTTTTTTTTTCTTTTCCTTTCTTTTTCTTTCTTTTCTTTCATCCAGCTGTCCCCAGGTTCACCTTTCAGTTTGTTATTTTCCTCTCCATGCTCGTCGCTGCATTTAATCCAGCTGACTGTCAGATTTAAATGCTCTTTTCAATGCAAGGCTTTCAGCAATGCCAGACAGAGTGGGAACCGAGAGATAAAGAGGCGCACTGAAAAAACAGTGAGTGTGCTCTATGGATTACAAACACTGTATCTCCAACCCACTTTAATTAACATGCTGGTTTATCAGGGTGATCACAAGTTCAATGCACTAAAGCTTCTAGCCAATAAACAGGACAGGCCAGTTGGGTGTGAATGTTGAGTAGTGCGGAGTAGAAGCTTGTGAAAGGGCATTGAAGTTTAATTGCCTATCTGATCTTTATCAATCACTCTCCATCCATTTCCTTGTAATTACTCATAACTGAAGGCCACATGGCAGAGATTGTCTGGTAGACTCAAACACTTTAGTGAAAGCAGCTTGTTATTGCTACATTTAAATGCAATTTTACTCTACCTGCATTGTCTTCATCTTACAAGTTTCCTGCTGAAGAAACGTGGGCTTTGATATGGTGCTTACATCTGTGTGCATAATATTTTGTCAATATCTGCTGTACTACTTAAGTTGATAATTTCAAAATGAAAATACGAATAACTCAGTTGTGGAATTCAGAGGATTCAATTAAAAAGCCAACATTGTAGAACCACTTATAAGTTAGGAGAACTAAAAGCTATGTATTTGGACCACAGATTTGGTTTATACAACCTCTGTCTGACTAAATCATCAAGAGAGCCCGCACCAGGGGGAAGAAGTGGTATTGATTATCCAGTGAAAAATACTGGCATGTTAAATCGGGTGGGAAGGCAGGTCGGAGGTTTTTTTTTCCTCAACCAATTCCAAGGCCATCCTGAATTTCAATTCCTCAGTGGTTCCACAGCTGCCAAAATTTTAAACATCATGCCAAGTCAACTATGTGAGGTATTCCGACCTTGAGAAATAACTTTAGAATATCTGAATGAATTCAGGTAAAAACTAGATGTACCGCATAGCGGTACAAAATGTGACCGCCGCTCAGTCCTGTACATCCATTCCACGAAAATAAATCATATTAATGAATTTGTCTCCATCTTCTACTCCATCCCCCACTCTTGAAACTTTTGTGTATGCTTGTTTGGAATGTGTGTTTGCGAGCCGCACACAAAGTAGCCTACTGGCGCTGCAAAGGTGAATAGATTTTTAGCACTTGCCAAAAAATGTGTAGCATTGTTATAAAACCTTTAAAATCTCTGACAAACAATCACTGTAGGGCAGTTCATCACAGTCCATCCATTGCAACTGGACAGATGAAAGGTACACCTGTAGGCTACATTGTATTTGGGAAAAGCAGAAGGTAGCAGCATAATGTATTTATTTATTTATTTATTAAACAAAACAGTCCCTGTCAGTTCCATGCAGTTTTCAACAGCTATCAAGAAGAGAGGTCATGTCATGGATTTTTGTGAATGTTTCTTCTTCTACATATGCATAAGTTTAGTCATCTAGTTCATATGATATTCAGCTTTATTGTCAATGCACAAATTAAATACCAGTAGTCTAAAACAAAATGCCGTTTTACCCAGTGGTGCAAATAACTGACATGTCCAAAAGGGCCTTCATGAAATGCGTTGCTAGACTGTTCATACACATTTTAACGGGCCAAGTTGAAGAGCTACTGTCCGTTATTGTTTGTGCAAATAATATGCTGATTCATGTTCCCTTGCATTTTGCAACTATGAGGTCCAGACCAAGCTCAATCTATTAAGAAATCGAAAAGGAATCGCCGGCAGATCAGGCTGAGTTCACCCAGCTTAGTCCATGGTAGGCGCCCAATAGAAATATTGTTTAATTTTGCGATTGAGATATCCACGCACTGGCGCCCCTCCTGCGACGTGTTCGCCCCCAGTTTCATAGCTATTCTTAGGGGCCGTTTATACGAGAACGATTGCGAAGGAAGACGACAAAATATTTTATCATAAGTGCCTTTCGTTTACACGGCGACCCCGCCATCGGGGCTTGAAGACGCAAAAATCTGAAGATTCCTTCCAGAGTGTAGAGTTTTGAAGACGACCCGGATTGCGTCTCCGTCTAAACAGCTAAACCAAAGATCCTTGATTACCTCTCTGGCTAAACTGTCAAATTAGAATGTCTGCGCGTGACGTACCGGAGTTCTATCACACCACCACCCAGCGGTCTGGAATGCATATCCAATCGAATATCACATACTCTTGCGTCTTCATATAAAAAAAGATTTCCCCCTGAGAATGCTTGTCTAAATGCGAATAAAAAAATGAAGACGAGACGCCACTTCCCTCAAAAATGCATAGAGGGAGTTATGACAAAACCGTGATTGTTAACAAACTATAAGCTATATAAGGTAGGCCTATTACACAACATAAATTGTATATTATATATGCTAGGCCTATTACACAACATAAATTGTCACTAGGCTATGCTGGCGACCCAAATAAAATCTCCTTTGGGAATCAATGGCTTACAGTATCAAGCGGACTTAAGCTGCCACCTCTTGGCGAAAAGTTAATAGTTTTGCATATCAGTAGTAGCCTAATACATTTCACGCAGCTGTGTGAATCACGGAAAGCGACACTTCTAAATGGAACCCAACCCACTGTACAGTAGCTCAAGGTCTGTGGCTAAAGCAGCCATAATGAAAGCGTTATCATTGTTTGGATACTTCACACACACATGTTTTTAATCGCATAGACTACAACTACTAAGCTGGAATCAAAGCACATCGACTCCCCTCTCACACCCTAAACACGCACTTCGAACAAACAAAAAGCGTCTCAGTCTCACGGTATAGCCATAGGCAAAACTGTATAAAGTTGTCATTTGGTCACCGCGACATTACCTTCTGGCTACGATGTTGCAACGTCACAGATACTTTGCAAGACAATGTTGTCACTTGGTACCATAAGTAACATTGCAGCGACGTCGTGACCTGGTCAGCTGATGATGTTGCAATTTGGTACCGTTAAGAACGGTGCCACAACATTGTGATTAGGTCAGCCAGGGGCCTGTACTACGAAGCGGGGTTTCTGGCTTATCTGGGTAACTTCGAGAGTAACTTGATCACGTGTGGCGTAACTTCCCGATTAACCCCTACTACGAAAGGTGGATAGGTTTTAACCGAGGTATGCTGCCATGGCAATTTACGCTGCATCTCAAACCTGCTCCGACCAGGTTATGTTCTTGGTTAACCCGAGGTTTCCGTTAACCACACCCTTTATAAGTACCACCCCTCCACTAACAATTTCTCCCGAGACATGTCGGCGTACCTGGATGATCCATACGACATTGGAGCGCAAATCGTGAGGGACTCTCTTCGCAGGGCGAGGGGTTTTAGAGACCGCCAGAAAATATATATAGCCTACCCGGACGATATTCTCTATGAAGATATAGATTGTCAGCCGAGGGAATTCGTTATCTTTGTCAGATGATCTAGGAAGGCGTCTCGTTGCAATGCCCGTACGTGGACATTCATGTATTCAATCGGTGATGCAAGAATACTGTATGTCCTAAAATAAATCGGACATAGGCCTACAATAAATCGGACATAGGCCTACAGTATATAGGCCTACCTTTTTCTTGTTAGCTGTAAAACAGAGGCCAAGTGAAGGCTATAAGCATAGGCCTACATGTTTTCATAATTAAGAAATATTAATGCAAGCTATGACTATATAAACCACTATTCTGAATAATGTGTTTGTGTTTCATTTTCACCTGCTGCCATGTACGTTTGGCAATGGTGTTGCATCTGAAATGTTCACACACTAAATCAGTCAATGGGGCTACTTAAACATTCAATTATCCTTATTACTGTAATCTATATGCCCACTTCTAAATTGTGTTGCATCTGTAGGCATTTCTATGAACTAAAAATAAGTAATTTAATTATTTCAACTCATTAAATACATTCCGCAAGCTATTAATCCTCCGTAGGCTATTTGAAGAACATGTGGAAATAAAACTTTACTTTTAGGCATTTAGGATGCAATATGTTGCCAACAGCCTTGCCAGCTTGCTTTGTTCACTGCCGACGTATTTGATTTTTGTCGTTGAGTGGGTTTTAATTCCTCATAACTTGTCATAAATAATTGTGCATTCCTCATCCGTAAAATAAGGTGAACGCGTCATCACTGAAAGTGGTGATTTGCGCTGCAACCCGCCCCTTTTATGTGAACGCGCACAAACTCCAATGAGGTTAACCCCGGCTCAACAAATCAACTTCATAATCAGCGTCGTAGTACCGATTAACACCACTAAAGATAACCAGGTTTTGTCAACCCCGGTTTAACAAAGTAACCCTGGGTTACATCTGGGTAGGTTAAGCTCCCTTCGTAGTACAGGCCCCTGGTGACATTGCCATTTGGTGCCGTGGGAAACGTTTCCGCGACGTCTGCCTATGACGTTGCCATGTAGTATTGTGAGTGATGTTGCCACAACATCATGATCAGGTCAGCTGATGACGTTGCCATTTAGTATCAGGAAGTGTCCCCGCGACGTCAGCCAATGACGTTGACATGTAGTATTTGGAGTGATGTTGCCACAACGTTGTAAACGGGTCAGCTGATGACGTTGCCATTTGGTTCCGTGGGAAACGTCAGCCGATGATGTTGCCATGTAGTATTTGGAGTGATGTTGCCACAACATCGTGATTAGGTCAGTCGATGACGTTGCCATTTAGTGCTGTGAGAAAATGTACCGGCGACGTCAGCCGATGATGTTGCCATGTAGTATTTGGAGTGATGTTGCCACAACATCGTGATTAGGTCAGCCAATGACGTTGCCATTTGGTGCTGTGGAAAATGTACCGGCGATGTCAGCCGATGACGTTGCCATGTAGTATTTGGAGTGATGTTGCCACAACGTTGTAAACGGGTCTGCTGATGACGTTGCCATTTGATGCCGTGGAAGCAAAGTAGTAATTTCTACTTGATGTTTCCTGTTTTGAGGCGAAAGTTTGATTTTGCAAGAGGAGTCAGAGGTTTTGTAAATAGTGCTTGTAAATAGGGTTTTGTGTTTAATGCTTTAAGAAAATGGAGCAAAGTTTCAGAAATTGTGTTTTAGCAATTGAAAAAAATTGTTGTCACTTGTGTTTACCAGTATGGATGACATGTGCATTAGAGTTCAGAATGTGTTTTGAGAATGCAAATGTGTTTAGAGTTTTGCTGAAAAGTGTAAGTGGGATCTGCAAAGTGTGTTTTACCATGTGAAATGGTTTAAGGTATTTACAACAGACTGAGCAATTAGCTAAATGAGTTCAGGCAACTGAGAACCTTCTTCAGCCAATGGGTTTTAGTGTTTTAGCAACTGAGAAAAACTGTAAAAAGTATTTTATAATGAGGAGGGAACTAATGTAGCCTAAGGTGTCTTTTATTTCATGTTGAGGTTTGCTTCCCAGCATGCATTGCAAGTCAGTTGCCTTGTTTATAGGCTATTATTGTTATTGATTTTGAAACAATATGGTTGAAACAGTTTAGCTTAGGCTCAACTCTTACTGATTTTTTGAACAATAAATTGAATAGATTATTTAAAAAAAAAAAGAAACTGTGGACATGAAACTACTAGTTCTAACCCAGTATAAAAGTCCAGCTGACAATTCCATTGTGTATCTTGTTGGAGGACATAAGCCTGAATGGTTGAAAATCAGCTACACACATAAGGTAAGTTCATACATAGACTGTATGTAATTAATAGCAAAATGGATAACCATGAAGATGTGATCTGATGTTACATAGGTTGTCTCTCTCCCACAGTAACAGTAATATCACCCGGATCAAAGCATTCGCTGTGCCTACAGGTATTAATTGGCCTATGTACAAGTGCTGTAAGAAGGGTAGTTGTCATGTAAGGCACATACTATAATTTTATTATTGTTGCGGTTACGGATTGGCAAGTTACGTTGCGGTTACGTAATGCAACCTTTCACTTGCGACGTTGCCGCAATGTTGCCTGCAGTTGTTGTTAAGGACTGGCGACGTCGGTAACTTACGTTACGGTTACGAAATGGCACCTTTCAATTCCACGTTGCTACAACAATGTTGCAGATACGGATTGGCAACGTTGGGGAGTTACGTTGCGGTTACGAATTGTCATCTTTCACTTTGCATGTGGCAACGTTGCTAAACAGGACTGGTGGCGTCGGTAACTTACGTTACGGTTACGGAACGGCAACTTTCAACTCCACGTTGCTGCAACGTCACCTGATGTTGTGGTTACGGAGTGGCGACGTTGGGGAGTTACGTTGCAGTTACGAATTGTCACCTTTCACTTTGCATGTTGTGGCAACGTTACTAAACAGGACTGGTGGCGTCGGTAACTTACGTTACGGTTACGAAACGGCACCTTTCAACTCCACGTTGCTGCAACGTCACCTGATGTTGCGGTTACGGAGTGGCGACGTTGGGGAGTTACGTTGCGGTTACGAATTGTCACCTTTCACTTTGCATGTTGTGGCAACGTTGCTGAACAGGACTGGTGGCGTCGGTAACTTATGTTACGGTTACGAAACGGCACCTTTCAATTCCACGTTGCTGCAACGTAACTTAATGTTGCAGTTACGGATTGGCAACGTTGGGGAGTGACGTTGCGGTTACGAATTCTCACCTTTCACTTTGCATGTTGTGGCAACATTGGATACGATGTTGTGGCAATGTATTTTGGGTCATTCAGTTACATTGCAGCAACGTACTGGCAACGTAACTGTGCTAGCTGGGTAGCCTACTAAATCATCCATCGCAAAGAATGATTTTTGTAGCACGTGCAACAAATATGTGTAGGTACAGCCCTGCCCTGGATACATCAATGTGCGCTCTAAAACATTTGGTTTAAATGGAGATGTAGATCATCACGGGTGCGTTAATGAATCTACATTGCGGCGAGTTGACACAAATTATTCACTTTGACGAATTTATGTAGTTTCAGTCCTAGTTACTTTACTTTGAGCCATGCTCTTCCTTACTTGAATCACCTTTGAAAATAGAGGATTGAAGTAGCCTATATGGGTGTTTGGGAATGAACGTTGACTCAGATGCTTTTTGAGACTTTGAGCAGAAATGTCCCAGCCCGGTGTTTAGGATGCATCATAGACAGGTTATTTTTCAGGTAGCCTATATATTTTCCATTAGAAAACCATCACGAAGCGAACGTGTTGTGGCTAACTCACTTAGCTCCTGTTAGTAGCCTAGGTTATGGTCATGAGCAAATGAGATGACAGTCGAAAGATGCAATTAGTGCTGTTATCAATTTGCTTGGTAGCCTATAACCGCATTTATGGTTTTCTACAAATACATCAATAATCAAATTGGCCTCCATCACTCAACCAATGCTAACGGTAACATTATTTTACCTACTCTAGGCTATTGATATAACTTAAGATGAATGTAGCCTACCTGCAGTAAAAACCAAGCATGTCCGATAAACATTCTCAGATTTATTTCGGCTTCAAGAAGAAATGGGAATTACATGTCATGCAGAAATCATCCTACCCTTATTAGACGTTCTCTCCGGTAAACTACAGTCTTGTCCTTGTAGGAAGCACTTTAGATTAACTTCCAACAAAATTACCTCTCACTGCAACGATGCGCCATCTGGTGGACAAACGACTACGTGACGCCAATACTGGAAATGCAGCCAAATTATTATGATTAATATTTGGTTTTCC
This sequence comes from Alosa pseudoharengus, assembly GCF_046254945.1. Taxonomy (NCBI): domain Eukaryota; kingdom Metazoa; phylum Chordata; class Actinopteri; order Clupeiformes; family Clupeidae; genus Alosa; species Alosa pseudoharengus. The sequence goes on along the minus strand of NW_027468718.1, from coordinate 22,880,309 downwards.
TTTAATCCTACTGAATTTGTAATTATGTATCGGCCATTCTAATTGCCGATACTGATGGTATGTGCGTGCCTGTGTGTGTGTGTGTGCGTGTGTATATGTGTGCACCACCATCTACAGGCCAATGAGTGTACAGTCACTAAATGTACACATAACTTAATTTTTTTAGACCCCCCCATGGATGAAATTCTACGAAACTTGGCATACCCCCAGAGAATGTCAGGTTAATCATACACATAAAATTTGGTGCAGTTCTGAACATCTTAACTGAAGAGATGGGAGATTAAAGCAGAATGATATTGCATTTTCATTTTTTTACCGGGGGGGTGCAAATCACAAATGAGTGATTATGGCCTAGGTTGATGTGGGCCCTTGAGACCAACATACCATAAAAATGTCTTCATCCTCGGTGCCACGGTTCAGGTAGTTATTTAGGAAAAACATTTTTTGGGTTTCGGGGAGGAGTGGCCCCCGGGGACCAAACAAAATTTTTCGGTAAAAGTCTAGTGGGGCTACATACCCACCAAATTTCATGTGCCCCGGTGGCCCCCGGTTCGGTGTCCCGGGTATCGTTGACCAAAAATTCAGGAAGTAGATGACGGGGGAAAAAAAAAAAACTTTGACAATCCCTATATGACCGCTTTGCTAGCGGCGGTCATAATGATGATATCTGAATGAATCCACAGGAAACATGGTTCAAAGAAAACTGTCTCATGCTCTGTCAGTAATGAATGTGTTAGACTACTATGAAGATCTAGATACAGTCTTTGTGACAGATACTAACCATTTACTTGTTTCTCCACAATCAAAAAGTATTATCTTGTGTCTGTCAGCGAAGGAACACGCCAACTTTTTGGGAAACTTGTTTACTTGCTGTCTACCCCAGAGTTGAATAAGAGGATACATACCCTTCTTTTCTCTGCACATGCATTAACCCTGTCTGACACCTAGCTTAGTTTAGCATAATTTACTGGAAGTGGGTTACACCAGTTAGCCTATATCTGGCCTATAGCTAAAAGAGAACTATAGGCTGGTGTAACTAATTTTCAACATATCAAGCAGTAATTCAAGAGCATGGCTTGGAGCTATCTGATTTTTTAAACGTGATCTGATTGGGGAAAAATAAGGAAGAGATGCCTAAAGAGTTAAAATTCATGCAAGCATGAACATGTGAAGTCTTTGTCTGTTTACTGTAAACCACTTTGGTATATGATTCAGAAGTGCCTCATATCTGTAATGTTTATGTTTTATCTTTATAATCATCTCTTCCATATCTTGAGAAACTAAACATGGAAACAATCACTGTAGAGCATAATTATGAGGAAAGCTCAATGAGATTATCAACCATTATACCATGGTCTATAGTTTGAAAAGGGTGTTGTTTAAAAAAGTGATATACTACACCTATAAAATTATTATGACGTTGCTTGACAACGCCTGAGTTAGTCCGCTCAGCTGTGACTTATCAACATTCCACAGCGTTGCGATAAACAGCTGATAACATTAACGATTTTAGCTCTAAAACTCATTTAGTATTAATAATTGATTTCATATTTATTTATTTCGTAAGTGACCATGGTATAAACAGGATAATGCCCTTCGATGCGTCCATTATCAGAAATAAATAGACTTTTTTTGTTTAGCTAAAAAATTATATTTTGCATGAAAAAAATGTCAAATTTCAAACAAATAGAAGCAGAATTCTTATACTAATATTCTGCTATGTGTCAGTAACAGCCCACTAATGGAGTCCTTATTGATTCTTTTATGTCATGATTTCTTCTGTCCGCTTCGCGTCGGGCGCTTCACGCCTCCGTCTATTTATTTCTGATAATGGACACTTATTATCCCTTAGCACTTGTACCTTACCTTACTTTTACTCAGGACTGTAATAATCTTACATTTACTGAATATTTTTTCACCACCAAAGCACCAAACTTATGAGCAATGATGTCATTGCTTTAACCAGATATGTTTTTAGACTTTTCCTTTCACTCATCAGTATCACAGTTGAGGTTGTCTAAAGTAACTGGAAGGATTATACCACTTCAAAGCAGCTGTGAATCATAAGCCATTTCGGAGCAAAATCCTCTTTTGTATAAATGGATAGCCTGCACAACCAAACAGAAGAGCTGAGGCAACTCCAAGCTGTCAGAGGGGAAAGGCACACTGAAAAGCCATGCCTGCACACTGTGGTGCAGGCCAGAGTGATGGAATAGTGGCGGATGGCCTGTGCTGGACCAACATGTCTCCCCCACATGAGTAAATCACAGCGAATCCAGACTGCAGGGTGTGATGGATAGGTGAATCATGCCCAAGGAGCAGAGGAATTCTCATCTGTCACAAAGTAGGGCTGGCTGAGTGTGACTTTATAGCACACAGGTCAAATTCTAGAGTGATGGACTGGATGCCTCCACAATAGTTAGACAGATTTATGCGGTTGCTATTGAATTTATAAATATTCAAGACGTGTTGATTGTTTAGAGAATTCTTAAAGCCACTAAGTGTGTAACTAACTGTGATCCTGGCTCAGAGCGAGCTCTCATTGTTAGTTATTATTTCTGCACTAAAGATTTGCCCACTTTTACCTCTAAAACATCTTGCCCTATAAAATTTTATGAACTAAGGAGTTTGAAAAGTTCCAGGAGGGAGGAATGTGCAGTGAATATTTTCTTGTTAGGAGATAAAATATTTACATGGTGGGACAGCTTCTTCGAGGAACTAGTCATGGCCTGCGTTCTCCTCTTCTCTGGCCTGGGGAGAAGAGGAATTATCCTAAAATATATTCTACCATTCCAAAATCTGATCCTCAATATAATTATTTCAAATCTAAATTTGTGTAAAATAGCAAGTACATTCTTTAAAATATTTCATTAGTGAATAAAAGCATTTTTTGCATATCTAAATACATACTTTCTGCAAAAATGCAGATATTGAATGAGGGGATTCCAAATTTGTCCAGACATTTTTTGACAGAATTTACCCTATAAAAGCTGTAGAAGCTAAACTTAAAAACAAGCACTGTTAATTGTTAAAATACTCTAGGCCTACATGAATAATCTTTAGAAGTAATACCAATGAAGCTGTTTCGCAGTACTGCATTGCTATGTTCACCAGTTTTTAGATCTGTAGATCGCTCATAAAACACTGTCAAATGCAGATCTGATTTTTCATCTGAAATGAGTAAATAATTGGAAGAAATCATGACATAAAAGAATCAATAAGGACTCCATTAGTGGGCTGTTACTGACACATAGCAGAATATTAGTATAAGAATTCTGCTTCTATTTGTTTGAAATTTGACATTTTTTTCTTGCAAAATATAATTTTCAGCTAAACAAAAAAAGTACTGAAGAATGAAAAATATATCAAGCTGCCTATGTTTATTTGGCAAATAAAATGGCTGTTTCAACATTAGCCAAGCCATGCATTTCTTGGAGCCGACGGGTGAGCACCAGTAGCCAAACAGACGGGGAGTAATCTGGTGCCTCCTCTTCCTCAGCTCCTCTGCTCCTCCACCCCTCCTTCTCCTCTCTCCTCTCTCCCTCTGGCACTACCCACTGAGACGGCCATTGGCAAATGCTCAATAAAGGCCACAGGAGGGGAAACTGTCCATTCCCTGATGCCACATTTTTCTGACCAGCCGAGACGGCTGAAATAGCTAGCAGGCCTGCTCTCCTATGAAACGAGGGAGCTGTCAGTCACTATATCCAGGGTTTCTTTTTGTCACCTAGTCTGATGAATTAGATGGATCATTAGAGAAGTGCCATCTCATTGCTGAATTTGACATCTCAGTGTGGATAGCCAATTAAGGGAGCAGAACTTTTATCCAAACAAAATGCATTTTCTCTTTGGATGGCTAACTTACTCACTTTTGGTATATTTAGGGTAAAATAAAGTAAGAAGGGAGTAATTGAAACGTGTCACATTTAGACACGTCAGACACAAGTCTTTGTAAATATATGTAATATCTATCATCAGTTTGCATGTCAGTGTATTGACAAGGGAGGAAAGATGTGTCTTGATCTAAAGTAGCACATTTTTGTTTAAGGAATATATGTTGTTAGGTCAAGTAAATATTTGTTTGTTTACACAAATTTGCACTGCTATCACATTTTCCCATTGTAAATGTCCTTGTGTATCCTTACGTAGAGTACATTTTGTACCCTTATAATTTCCTATGTATTTGGCAATGTGCTTAGGATAAACCTTGCACAATTTTAAAATATCATATCTGTAAATAAAATGGTTTTGTTTGAGAAGATAGGCGCACATTTTCTCAGAGGCCATTCAAGCTGTGTCTCCATAGAGGCCACCAAAGAGCAAGTGCTACATCAGTGGATTGATCAGGTTTGACTGCTAGGGTCAAGGGTCAATCTGGAGGTTGTGCCAGTTCGTTCTTGTTGTGCAATAAAAACAGCATGACCCCAGAATGGCCTGGACTAATCCTCAAACAACAGTGTCTGTCTCCTTAGCTCTGCAGTTTAGAATTCATCAGAAAGATAACTTTACTGGAACATACAACTTATTGACATCTTATTATTTCAAATGTCAAAATTGCAATTTTTTTGACAGATAGCTGCAGGCACATAAATAAATATCTGGTAAATGGAAGTACACACAAATAAAAGTGACTAGACAAACTAAACACTACTGTTTCTACGCTTCTCATTGCTTATGTGTTTTTAATGATTCTGCACACCAAATAAATATCACATTGATGGTAAAAAAAACTCTCCATAAAATGGCACACACTACAAACTCATTTGTAATTTCAATCTACCCTATACCTTTTAGATTAATAGTGTTTAGAAAGGTTTCATTGAATGCATATTGAAAGGTTTCATTGATGCTTTTTGACAAAGAGGTGTCTAATTTTAGCCTTCAGTGCTTAGAGGATCCAAACTATCATTGGGCCTTTGTTCTCCTAATGAGGTTCTACTTGTTTGACCCTTCCCTATGTCACAGATGTAAAATCCTCATTATAGACAGCCATTATAACAATACTACTGGCCAGCCATTATAACAACTCTATTGGTTCAGACCAGGCAACGAGGTCACAAGCCCTCTGATCGACCCAATCAGATTGCTTTTGCCCCCCAGTAGCTCTGGGCTGGCAACCCCCCTCAGGTTCACAAATGTGACTCTCAAACCTCTCAGCACCTTTGCCTGGGTCCCAGGGGTGTCATGACAGGCTTCTCTTTTTCAGGGGGTATATGACACTTATAGCTTTCAAGTAGTGCATGTGTCCTGGTAGCAGGCACCAGCTCCCTATTGATACTGTGGCACTGAATAGGAGAATTACTGCCATTAGGCGCTGCTGGACTCCTATCTAGCCGTTGATACGGAAGATGGTGAGGCATGGCAGATGAGAAACTAAAATAAGCCAGGTGCAAGGTTTGACCTTTGAGTTGAGACAGCGCTGAAAAAGAACATTTTAAAGTAATCATCAGAGCATTACAAAGAGCATGGGATTACACATGACCTCCTCAGTTCACTCATATCTCATTTCTGACAAAAGCACATATACAGCATAGTCGACAATGGTTGCAGACTTTTTTACATCTGATTTCAAACCTGCCAAGAATTTATGGTCATTGACCAACAGAATGGCAATGTGTATTCCATGACCACAAATCATCTTTGCAAAACTCAACCAAAAGTATTTATGAAAAACATTGATTGCCATTTCTTTTCCCTTGAGATAGTTCATCCAGCTTTGCACATCTGATTTGCAAAATCACCTTAAGTAATGATGTCTCTCTGAACAATCCTTCATGTCACTCATGTCAGCTGTGGCTGTCATTAATAATCAGTTAATTCCTGACAGCTCAAAATGGTAGCTGTTTTAAATTAGCAAATGCATTTCTGTAATTTTGTACAATAACTGGGTATTTCTATACCTGTGTGTGTGTGTGTGTGTGTGTGTGTGTGTGTGTGTGTGTGTGTGTGTGTGTGTGTGTGTGTGTGTGTGTGCAGACAGAAACTTATAATGAGGCCATATGGCCGGTCTGTTGGAGAGTGCTGTGGCAGAGCTTGTGGAGAGTGTCCAGACGTGAGGTGAATTTTCATGTGGGGCCTGCAGGCTTACCACCCTGGCCAATTTGTTGTTCTGCCACTTTAAGTCTGTTTCTTGTTTTGTTTCCATGCTCCAATGAGATGAAATCATTTGAAACAGTACTCTAAATATCATTCCAACACCCAGAAATAGGAAATATGTCAGAGGGTAGACAGGATGTGTTTGGGAGGAAAACAGTGGCTTGACCTAAATTCATATACAGTGAGGGAATTTAAATGACAGCACATAAAGCCAAGACTCTGGCTCAGACATCTTTAAAAGAACAATGGTAAGGAGTTTTACAGGAGTTTTAAAAGTATGTTCCAAACAACAAGAGAAAACCATTTTGAATATTATTAGCTATTTCCACGCATGGTGTGTTTAGATATTTCATATTTTAAATTGGATCTATGGTCAGGTCATGTCAAACTCCCCCCAAAAAATGGATTATTGACATTGATAGTTTTGATGAAGTTTTTTCAACAATTCTTATTTCATCAGCTAAAAAAAGCCTTTGACAGCATGCTACTTTGGAATACATACATTACAAACTTCCTCTTTTTTACAGTACAAAGTTCCCCCTTTGTACTGTAAAAAAAGGAAATGCAGGATCAGGTGTAATAAATGTAAAAACCTGTAGACATGGATTCCTATATTTCATTAAATAATATGGCAATTATTCCAAAGAAAAGTAAAGTGTACATAAAGAGGTACACCCTCTAGCGTGTGTTTTTTTTTAAATGTAGTCTTAAAATATTTTATAACAAACACGTGGACTGATAGTGTGTTGAATTTTAAAACATGTAGAATGAGAATATGACAATATATTTCTTATTAGTGCATAACATAAATTTAGTGCATCACATTTCTGAAAGTTCAGTGGCTGTTTAGGAATATCCACATTAGACATCTTGGGGTATCACTCCCTGTTTTAAATATTAGCCTATATAGACTTCAAATTGATCCAGTCAAACATCAGCCACACAGCAAGCTTTGACTTTCATAATGAAAACAATAATAGATTTAACAGTCTCCCATGGTTTCCTTGCCAAAATAACCAACAACACATCAAAACATGGAGCTCACATTGACTGCCCGAATGATAGAGCTTGCTAGCTGTTTTTTTCATTACGTATTGTGTTCCTGAAACACAGAATCAATGATGTCCTTATCTCGGGAAAATAAAGTTCATACATAAATAAATTGAGATCTAAATGTAATTTGTAATTTGATGGCATCTAGGGCTTCCGGTATGGAATATGGATTTAATATGCCTAATGCATTCATTTTGTAATTATGATTTGCTAGGTTTGGGAGTTGTAATACATTTCAAATATTATTATTTTCTTTTTAAAGAAACACATCGGAAGATTTTTGAGAATTGTAAAATCCTTGTAAGTCATTTAGCTTTTATTTTGTCTGAAAGTATCACTGTACATTAGTCCACTAGTGCTTGAATATTACTATCATTGTACTACTAATATTGTATCATATTGTCATATTGAACGACTTGGCCTGAAACAACAGGAAAGAACAAAATGCATCTCTGTTTTATATGTGTAAGTCTGTGTGTGTATGAGACAGAGCGAGAGAGAGAGAGAGAGAGAGAGAGAGAGAGAGAGAGAGAGAAGAGTGTGCGCGCCTGGGCACAAGGGTTTTTAGCCCCTCTGGCAGAGTGTGAGCTGATGGCCGGCTGAACGGGGCAGTGAGGCAGGGCAGCAGATGCCTCTCCAGCGTTCCCGTATGTGGGATGGCAGTACCTTGCGTGATCAGAACAAAGCAAGAGAGCATGACAGAAAATCCCTCAATACCCAGTCTTTAAAAATGCAGAAGCCCGACGCACGCAGCAGCAAGTTAGGTAGATGTATAAATTATGGACCAAAAAAGAGAGTCTGCACTCAAATGGTAGGAGACACCACCCACAAGAGGCAGCTAACTTTACTGCATGAGAGTGGAGTGCTAATCTATATAGTTATAACTCTAATTACAAGCACCAACCATCTAACTAATTACAAAGCACTAACTCAATGATTTTACCCAAGGATTTTGGATACAATAAAAGAAAGAAGAGTAATGTTATATATATTCATCATTATTCAGCACATCAGAATAACGAGGCTTTACGTTAAAGAAAGCCTTTCCTCTTTCAACACAAACCTCATTGTAGTAGTATCTCTTTAAAGCTCTTTTTTGCAGTATCTTCCTGGATTCCTCCTTGATCTGTGCAGTTATGCATAGCTAACACGGCCTTGCTAGTTATGGCTACGCATGATGTCTAACAGAGAAAGAAGGAGAGAGATGAACTCTGAGCCTGGTAGATCAGCAAGGAACAATCAAGCCTATTAGTTTGTTTTTTACGGCTATGAAACAGTAGGAATGATTGGTTATAAAACACAGTGCACTATTGTGTCTAAACAGCATGCTGAAAAACCTCTCAAACATATAACTATAATCATGTCAGAAACGGATAATGTGTAGGCTACATAATTCGAAGCAGGTGTTGCAATAGTTTAACTGCTTTAGATGTTCCTCTACTTTTCCTATAGGTCCCACCCCCACCCCACTGTTTGTAGGTGCAAGTTGCAAAATATTTGTTGATATGAAAGGTACTGAATTATGCATAGATTATTTAATAATGCAGGAAAGTTGAGGGGTTTTGGACTCAAAAGCACACAGTTCAAAAACCATGTGCTTACCTGGACTTCTAACAAGCTCTGCCTCTGTCCCTAAAGAATTTTCTTTTCCATCGAGTAAAAAGAACAAAGGCTTCAGAAGACTGTTGCGTAAATGTTCACGCTCATGAAAGGGATCCATTATAATTGATATGTTAGAGTGTTTTGACAGATGCATTTATTTCCTTAAAAGGAAACACCAAGGGGCAACACGAAAAGATGCTTAGCCATAATCAGCATTCCATTCATTGCCCAAGAATGTGTGGTAAAACGGTATATCCAGTATACAAGAGAGAAGGAAAATATCCTTATTAAGAGCAACATCCTGCTCCTGAGGTGCCAGCAGTACCATAGCAAATCAGCTTGGATTGTGTCATGAAGGAAAAGCTGTGAAAACGCTCCTTAAAGCTCAGTTAGTGATATAACGCAGCCTCAAGAGTTTATCTGTTTAGGTGACTCATGTTCTCCTAAAGCAGTAGTAGGTGGATCTGGCACCCAGTTCAAAGAGAGAGGCTTTAATGCTATGAGACTCAGTTGAGGACCATAAATCACTGTGCTGGAATGATTAAAAAAAGAAATCACATTTGTCACGGAGGATAGCAGAGGGTCAAACAAAGTGCCATGAACTACATTCTTCAAAAACTGGAGTTAGCATGCAACTTAGTGTATTAGCATTTTAAAAAGACCATACTTGCTCCTCCTGAAATCTTACTAAACCGAAAAGCCCATTCGGGTTTACAGCAAATGTTCAGGTTGGTTTTCGAAGACTTGAGTATTGACCTTATTTTTCGAATATTTTATCTTACAACACAAAAGATTACTTTGGGCTATTCTGAATTGAATGTACATCTATAAAGCAGCAAAATTGTACATAGAATACAAACTATATAGGCTAGAGACACTGAATTACACCAGTTTTTGGTATAATAGTACTATTAATTATTAAAATTCATGAATCAGTGTTTATCAAGTTTAGCAAATGCTTTTGCTCTTTTAACAGATAGAAAAAGTGACAAACACAGCTGTAAGGATGACAATGGAAAATCAGCTGTCATTTTGCTGCGTGTGATAGAGAACAGATGTACATGTTCAGAATAAAAAGGGGATAAGGTGTTGTGTAATATGCCCAGGCAACACTCTATATAAATATAACATCCCCACCACTTGGTCTCAGACATGCCTCCTCCCTGGAGATCGATCATAGATTTACCAGTGGTGCACATACCACACAAGATGGTATCCTAACATCAGCATGAAATCTTTCCTTATGGGGCTGAAGAATCCAAACAAAACATGGGCATATTTCCAGATCCCTGACAATTATGTACTGTTAACCAATTTGTTGCAAATATGTTTTCTCATTTTCACAGAGAGATAAACAGAAATTGAAACTGTGATGAGATTTGTTATTAATAACACTGTCTAGTTATTTTTGTTACGCTGCCTCTTATTTCAGCTTTGCCATGAAGAAGGAAAAGAAATCTCACCCCTGTCTTCACCAGGTCAACTTAAAATAATGTTTGAAAGTGTAACTCAAGCAGTGTGTTTTTGCACATTGCATGTCCTGGTTTCAGTGCGGAAGGTCTTGTGGCTCCCTCTTTAGACGATGTAGTTACAAGGCAGAGTGGTGCAGCCGACAGCCGCTGCAGAAGAAGGTCAGGTAACCTTGCAGCACATGTCTCTGCATCCCTGTCCCTGCAGAGGAGCTCAGCTCTGTGACGAGGAGAACAGAAGCACAGGCACAAAGGGGTTAAGGCTGTCTGGCTCCCACCCTTTACCCCAGCCTCTGACGCACACACACAGACACACACACACACACACACACACACACACACACACACCAGGAGAGAGTCTGGCGGCGGGAGCTTCCATTTCCTCCAGCTAAGTGGGGGAGTAGACATGGGGGGTGGGAGTGGGTAGGCATGCAGCGTCGCCAAGCATGGCTAATCTGAAAGGACAGTTCCTGCTTATTATAGAACCATTGCGGATAATAAAATCTGAATCAAACTGCCAGCTGAAAGCCACCAGAGAGTTACCTCCTGTTTAATTTTTAAAGTTATGGAAGCACTTGACACTGGGGTGGATCAAATATCACTAGTTTGCGTGCAAATACTTACTTAGTGAGCCAGTGGACCTAAATCTGTTGAAAAATCTGCAGGTGTGCCGAGGCTCAACAACTAATTATGACGTTCCATTTCCCCTCTCCAACTGTCACAATTGGCCTTAAGTGGTCACGGATGATTTCTTTTGATTAGTTTTCACAGGAGTGAGCGTTATGACAAATTTATGTTTTGGCTGCAGGAAACTAGTACCGATCACGAAACCACCACAACATCAAAACAGACGGGAGTGCGTCTGAAGGCCTGGCAGACTGCTGGGATCCCTGAGCTAAGTGCATGGTGTCCTGAGAGCCTGATGGAAAGGCAGGAAGAGAGACATCGGCGGGAAAGGAGGAAACGGGTGTCTCTTCCTCTTGGCTGGCTGCTGAATCTGTTTGCTACAATAAATGTACCCCCACACACACACACACACACACATACACTCTCCAGCAATCATACAACAGTACGTTCCCTCCACCACTCAGCATGTAAGGCCTCAATTAGCATCACTTTGGATAAAGATACGTTTTAGCTGCACCCCCCACCCCCACCTCTCAGCTGTCTATGCATGCTCCCCTCTCATTCTCCAACACTTGCTCAGTCTTGAGGTAAGCACGTCAGTACACTCAGCAATGATTTGACAGCAAAGGGTGAGTCAGGGACTGATCCAGACCTTGACAGCATGCAATGTTTTGAATATATTTCGCATGATGTGTATGAAGTGTTAGAAGTGTAATTTCATAAGCATATATAAACTCATGAAAATGCCATGTAGTGTCATAGGATACTTGCACTTGCAATTAAGAATGGCAGAAACTAAAAACTGAGAATATATCTGTAAACTCAGACAGCACATGGCCTGAGTGCAGTGGATTTGGGACACACAAGTAATAGAGGAAATCAGGTTCCATGAGTTTGCAGCCCGGGCTGCAGCGGGAGCCTACTCCTCCATGTGATTCCACACAGTGGCAGTGCTGATGAGGGCCTCTCTCACATGCTCAATTATTTCAAACGTACATGCTAATGAGCTTTAGCTTGCATCCTTGTCACTTCTCCAAACATCCAGGGTCACCCCCAGAACAGAACGCATTCTAGGTCTGTAATTTCATGAGGATTGAAAAAGCTTGATTGCTCAGCTTGACAGCTTAATTAATGACTTGACATGCATGAGTGGCAGAGAGGTTTGGCTGGAAATGCCTTCATTTTTTTCTCAGAGTGGAAAGAGAGAGAGAGAAATACCTGTTAATTACAATAATATGGGATTTTGGTGTGCTCCATAAATCATCCCTCAGGTGACAAAGACAATAGCAGATGATGTGGCTGCAAGGCTTGATGGGTAAATGATCACAGAGGAACAATCTCCTCATCACAAGAGCAGAGGCAACTGACAGATAATTACACTGTCACCAAAAGCATTTTTAGATCATTTCAAGTAAGCATACACTTAAGAGGCAGAACAGCAGTAGGCAAAAGTCTTTATGTTGATGAAGCAAAGATTTGTCTAGAGTTCCATTTCAACCTGTCTTCATTGTAATGCTTAACATGCAAACTGTTGCAAACTGTTACAACTTAACAACGTATTTCACTTGGCTTTACTACAATAAGTGGTACTGGTACTTTTGTTACTGGAGTCCAGTAACAAAAAGAAAAAAGGGCATTGGATACCTTTAGATTATGGAAAAGTCTGGGAAGGTCTTTTCATCAAGTCAATTCATGAATCTCAGCAAGGTAGACTGAGCATATGGTCCTTTGCAGTGTGTTAAGATGTGACCAGACATCATCCCCTTCAAAGACATGTCTGTTTACTGCAGTGCACCTTCATGCCCTCACCCAAACAAGATCACAGCACAGCTTTGATGTGTATCATGAACCAAGAAGCAGTCCCTCATCAGAGGAAATCAGATAACTGAATTATCGCTTCCTCTGATGCCTTTCCCTGATAAATGTGCAGTTCTGCCACTCTACGACATAATTTTACCAAGCCCAACCAAAAGCAGTAGCATTAACTGCCTATCTAATCTACAATCTTCAAATGTAGCCACTAATGATATAATTTCAACAGAACAAAAGAGATTTTCCAGTCCGGAACAAGCTGATAGATCTTAGTTTTGTGTAAACCAACCATGGCAACAGTTTGTCATGGGGACTTGACAAGTGGGTGGCGGAACCAGCAAGCCCCAGAGCAGACAGGCATCTGCAGGGACACCAGCTTGCAGGGGCTTTGGCACACTAACAGAAGTGTCTCTCCTTCCAGTGGGCCTGAGACATGACCATGCTGATGGTTACACTGAAGCTCACTCCAGATGAAAGGACGGTTACAGTGTCTGTGTGGGAGAGATTCTTAGCCATGTGATGAGCCATTGGTGATGTCGTCAGAATTTACAGTGACATACCTGGTGAGTGTGAGTTAATATCCACAGAGGCGAAAGGGTTTTGATATCCAATAACTCAACCTATTATGTGTCAGCAAGCATTCATTCTCAGTGGACTCAGAGAGAAAGAGGATGAAGGGTAAAAGAAAACGAATGAACTGAAAGGGATCACCTCAGGGAGATACACTTAAAAAACAGCTCAAAGAGGGTAGGAAATTGGGTTTCTGTCATTGAGCTTGGAAAGACCTCAAGCAGAATTGGTTCCATGGGCCTATTGAAGGAAGGTGGCCTTCTCTAAAATGTAGGCATGAGTGCAAAATTATGACTTAATCTTCTTGGGAGATTAGATGACAAAAGTATCTATCACTTCAATTAATCTGGTAGCAGTACTCTGTGTAGTATAATTTGGCAAATCATGGGACTTGCCAAATTATAGCTCATGTGTTGTTCTCCACCTGGACATTGTAGTAAGATCCTGAAATACAAAATACAAATGAATGTTGTGTTGTACATTCTACCTCCCTGGATCATGAGGTCAAACTCGATCCTTCTTTCATAAATGGTCAGCTCTCAATACTGTGGTATACTGTAATTCTTAGAGGCATTGTAGTTAACTTTTGACAGCTGTGTTTAAAAACAAACATGCTGAAGAAAAGAGCTCTTTGCAAAGCAGTAGTGAGAGAGGAAATAAAGGAACTTGATCTATTGCTTATTGTAGCTTCAGATGTGACTGCTAATCTGATTGGAATGGCATAATTTAAAATAGCATTACACACTGTAGCCTGATACTGTTGAAATGCACATATCATTGAGAATCAGGAAATGGGAACACGTCTCCAGTTTTTTACATCTCCCAAAGGCAAAAAGGGAAATAGTAATCCCCAACCCTCTATCATATGCCCATTAAAACCCAATTTGGTCACTTTCTGATGAGCACAAAGGAGAAAAAAAGAATACAATTTACAGGCACACAAAGCACCAATATGTAACTGGCCTAGTTTTGGGGGAGCAGCAGGGGACAGATGAATAAATGATGGCTTTGCAATGGATTTCACTCTGGTACCATTATCACGGCAGTTCTAGTTTCATCAGTTTACTGGGACTCTCCCTAATACAAGTTAAGGCAATAGTATCATCCAGCTGATTTGATAACATTTCATTTCATGCAACAGCAGACTGTTTGCAGAAGGAGGCACCTGCGCTCTATCTGTGTCCAATGCTGAATATGGAGTTAGAGAGAGGGAAAGCTGTGGGTCCTGCAAAGTTGTATGAAAACAGCTACTTATTCATCATGTGGATGGTGATGTTTTTACTGAAGGGGAGAGGAGGGGCTCCTTTTTCTTCAGTGCACGTCCTCTTCTTTTAGCAGCATTAAAGGGAGCATCGTGTGACAGCACCTTCATTTAATCAAATCTGTAGCAAATCATATGGAATCAATGACTCTAAATTACCAGGACAGTGTTGTCAATCAATGCCCTTGAAGGCTTGATTCAGCATCAAGTGAGGGGCTGATAGTTTGATTAGCCTCACTTACTTAATGTCCTCAGATTTACAGTCTTTCTCTGGGCTGCTGACATTATATCAGACTGATTTAAGACACCCACCAATATTGTGTCCATGTGCCAGCATGGAAACATTTTTATGAAGTCTCCTGTTAAACATCCCTTTAAATGAAGTGCTGTAATATACTACACCCTCTCTGAGAGTTCTCAAAAAACTCCCATTGTCTTGGACAACCTTAATATTTAATCTGTTTAATCTCATTCCCCTGTGTATGTCGTTCAGTTAACAAAAAAAAGTCATGACAATCCAATCAACAAAAATATCTAAATTAAAGTAACCAGTAGATCTCTGAGAAACATGGCACCCTGGTATTTGATTGATAGACATCATTTGAGGCAGTCTGGTGCAATTACACACATTCAGGAGTTAACTAAACACTCCCAGCTACTTGACTGGGTGTTATAGTAAATCTGGTGCTGGTGCAAAATGAAGATGAATGACACTTTTGAAGAAGCCAAGCAACCAAAGAGCTCATTTTGGGTTCTGTTGAAATGTATGCTCGCCTTTCAATTATTAGGTATTTAGGGAAAAATACTGGTGTAAAATCAGATTGTTTGACCACAAAAGGTGAATATTTTTAGTTTGTACAGTATGTGCCTATGTGTAATTGATGAAGAAAGATATGGCAAACAATATATTATGGATAAATGTATGGTCTGTTTGCAATTAAAGAATCAACGCTACTGTTAGACTCAATTTGAGTTTGAGACTGCTATCTTAATGATGTCAATTATGTGCTATCTTATTTCCTTTAGTGTTTCTTTCTGTAATTATTTTCAGACATCTCAACGAAGTACACAGCCGTACCACAGCTGGCATGTGTTTGCTCATCTGGATCTACTGGATCGAGGAATGGCTGCAAAGTTGTCATTTCCTGTATTTAAAGAAAAACTCTTTGCTCTTGGGTGAACTGTGGCAAGCTACACTGAATGCTTCCTTTTTTCTGAAGTCTCAGTAAACAGCATAACAAAATCTCAACTAAAATGTGGGATGTTTTTTGGTCAAAATGTATGTAAGAGTTCATGTCTCTTACAGACATTTTGACCAAAAATTCACATGTATTTTTCTTTTTTAAATTAGCTGAATTTCATTGAAGGTCATTGGTCACTGAAGGCCATTGAAATGTCACTAAGAGTCCAACCCACAATCTGATTTATACCCTTTAATATGTTTTAACAAGCAAAAACATTATTACCGATTGTCTACTTAGAAAAACTTATTTAAGACTACAGAGTAACCTACAAAAATAATATTGTTGAAATCTGTAAGACATAGTTACCTTTCTTTACATAAATGAAACTAGAAGAGCACTCAGACAGTGCACAAGGCCACATCTCGCTGTGTTAATGAAAGTGAAAAATAATCACCTGCATTATTTGGATCCACTTTATTATTTGGAGTTTTACCCTTGCTGCACCCTTCCATTAAGTTTCATGAGTATTGATCAGGTAGTTTTTGCATAATCCTGCTGACAAACAACAATGAAAACATTTGCAACAACAAGAAATGATTGTACAAAATCAACTCCCTGCTACATGATTGGTCACAAGTCCTTAGTTAGTATACTGTGTGTGTATTATAGTTTCCCTCCCATTGTATTCTGTTTTAAATCAATTCCAAGAGGGCTTCTTTTTTGATTGGCAGTCATAAATATGCTGACTCAGTGGGGTGCATTGGTGCCACTTGGCCACTCTAGTAATGCACTGACAAATACACTCCAGTCCATCGCTTCTCATGCTGAGAATTTGTTTATCAGTAGTGTCTTGGGAAATAAAAAAAAAGGTGAGATGCCCAGGGGCCCTGCAACATTAGGATGAATGAAGACATTCCTGGGTGTCAGCAGAGAGGATATCTTGCCGAGAGAAGCTCACAGCTAACAGCTTGTGGTGCAGTGTCTACGTCAAATAGCCATTGATTTCCTCTTTGCCCAGCTGAATTATCAAGGGCTGTGGGCAGCAAGCTGGCTCTTACCAACACACAAACAAACAACAGGGAGTCTATATGGAGACAACTCTGCAGTGCTGAGGGAACATTGATCAATCAATGACACCTTATCCTGGTGTGGAGTGTACACACACATACAAGAGTATGCCCCCAATTCACCCAAAGGCCTGCCATTTCCCAAAGGGTACCTGTTTTTGTACAAAAACAATGATATTGTTCTCACTGAGAGCACAAGTCATCAGGACATGAATATAGTTCCATAAAACTTAGTGGAAAGAACCACACGGTCCAGAGGAGATTAGTCTGGGCCATGCCTTGATAGAAAGTTATACCTTTGGGGAGTGACCTGCGACAGTAAAGGCCCTCAGCAATACACTGAAAATCAATAGACAAGACTTGTGAAATGATGAGGTACTGGAGAAACTCACAGACACTAAAACTTTGCTCAGAGATACTGAGCCATACAGTGGAGTGGACAGCATCACTAGAAAACTGCTCTCTAATAGTCTCCAAATGTCCACACACTGATGTCATGGAGAACACGGGGGAGAGGGGGGGGAGAGGGAGTTCAAGGGGAATTGAAATTAATGAGTGTAATCAGTGGCCAGCAGTGAATGAGGCAAGGGCAATTAATATAAACAGGCTACCAGTGGGCTACAGATCTGTATTAAGATGCAGCTCTGCTGCCACAGTCAACAGCAGATGTCCTGGAGAATCTAGAGGGCAGCAGCACAGACAGCCGGCAAAGCCCGCCTCTCCAGGCTGCTGGCGCGCTCTGATAAAGTGATCATCGCCCCCCACCCCCCAGGAAACCAGCCTCGTCTGCATCGATTGCTGACAGTCATGCACACTGTAAATTACAATACATAAGATAACTAATCCTAAATTTAGCACTGTTCCTAAAACTTCAAAGCATGAACTTTTACTTTTATAAGAACTCATGTGAAATTAAAGTTTGGATGGTATAGCTTGGCTAATAATGGTCTAATTGTGTTTTTTTAGTATGCATATTGCAGTATGAACTAGCACAGTAACTACACATTCACTCTCTTTATCTTCAAGTTGATGAATATTTAACTGTAATGCATAGCTTAAAATCAACATTCTTGTGTCTAATGAAAACACATTTGTTATTTTCTAAATGTGTTTGTTTATGTCTTGGTGTCACGGGTACGCTGGCGACTACGCCACTCCGCCCAGCACCTTTTGTCTTATGTGTCAATGTCTTGTGTGTGGAGTGCTTTGGGTTGCACACTGATTTTGAATGAAATGCTCTCCTGTTTTATCACAACAATCTGGTCTAAAATGAACAGTTCTTGCATTCCTCCATAACTGTTTGGAAGGTGGCATTGCACATCTCATGTAATCAAATCAATGTCAACAAGGACTTTACTCAGAGTTTTATTAGACTTCATGCTTAAAAACAAAAACAAACTAAACACAGTCATGAGGACTATGAAGCAGTGCCTGCTGGAAATTAGTGCACACTGTGAGCTAGTTTGAATAGGACAAAAAATAGTTTCAACAAGTTTCCCCTGTATTGTCCTGTATTGTCTGATTAAAGGTCAAAACTCATTTCACAAGCAGCTAAAGGTCTTTTCACCTTAAGAAATATCCAACTGTGTACCCAATCTCATTTCTAGGATTCAATAAATCTGTTTTTTCCCATCAAGGTTGAAGAAATATATTATTTTGAGCATACTATCTGAACCCCTGGTCATAAATCCATAGTTTCGTATTGTTTGTGTTCTGCTGTGCTCCGTGAGCAACTTTCTCCTGATTGCGGCAATAAATTAGAAGCACCATCAATAAATTCTAAAATATGTTTTCATATCCTTTAGAAGGAGTAGTTTAACAAGCCTTTTCTTTAGAACATCATTAATTTAATAGCATGCTTTTCATTATAAAGTCTTGAATTATATGCTTTCCTTCACAACCGGGGCGACAGGGTTTGGTTACATAAACCAAAGCTGAGCCTACTCAGACACTGATGACTTTCCTCAAATAATCGGTTTAAAAGGTTTCAATTTGGCAGAGCTTCAACGTTTGACAACGTAATATGAAGCCACTGCTCCCCCATGTGGACAAGTAGCAGTTGTCCATCCAGAGATGCTGCGGTCATAAGAGAATTTACTTTAAACATTGTCTCATTTTGCTGAGAGATCACATTTTTGCTAAGAAAACTATGATGCATTTTCCTCCTACAACAATGTAAGGTCTGTTCCTATTACACGGCCTGCAGAACCATGACTACATTAATTTTCCAAAAAGGACATCCATATTGGTTGGAGACTGAACAGTATTCAAATATGTTTGGTTGTTTGGTCAACATTTTTGATAGGAAAGAAAACAAAATGAAAAAATGGGGGCTGTGAAAAAAATAACTTGCAAAGCTCACAAAAATAAATCAGCTTAGCAATTATGTTTTTGTGGTAGCTCTCCACCCACAAAAATCTTAAACATCTTACTATCCAGGGGTTCACAGGAACTTTATGAGAAACACACTTTTCTATTAGAAGACCTCCTGTGTCACAATGACCCACAGATGCCAATGAACAGTATTTCTGAATCTACACGTCATAGCTTTAAGCACAGCCAAACCACTTATTAGAAAGTGGGAAGCCAAGAGCCATAAAGACAGACGACAAGCTGCTTGTTATTTTTCTTTCGGTGATGTGAACTGAAAAAAGATCAATGGTTATGGTGCTTTAATTCACCACAACTATGGCATGGTGGGTCATGAGTGAACAGAGACAGAGGAGATATTAAGAATTTTTTGGCCTTTGAAGTTGATTCCAAGAATAATTTCCCACATGTAACATTTCCCACCAAAACCTCAGGGTTACTGCTGCATTCAACACCCCACCCAAAAGCTGTCACACCAGCAACGCCATTTTGCCTAGATAAAAGAGGGCAGCGTTGGGAGTCTGTAAAAGCCCTTACAAAAATCACGCATCTTAATGCAAAAGAGACACTTGCATGGTTTAAACTATTGGTTCCAAAAGACTGGGTCGCGACCCACAAGAGATTTTATTTGGGTCACGATTTAAATCTGCAGTAAGCTATACCTTTCAGCCAGGAAGGCTAAGAGTTTTCTATTAGGAGCTAGTTTGTTTAAGTTTCTGCCATAATTCTGCTTGCAGCTAGAGTAGTTAGCCACAATAAATGGATACTTGGCCAGTTACCGGTATACAGAAAAACAGCACGTGAAAACATTCACACAGATAATCATACTCTATTTATTGAGCCTGTAACTGGCCACTATTCAAATCTGCAAGGAATTTGATTTGAACAATTCATTGATCTCCCTCTGCACGATTTTGATGTAGAATAAAAAAACATCAATGTCACTAGTGGTCAGATGTTATGGTTTGAAGCTGCTATTATCATCTACTTTAAGAGAATTAAAATCAGAAATGCTCATGCAACAACCTCTGGAAATACCCTAAACTAATTTGTAAAATGAGCTAGGCCTATTTCTATCCATAGCTGTAAGAAGAAACTAAAAAGAAACTATTATTTTACCCATGTTCATTGAAGTACCAATTAAAGGAATGGTTTGGTGTAAACAAAACCTAAAGTCTATTTATGGATGGTAAATTCAAACTATCATTTGGGAACAAAATTGTGTTAATCAAAGGATTTATGAGCTAGAAATGATACCATTCCTTGAAGTCACACTGGCCATCACATCAACACGGCTTCTCTTGTTTGGGCCACGTTGTATCAAAAATGACATGATGAACAACAACAGAGACCACTCAGCTGCTGTATGTCTTCCGTTTGACTATCACAATGCTCAGATGTATCATGTGATGACTAAAAGAGCATCCATGTAAAACAAATCAGAATATCACTACACCTAAATAACACAATGAAAAACTGACTGAAAGCTTGCTTTTTACATTAGTGAAACCAAGTCCTCCATAATAAATGTTTTCTGAAAATGTAGATAGATAGATAGATAGATAGATAGATAGATAGATACTTTATTGATCCTCAAGGGGAAATTCAAGTATGATGCAATCTTTCAACCAAATTGCATTAACTGCAACTACAAACTGAAAACAATTAAACTTACGCAAATAAGGACAAATTATTTTAATTTCAGGTCAAATATGCTTGAAATATAATTTTCAATTAGGGAGTACATCTTCCAAAGAAATCCCATCAAAACAAATGTTGGTTATTAACTACTATGTACAAACAGCTCAATGACTCATTGCAATGTTCCCCATACTCCTAGCCGTGCTAGGGGTAATACAGATGTTGTCCTCCAGCAGCTTTTTTAGACATCTGTTAACATACATTGCAATGTATTTGAACTAAAATACAATATACTCTCCATTTTGCAAAATGACAAACAAGGCACATAATCAAATTGCCAATATTTGGTAGATCCTCAGTATTAGGATTTATACAAGCATTTGGGCAGACTTTCCCAAACAATCCATGAATAAATATGGATGATCATTTAGACTAAGAGTTGTGCAATAACGCATGTTACACAATATGCATGCTACCCAAGAAGAGGCACAGCCTCAATAGCATTTAACAAATGCTTACTTAGGCTGCGTCCACATGAAATGAAGCTCTGTCGTCTTTACCTACAGAGCAGCTGTAGTTCACTTGAACTATAGGTCAGTGCAGGTGAGAGCAGCTCCTCTGTGCCTTTGATAGTGTTTTGTGCCCTTATTTTCAAGTCAGTAAATTTAATCTTCCAACTGTTTTTGTCCAGTGGGGAGCGGATAAGGCCAAAGACCTGTTCAAAAATACCAAGACAGGCTTGGTCCCTGTGAATGGTGCCTGCTACTGCCACTATCACCAAACCATGTGGAGATGATATTGTCCTTAGGCCATGAGGCTCCAGGTTGGGGCTAAAGAGGAGATTCTCACCCTGGGATAATGCTTGGAGACGTGAGCTCACAAGCTCAGCTCCTAGGAACTCCTCCTTGCTTTCTTCTTCTGTGCTAGCCCGGAGTCTAAGTCGAACGTCCCCCCAGAAGTGCTGGGGACCCCATTCCTGTGGTTGTTGCCCAAAAGTGGGATTTTGGCTGTTCAGAAGCTGGAAGAACCACTGAGAAAACTGCCTCCCCAATGTAACAACATCAGAGAGACCATCTCCTGCGACCTCACTGGATATATGGTCGTTTTCACAAAGCGATTTCTGAGAAACCTGAAACAAGGAGAGGGGGGGTCATGAAACTATGGTGAAAATGTCTGTTCTGGTACAAGTTGTTCACTAATACCTAGAGATACACTGATTGATCGGCTGGTGACTGGAATTATGACAGTCATATGCACTCAGGCGCCACACTTGAAACAACATCCCCCAGCTGAGTTTGCAAAGTTTAATGAAGCTAGCAAAGGCCAACACTCTGGGTTGGATGTACAAAGCATAGGCTATGCATCAATGCATATGAAAATATGTTAATCATATCCCACAGTCAGATTGTGGCCACACTTATACCTATACTTAATGCTTTATAATCAATACTTGTATAATGGCTGTAACCCTATTACGTCAACCCATTCTTGCACTGATATAATTTTTCTATAGTTTTTTTTAATATTACCTTTCCTACTCTCTTATATGTCCATATTTATTTTAGGCTGGTCTCTAGACTTTATTCTTGCACTGTTGGACTTACTCATTTGCACCATCACCATGACACTCACTCTCACAGAGCACCTTACCTTACTATGAACAGAGAATCACAGGCTCAGTCCCTGCCTCAGTCATTGCAAGCGCCTCATGCTTAATCACCCCTAAGCACACTATTTGGCTACTGTTTTAGACTTGACTTAGATTTAGTGTTATTTAGTATAATTTGTATTTTAGTATATTCTTTATCTACTCTACTGTCCTTGCTTAGTTGTGTTTTTTATATTATATACTTTTATTACTTTTTCTGCTGTAAGTGAATGTTGTGTGTGTTGTCTGTATGCTACTGAGACCTTGAATTTCCCCTTGGGGATCAATAAAGCATCTATCTATCTATCTATCTATCTATCTATTTATCTATCTATCTATGTTCCATGGCACAATGTTCAAATGTATCATGAAAATAGTTTTTGTATTTTTAGTTAGATATTGGATGTGAGAAGAAAAATGGTTGTTCCATAACAGTGCATTTAGTAGTGTGTGAATTTCCCACACTGGGAAGCATTATAGTTTGATAGGCTACTGCAGCTGAAGCTAAATAGATAGATAGATAGATCATACGCGTAGCACGGATAGGCCTGGACGGACCTAGGCCCACCTACTTGTCAGTCTTGCCCGTCCGTCCGGGCTTTCCTCCGTTTACGTTCACCATCTAAAAAGGTGTGCAAGTCAGCACTCCGCTGAGAGCTCAAGAATCAGTCAAATCACGAATCGAGGAGGACTCTCTCTCTCTGTCTCTCTCTTTGTCTTTCCGTGTGTGTGTGTGTGTGTGTGTGTGTGTGTGTGTGTGTGTGTGTGTGTGTGTGTAGTTTTCTTTGCAGTAGGCTTGCCTTAGCCTATATGGCCAATCTGTTTCAATTTGATGTGATGACACACCAAAGCTAAATGTTTAGCCTAATGGCGTATTGCTGTGAATGCGTTCAATAAATTGCATTTTTTCATGCCATAAAAGTAACATGCCTATGATAACGCTTTACAGTTGTCCAATATGATCAATCTTTCAATTGTTTTGTGACGCGCTGAAGCTGCATGCATTGTTTTGCTCAGTTTAAAATGTTTCTGCATAATTGTCAGATGTGTGATGAAATGCGTTCATATTCCACTTTTTATGTCTTAAACGTAGAATGCCTGAAACATTTTAGGATTAGGATATAGGATTGTCCAATGGTCAATCTGATCCTTCAATTTGTGTTTTGTGACGCGCCGATGCCGGGTTCAGGCAGTTTTGCGCAAGTTTTTAAATGTTTAGCCAACTACGTAATTTGTCAGCTATGATAAAATTTGTTCAATAAGTTCCACTTTTCATGTCATGAATGTACCATGCCTACAGTATGATAAGGCTTTGCAGTTGTCCAATATGGTCAATTTGGGTTGTCTCAATTGTGTTTCATGTGATGCGCCAAAGCTACATTCATGCATTTTGTGCTCCGGTGTGTTTCTGTGTAATTTGTCAGCTGTGATCAAATGCGTTCAATAAATTTCAATGTTATGTCATAAATATAATATGCATATGATTAATGTTTGCATCTAATCTAAGCCTATAATATGTTCAATCAAATTGGCTTTGCCCACCTGTTTTTTTTTTTCTGTGCCCACCCATTTGAACTTTTCTGGCTACGCCACTGAGATAGATAGATAATTTATTGATCCCCAAGGGGAAATTCAAGACTAGCTAGACTTAAAGAACCTGTCTGTTCACCTGTTCCATTTTTAACAGCCATTACATTATTGAAAAGTGGATTACATTTCTATGTTAAAATGTGTTATTAATGAAGACAGAAAATAGATATGTGTTTGCTGTAAAGTGGTTAGAAGAAATGAAATCGGAATCGGCTAAAATCGGTATCGGCAGGTACATTGTGCTCTCGCGAGAACTCTGGATTTCCAGGGTAATCGGCATAGGTAATCGGCAGGTCAAACTCTAACATTATGAAAAATCAGAAATCGTAATCGGCCCAGAAAATTGCAATCGGTGCATCTCTACTATTACCAGTTATTGCATTCCTAGTGTTAAATTGATTACCTTGCCTGAAGACCACAACTTAAGAGTCGCCTTCACCAGTTGATGTTTTTCACTGTTCGTTGGCATTACAACACCTTCGCTTGCTAGGTACTTGAAAATGATGTCACGGTGAACTTTTTTTCGCCTCAAGAGCTCTTCAGAAGTCTGTGAGTATGTGATAATGGCCTCGATTGCCTCTGTAAACATAAATCATAAGCAAATATATTTTCATCAGCAAATACATTAAAGCGTAAAGGTAAACGACAGCACAAGGAAATAGCTAGAAGCTAACGTTAACGTTACCCAAATGCTGTGCATAACGTTAACTCAGCCTCACCTTTCGTGCTTCCCACAGCAATCATCTTGTTAGTAACCGTGTCATTAAGTGCTAATAAATCAACATCGGAGAGTAAATTCAACAACTTTCTACAGCCAACGGCGTCTATTTTTGACAGAGTAGACATTGCAGGCTGGTTATGTTTACGCAAGAAACATACAGCTCCAACTAGAACCAAAGATGCTCCGCCTTAACAATCTTTGCTAGAACTATGCACCAACATCGAATGTCTCTTTCGAATAAGTTTCAATTCCTTCTTATTATTATTAACTTTCAATTCCGGGTTGGAAGCGAGTATCAAAATAAAAGTTCATACACAATGATCAAATTTTGTGGTCACAAAACCGGTTTGTAGGCTTTTATTTTGATAGAATGCTTTGGAAGCCCACGGTGTCAACAAATCCATGATGTCACTACGTTGTTGTTAGCTAGCTAGCTAGTAATAGCTGCGAATTTCTTATTTTTAGCAAGACTGAATGAAACAGGGTGCCCAGAAAAAATACCATTTTGAGGTTATGACAGGTTGTTCTTAAGTTATTTAACTCAAGTGTATCCTTTACTTTGATCACTGTTATTTCGCTTAATATTTTAGGATAAAACAACATTAATAACGTTTGCTGTTTCAAAGTCGGCGTCATTGTGAGGACATATCGGACGTGACAGCGGTTATCGGACCGGACTTGGTACTTTCGTTTTTCCAATGCGGAAGAATATCTCTACTTGCAGTGCAGGTAACGTTAATGTATACACAACTTGACACACTTCACAAATGTATCAGGAGAATCTTTGACATATTTGGTTGGTGTAAGTTAACGCTATTCCTCCAATCAATTCAACAACAGATCAGTCTTGTGATACTGCTGCTGCTGCTGCTGCTGATAGTGGTGGTTGTGGTGGGTAGCAACAATGATTCCCATTCCCCAAAAGGTCTCCAGTGATCTTAGAACAGCTAAGGGGCGTTGTTGAGAACGACTTGACTAACACTGTCCTGTGCAACATTGTCCACGCAAGAGCACGACCGATAACCCTTTGCATTATTTTCTACAGCCGAAATATACACGCTCTTAATTCAATGGCTCAGACCGAGGGCTCTATAAAGGGCCGTGTGACGGTGTACTCGGTGATTGGCTGCCCACACTGCCTCCAAGCCAAATCAACATTAAAGGAACTTGGATTGCCGGTGTGTGATGTGGACATAAATCCACACGCAGCTCTAAGGGATGAGGTGAAGAAGCTGACAGGCCGCAGTACGGTTCCTCAGATATTCTTCAACAACGTTCATGTAGGGGGCAATGACGATCTGCAAAAGATGGTGAGAACACCTGAAAATAGCTTTGCTGTTCTATTTCCTAATTCAGAAATAGGTTTGTCCTTAAAGAAACCAAACTTTATGTCCAGGCTCCTGAGGAGCTTCAGCGGTTGGTGCAAATGGTGAGAGAACAGCCAATCCCTGCAGATGCACCTCCTTTACCTGTGGGGAACAGTTCAGATGCTACAGAGGAGAGTGGAGGTTTGTCCTCCTACCCAAAACAAAACACACAGTTTGCCTGTTGTAAAAACATCACACTTATCTTTCAATGTTCTTTTATTGGTAATGCTCATGAACACAGGGGATGGAAATACATGCTAAAGTCAATTTGCAGATGTCAAGTACCATTGCAGTTTAACCAGGACTAAAAACCTTTGTACTTTTGGCATGGATACCATTATGGATTGCATAGAGTGTGGGTGCTCAATCCTGCTCCTGGAGCCCCTTAGTAGGCTACTGCATGTTTTCCCCTTTTCTCTGACCACAGCAAATATTGTGAAACCAAAAGGGAAACAACCTGAAGGTTCTACATAACGGGGGAGTCAATATTAGTCAAAGGGTATAACCCTGGGATCCTAATCAATACTCCTGCTATTATGTTCTTTGCTTACTGCACAGACATATTTACTGCACAGAAACTGGCTCCAATTTGAACAAATGGCAGCTCTTACTATCAGACCAATTTTCACTTAAAACACCTTTCCATAACATAAATTATCATGCTGCCATTGTGTTTTAACATTAATTTGCTAGAACACACCAATGTTGTGCCTATAGCAGAAATGAAAAGAGGAATTTCCATGCAAGGAGGTAGGGCTGGGCAAAAAATCGATTGAAATCGAAAATCAAGTTTTTTTTTTAAAAAAAAATATTAAAATCGATATGTTTTTATGATCGATTTTCTCTTTAAATCACTGAAAAATTATCTGGCATAGGCTATGTCCAATGTCTCTATCTATATGGCTTTATCCAGTTTTGTCCAACTGCTGATGGACAGCAAACATGAGCAGGATCTGATGTCAAATGTAATGGCGCTCATTAGTGAGGTCATCCATAAGCATAGAGGCTTAGGCCTACTGCACATTGTACTAACTTATGATACTGGTAATGCAAGAGTAGGCCTGATATCCCCCTTCCAACTTGTCTGTTACTACCAACGGATTATTAGGCCTACTACCAAATTAGATAGGCTAAAATTCCAGAGGGAAAATTAAAACAAAACCAGGTCATAACTTGTTTTGAACATTTTGTCATTTTGTAGTTCGTGGGGGGAGGGGGTAATATCGTAACTCTTGCCCATATGCCCAGCCCAACAGGGAGGGCAGGAGCAGGACTGAGTGCCTGTGCCATAAAAAAATATCTGGATAAGACCTCTGTGTGTGGCATGTTCAGGAGAGACCTAGTCTCTACCTCACCAGTTTATCCTCGTAATTATGTGTGGTACCCTTCTTAAAGATGCAGTCCTTGATCCTGAGGAACAGGCAGCCCTGTAGTACAGTACAGCCCTGTCTTCTGTGTTCATAAAGCAACATTGTTGATTAGATGGTATAATTTATGGCTCAGTCCAAGCCTCTGTGTGTTCCTTCCAACTAAACAGCCACAACTACAGACCTCTGAAGTTTGCCTACAAAAAGGACCCAAAGGCTGCCATCTTTGCCCATATAACGAGATCCGGGTACCATCTTTACCCATATAAGGACATCCGGATCTCCTTATATGGGCAAAGATGGCAGCTTTGGGTCCTTTTTGTAGGATAACTTCAGAGGTCTATGCAGAAACACCTGAGGTTTTTGTTTTTAATCCACACACTGGTGTGAGTTTGTTGAATTCAATGCAAAGTGTAAATTAATCATAATCAAGGACTGCGCCTTTAATGCTATGAAAATGAAAACATACCGTAACAAGAATATGTCTTTGAGAAGTAGTTGAAGAGATGATGAACACAATCAGTGTTCTGCTTGTTTTCTACATCTCTGAACTCCCCTGAATTCCCTCACAGCTCCTGCCTTCAGAACATCTGCCATTTCTTATTTGATTTATTCTCATTTGTTGTTATTTATTGTCACAGTTAACACAATACAATATGGGACGGGAGCAACGTTATCTGCTATCTAATACTGTTAAGTAACATCTCAGCTAGATGTATATATAATTAGTTGTTTGTTTGCTGTAAAAGTACCAATAAGTAGATAGTCTCCTGACCAAACTTTTCTGGGCTTATTGGTACTAGGGAAACTATATACTAAGTCTGTGTTTGCTCTAACAGAATTTCGTTGTTATTCTGTAACAATGACAACAATAAACTGAACTGAACTGAAACCTCTGCAATCAATAGAGGGCTACTTGACAAGTTAACTTGTCAAATAAAATTGTTGCTATGCCAAAGTATTTTTGAAGTTCTTGTCCTCTTATTTTTATGGGCATAGCAAAGACTTGATTACACTGACTACTACAAGGGTTAAACTAAAACAGAATTATTCAACTTTGGGTGGCAATGCTGTAATGCTACCAAATACAGTGAAAGGCCAGCCTGATCTGCCTCCTCAACAGAGTTTATGTGTGAGAGGGATGCTTTTGCGGACTTGGTAGAGGAGTTCAAGTCCAGCGGGGTGATTGGCAGCCACAGGAAGGGGTTGAGAGTGTGCAAGAACAGCTTCACAGGGACAGAGCTGGTGGACT
The DNA here is from genome assembly GCF_046254945.1 of Alosa pseudoharengus. Taxonomy (NCBI): domain Eukaryota; kingdom Metazoa; phylum Chordata; class Actinopteri; order Clupeiformes; family Clupeidae; genus Alosa; species Alosa pseudoharengus. Next base: position 22,851,612 of record NW_027468718.1, on the reverse strand, counting down.
GGCTGCATACAGAAAAGGGCATGGGTAAGTTAACTTAATCTTTGTTTTAAAATGCTTGCAAAATAGACCCTACAGAAAGTCAGTCACAATTATGTTTGTCTAGGTATTATACAATTTGATTACAGGAACCATTAAATTATAGCTGATGGTGCTTAAATTGAAATGATTAGAGATCTTCAACAATAAACAAACATTGTCAGTATCCCTGTTCATTTTGTGACTTCGGTTTGGAAACCGATTTGTTAGCAGAGCCTAACATCTTTCACTTGGAATTTGTAGACAGGCCAAAGGCACGTGAACTTGGACAGGGTATAATGGAGAGAAAGTACTTTAATGCTGTGGCGGGAAAGGGTGGTTTTGAAGAGAGTAGCACCTTGTTCAGGTTGCTGGAACATGACCCCAACGCTGCACTCAACACAGGAGAAATGGCAGCATGCAGCCCCTTGAAGGGTATGTAGAGACAAGAAAGACCCCAACTCTTCAATTCAGATGTAGTTCTCGTTTATGATGAAGCAGTCTCCAAATAGTCCTCCTATTCACTTAACAAGGCCAGACAGCTTTGACGTACTGTAGGAGAGAGCTGCAGATGTCCTGTCAACAATTAAGTCTCCCTGTTTTTCTTGCTCTGCCTGTTTCACTGTGTTTGTGCAGTGATGCTTAACAAATAGTTGCTCCAGCATTGCAGGTAGATGTCCGAGAAGGGGCTTTTTCTGTTCAGGCATGCAGTTGCAGTTCTAATTTACTAAATCTTCCCATGTTCCTGCATGTTTTTGTAACCCGCATGTTCCTGGACTTTCTGTGTTGAATGCAAATACAAACCTCTACCCTTGTGTTTGTTCACAAGTTGAGTAAATATTCTGTTTGTCCTTTAAATGATTTGATTCAGGGCAGGATGACCGCACATAATGCTGTGTATAAAGTGGAACAGCCTGAATCTTAAATCTGAAATGCTTTCCCTCTCATTTAGCATCTGAGCTCTCTGAAATCCTGAGGAACCTCATCTTGAAACTTTATGCAGACCACCTCTCCTCTGACGGCAAGGTGGGTGCAGGTACTGTCTGTAGAGACTGTTCCCAATAAGTACTCACTTTTTCATCTTATAATATAACAGCTTTGAACCAGTCATCTAAACCACCTTCTTCAGTTCTTTAAAAAGTATAAAATAAATTAAATAAATGTCAAGGTCTGAAACAACCACCATCATGGGTTCACACACAGATTGTCACGACTAAACCTCATAGAAAACTGTGCTCTCTCTCTCATGCAGTTTGTGGACTACAAGGCGATGTCTCAGAGTCCTTTTTTTGAGCAATACTGTGAGCTGGCGGTGCAGCTGCAGCGTGTGGAGCTTGGCTCCCTCAGCCGGGAGGAAAAGCTGGCCTTCTTCATCAATGTTTACAATGCACTCGTCATCCACGGAAATCTACGCATGGGCATCCCCAAGAACATGTGGCAGCGGTATCGGGTGAGATGTTGCTTCCTTATCTACAGAAGCCAGACACTGACCCAGCTGGAGGAAAACCCAACACAGCTGTCAGTTGTCAACCTATCCTGGCTTACCCTGTCTGACAATGTTTTTACTTGTAATTGTATTACTAATGTACAGTTCTCTTCCAGTTCTTTAACTATGCGAGCTACCTCATTGGAGGTGAGGTGTTCACCCTTCAGGATATTGAGAATGGAGTATTGCGAGGTAACAGGAAGGGCGTTGCACAAATCCTGAAGCCCTTCTCAAAGAGCGACCCCAGGCTTCAGGTATTTTTTATGAATCATTGTGTTTGGTCAACAACATTTCAGCTCATTTATCTTCACCACTTCCCTGTCTCTATAACTTTCTTAGGAAATAGTTTTTTTTTCTCCCTGGCCAAAGCAATGGTTGTTGTTGTAAAACTAATGATTAAGGTAGCAGCAGATATCATATTCTCTAAAATAATAATTTCCTTTGTTGTAAACTTGTCACTGATCATCCTGTTGTACTTTATATTCTCCACTAGGTGGCTCTTCCTGATCCTGAGCCTCTCATTCATTTTGCTCTCAACTGTGGTGCAAAAGGCTGCCCCCCAATTAAAACATACACACCCCAGGTAAGCATTAACCATTTAACATAGAGCAGTGTTTCCCAAAGTCTGGGTCGCGACCCACAGGTGGGTCGCAGGAGAATTTATTTGGGTCGCCAGCCCAGCACAATTTATGTTGTGTTATAGGTCTAACTGATACCATTTGTCGATTTGATACCAGGAAAGTTAACAGTTTTCATTAGGATGTAGTTTGTTAACTACCACAGTTACGGTTTTGTCATAAAAGCTCATGAAACTGGCGCATGAAACTGGGGGACGAACGCATCGCAGAGGGGGAGCCAGAGCATGGATATCTACCTCTCAAAATGAAACCGTTCTGTGGGGCGCCTGCCATGACCTGTACCTCGCAGTTGCAAACTGCAAGGGACATGAATCCGCCTATTTGCACAAACATCAACAGATACCAGTTCCTCAACTTTACCGATTAAAATCTAGTGACCATGCTGTCAACTAAAGCAGACATAGACCGGATAAGGATATTCAATTTGCATGTAGATAGTTTCGATTGTAGATGCAATCTTTAAAGTTAATAGCAACCTCCTCACATTCTTATTTCTGATTTAAAATGCACAACAGTGCATTATATTAGGCTACAATTTAAATAGACATTTTAAACACTATTTCTCTCGTTTTCTACCTCACAAACTCCAAAGTAAAGGCGCATTCTTCCGGCTATTGCCCAAAAGCCTCTTGTTCTGAACTTCTGATATAACGACTATATAATATAATACAACAATACAATATAACGACTTGAGTTATTTGCTGTTTACATTGGAATTCACGTCCACAGTGTTATGGACCCATTTGTCTGCAACGCAACGTAGCCTACAAAATTTTTTTTAGAAATACAGAAACAGCTTTACTATGCTGACGAATGCGCAACATGCGAGAATTTCCCCAAACTCTTGGATGCGCATTAAAACGTATCTTTTCAGTAGTCATTTCCAACTTTTCACGCTGATGGTGCTCAAAATGCAACACTACCGTGTTCAAAGCAGGATCTATCTATCTAGATCCTTTAGCAATGTATGGTTGGGGGAGGCATAAAAAAGTTGGAGAACCTGATGCCTAAAACAGTGTTGGTGGTTGCAGGGTAGATTTGAAGTGAAATGGGTCGCGATGGTCTGTCATTTTTAAAAAGTGGGTCGCCAGAAAAAAAGTTTGGGAAACACTGACATAGAGTATATGTTTTTACTAGAATTGGTAAACCCACTTCTCTTCCTAAATTTCATTGTGGATTTGCTGCTAATAACCCTGGCCATGATTCTATTACCTCTCTGGACGTCAGACTAGTGTCAGGGCAATGTATAAAGCGTTTGTCTTCACAGGGAATAGATAGTCAGCTACGGTCTGCAGCTGAAGCTTTCCTGGAGAATGATGATGGATGCCTTGTGGACCCCAGTAAAGGAGAGGTGAAGCTCAGCCAGATATTCAAGTGGTACAAGGTGGATTTTGGAGGAACGGATGAAAAGGTATTTGAAAGCTTACCTGAAGATACTTGATTGTCCACTGCTTAATCTACCTATAACAACAATAACAAAACTAGAAGTCTTTTACGAATATAGCACCTTTACAGTAACATAGAATGGAATTACAATTTAACACACATTTTAACCAATTGTGGTGAAAATAGAGAACACATAGCTGTCAGCTGTGTTAAAATCTTGTATTCTGTGGTGTGACTGCATGCAGCTGCTGAACTGGATCTTAAAGCACATGAGTGACTCGCCTAAAAAGGTCAACCTGCAAAACCTGCTCTCATCTGGATCTATCAAAGTGAGCTTCATGCCATATGATTGGTCTACCAACAGCAAAGACTGAGCTGTCCTTCCGTCTGCCTCTGATGTTCACTGCCAGTTGTCTGATAAAGTGGACATTCAAAGTAGCCATTGCTGTCTAGCCCAGTAGGGCAAAGAAATGTTGAAAAGTAGTCTCTTCTTTTGCAACTGTTGTCTATGCATTCAGCATTTTGTTTGTTTTTTCAGCATGACCAGGAGCAGTCTAATCCTGTAGCATGGTTGATACTGTTTTTCTGGTCAACACTGCAAATAAGTTTTCAGCATTTGCAGAATTCAAATCAAAAGGTTTTTTAGATGATCTATCTGTTATCAATATTATCTGCACTTTTACAAATATCCGAGTGTTTTATATCAATTAGCTGAAACATTGTGCAAAGTAATAGCATTTTGACTAAAAAGACCATAGACATTAGAGATCTCTGTATGAAATGTTTCTCAAATTGTTAAATTATTAATTTATAAATCAATACATTATTAAACATTACAACATTATTTAACATCAGAATACCTCCACTTGCCTTTCAAACTCTGGTTTTGATGTATTTCCTCTAACCTGAAGCCTTTTCATTTGTTTATCATACTTTCATACCATAACTTTTGTAAACTCATGCACCTAATTATTATTATTTTGCCTTTATTTATAAACTGTAATCTTGTCTGATGAAGAATCAGGGCAGAGAATAAGAGCCATAGGGCCACCATTTATTTATTCTGAGATGCTGTTCACCAGATACTGTGAAATAATCTGTCCATAAATATTTGACCACACAATGTTTTAGTGCACATGAGAGCTCAAGTAGTGTTGCAAATTTTGGAGGCTTGGATTTAATTTCCATTATATATATATTATAATCGTGGCATGATCCAGCCAGTGTTTCCCAAACTGTTCTGCGACACGCTAGTGTGCCATAGGAGCTGCTCAGGTGTGTTGCAGGAGAACATAATTTTCTGTTTTTTTTTTTTTGTTTGTTTGTTTGCCGTAAATAACCTTTAAATTGTTGAAATTCAATTTAATTTCATTAAATTATATATTAGTTCTAAAGTTGTAGTTTAAAATGACCTTTAATTTCATTAAATGTCATTAGCTCTGAACTGAACTGACTATTCTAGTTTGTTCATACCACTTTTACTACTCATAGTTTTTATTGGTCAATCAAAGGATAATACATACTTGTCCACTAATACAGTTGCAATAAACCCTTTCATTTTGTGACTTGTGGGATTTTTTTCATTGTAAATAGTGTGCCATGAGAAGAACGTTTGGGAAACACTGATCTTGCCTATGTTATATAAGGACAAGCTTCTCTGAGCCTTGCTTTTGTATTTTTATAATAACTATTATTCAGTCTTTTGCCAGGATTGCATGCCAGGAGCTTTATTCTGCACACTGGCATGACATTTTATCTCAGTGATTTTTTGTATTAATTTGCACTCGGGTAAACATTGCATGTTTTGAAATGCTTGTAGCATGTATTGTAAACTAGGAGGTTTTAGAATGGTAGGACCTTCACTCTTCAGTTTCTAGCGAGTGCCTTTAAAATAGATGCATGCAAACCATGGCAATCTCAGACTGGCCAATGCATATCATGTCCTACCTATTGCTGTAGTATTGTGACCTATTGCAAGAAAGGTCTCTACTGAATATAGATTTTGTAAAAGTCACTGCTGCAGTAAATGCCTTTATGGGAGCAGACACCTGTAAAACCCCAAGTTACCTCTTTTATCTCCTCACTTATCAGGAAAATGTTGTGTATGATGCAAGACTGTCTTGGTTCTCCTCATAACTGTAATCATGCTTTTGCATGGATCAAGCAATACTTGAAGAATCACAGGTGAATATGCAATATTTCAATAAAAAAAAAAAATATATATATATATTAACATAAATAGTCTTTGTTTGTGTGTGCATATGTGTATATTTATGTTTTAATATGACAGTATATTGTAGTACACATTTGTACTTAAGACTGTAGTAAGACTACTTCTCTTGAAAACAATGAACAGTATATTTTCTTCAGTCTTTTCTTGTATACAGAAGGGGGCACTATTGGGTCATGTTTCTTATATTGTCTAATCTCAGGTGTAGAAAATCATAGTACAAAGAATGTGTCTGGTATCACTTCGTAGATTATTTGCTTGAATTTGCCTCTTATGTGTGTACTGTAGCTTGATACTGTATGTGACCTCATAGTTTTACATTGCAAACTGCATGTCATTTAGCACCTCGGTAAACACATTTGCCTAGGAAATGAACTCCAACCCATCTCAGTTAATCTTAGTTTATTTATAACATTAGTTCCTGCTTACAGAATTTTTGACGATGAGTAACCTCACTGACATACTAATATGTCTAATCATGCAACAAAATAAGGTTAAACAACAACATTCTGTAATATATCATCATAATGAACTGTGGAGACAAATGTTATACAATTATCAAATGATTGTGATGTTATTGTGCATTCTTGTCCAGTTATTTGATAGCAATATGAGACAATCATTTCACATCCATACCTAGTGCACTTTGATACACTTTGTTCCTTCGCATAATAAGGTATTAAGATAGTACTCAATTTATATGCATACTGAACTGATAAACTTTATCACCATTCTGATGGCATGTATTCATTCCAAAATAGATCTCACTTGGATTTGGTAAGCTTACGTGTTAAGTGTCATTCCATTTTTTTCTGCTTTGTGCGTATATCTTACTATTCCAACTGAGACTCTGACTTTTCAATGCTAAGGGACTGGCTACACCAAATTAGCTTTTGAAAGGCCTTTTTGAAGTCCTCATTAAAGATGGTGTATAGGAGAGGGTTAATGAGTGAGTTCAAGTAGCCCAGCCATGTCAGGAAGTTGGCCAACTCTCCAGATGTCTGACAGGGACCACAGGTGTTGACAATCACTTCATGGACAAAGAAGGGCAGCCAACAGATGATAAATGCTCCCAGGATGAGGCCCAGAGTGGTGGCGGCTTTCCTCTCCCTTCTCCCAGAGATGCGGTGTGTGCTAGACTTCTTGTGACGAGGTACAAGGTGTGAGCTTTTAGGGGTGATATGAACCCGCTCGACTTCTGTGGAAAGGTCTGAGAAGGACTTCTCAGGTGGACTAAGGGTTTTATGACCGTGTGGCTCTCTGTCTCTGCACGTGGGCAAAGTATGTCCATTCATTGCCTGTTTTCTGATCCGGATGGCACCTCGTTTTTCATACAGACTCTTAGCGGCATGGTAGATTTTATAGTATAAGATGACGATGAGTAGAAGAGGAATATAAAAAGCCCCAAAGGTGGAGTAGATGGCAAAGCCAATGCTGTGTTTTATAAGACACTGTTCATGTGATTCCTTAATGTCAGAAGTCATATTACTGTTCTCGTGTTGCCTCAAAAGTACAGGGGGCAAGGAAATGAGGACAGACAGCACCCATACCAAGACTATCATGATGGCAGCACGTGTAGGTGTTCTCTTGTGAGAGTAGGCCACGGCATCCGTGATGGCCCAGTACCGATCTACAGCAATGGCTGCCAGATGCAGGATGGAGCAGGTGCAGCAGGTGATGTCCACAGCCAGCCAGATGTCACACACCACCTGACCCATGATCCAGTGTTCTGTGACAATATATGCAATGCTGAAGGGCATGACTAAGATGGCCACCAGCAAGTCAGTGACCGCCAAAGAACCGATGAGGTAGTTGGCTGGGTGGTGCAACTTACGAGTGACAATAATGGCAGTGATAACCAAGGAGTTGATGGCAATGGTGAGCACTGCCAATACAGACAGGGTCAAGGAGAGGACAATTTTACTGCCAGGGACTTCAGTGACCTCAGGCGTAGATGGATCTGTGAGATTAGATAGGGCCATACTTGGAGAGTACTGAGAATAACAATGTATGTCAAAAGGCCATTTAGAGAGAGATGGGCAGAAGAGAAGAATAAAGGGAAAGTTCATCTGAGTAAAACATTTGACGTGGAGCAAAATACTTGTCATAGTTAATTGTGCACTGTATGAATGAGATTTAAACCATTAATTTCTTATCTTTAATATTGGTAATCTCTTTGTATTGTAGGTTCCTTAAGAACTGGCTAGAGACAACAGATGAAAATTAGCCCATATGGCTAACGCTTATTTACTGTTGTTCATTGAGCACTGTCCCAGATAGATAGATAGATAGATGCTTTTCTTTTTCAGTATTCTTAAATTCTATTCAAGCTCAAAAATCTGCCACGCATTAGGCTATGTTTGCCCAGTGGTGTTTCATACCTTTATGATCAATTTTCATCAAACTGAACGTTTCAGCAGTGGAGAAGACACGTCAAAGAAAAGTCACTCATGGCATCCATGTGCTCCCTGGACATTGCAGGCTGCTTCATGAGCACAACCAGATGATTGAAGAGTGCAATCTAAGGGAATATATGGAATACAAATCTGAGAACATTACATTGAGTTATGTGGCTAATTAAACATTGTTGTAAGTAAACAAAAATATAGCTATACTGCTTTATTTCCCCCGTGAGGCATCCAAAGGTGATGCTTTGATACTTCATATTCATTAGTGTGAACAAAAGGTTGGGAAAGTTGTGTAATGCTAAAGAAAAACACAAGGAGGAACATTTTCTCAACTAGGTTACTGGCACCATGACTGAGTATAAAAAGAGCATTCCACATAATCTCTCAGAAGGAAAGATGTGGGGAGGTATTCATCACCATGTGAAAACCTGTGTGGGCAACAATATAGCAACAGCACATTGCATTTATAGCATTTTTAAAGGCATGCAAAGTGCTTTACAGTGAAGGGGAACATCACTAACCACAAATGATGCTCTTCAAGTGAAATTGGAATTCGAGGAATTTGAGGATTGTATCATAATCATCCAGGGAAATGTTTGTAAACAAGGGACATGGCTGAAAAACAATAGGCCTACTGGATTCCAGTGATATTTCTGTGAAGAAAATAATTGTATGAACAACAGCTAATATTTGTTGTATATGAACACAGTCTGACTAGAAAAAAGTGTTCAATCAATTTTCATGATGATGAAATCATTTATTACATGAATTGATGTGATGATAGTTGACACATTTTGATTGCACTCTGGCCATTGCTGTTCAAAATGACAGACAATATTGTGTTCACTCGATAGTGACTAGAGTCTTGAACACCCTCTACAGGCCCCGCATCCTTAAAAGTAAGAAAAGTTTTCTCAGGAGTATATGCCTTATACTGCTCATTTGGAATGATGTAAAAAAAACTAATGACGTTTTTACCTCTTTTCCTCTTTACCCCACTGTATGGCTGTAGTATAGGCTATTTAAAGCACTGTATAGTTTTATTCTAGACTAAGAATCCAGTTGTGACAATTTTGTATAGGATAGGATATGAGGATATTGATAGGATACATTCATCCAGTCAGAATTCATAATGAATTGAATGCTGTCAGCCAATAACCTACACTGTATGCTACATTAACAGGTTGTTAACGAACCCATTGCTCCCATAAATTAAGATCTAATTAAAAATGTAACCTGTAACCCAGATGTAGCCTGCCTTAGATTGTTATTATGAAAAAAATGCTTAACCCTCGTTTAACACTGTTTTTTACATTCTTACAGAACAAACTTATGAGGCGGGTGACATGGTAAACACGCACACATTGTCTCATACGTAAGCAGAAATTAGCCAACAAAATGAAAATGACTAGGCTACTCACCCAAAAAGGAATGATTCTTATCCTGAACTCGTTCGTAAAACCTCACATTCAGGTGCCAGCTCGTCTGAAGGATGAATATACAGTAAACGTTGCTGTGCTCAGCCCCTCTGTTGATCATAGCCACTTTAGGGCAAACGAAAACACTCGTTTCCACAAAGCCCTGCTGCTACGGTTATCAGGTTAAAAACACAAACGATGTCTCTAGTCATCCCCGTCAGACTAGTGTCACCAATTTGAAAACTCTTAATGGGAGTTTTGAAGGTAACCTACAGTTTATCTCACAAATTCATGGTGAATGGGAAATTCGTCTAAAAACTATGTAGAATTAAAAATGAAGAATAGGGTACAACCGGGACGATTGAAACGGGGGACGAATGAAACATTCCGGTTTTCTCCGAGTGCAACGATGATAGACAGTCATCATTTGGACAAAACATAGAGCATATTAACCTCCGTTGCTCAGCCAAATGCCTTCCTGTTACGTCCTGGTATCACGGAGTTACAGGCGATAAACGATTTTTGATGGTCACAAGTTATCATTAGCGGTTTATTTTTTTTATTATTAAAGAGTGTTTCTCATTTAAAGGTTTGACTTCATGCTTATTCAGTAGAGCATTTGGTGCTTTCCCCAATCCCAGACGTTCACATTGCATGATTGTTTGTAATGGATGCAAAACAGCCTATAATGCTAGATGTCTATGGCGGGACGATTGAAACACCTGTTTCATTTGTCCCGACCAGGCAGTAAACCTCATTTATTCTAAGTCAATGCACACATATCTGTGTTTATACTATATGTTATGCAGGTGAGACATGGAAAAGTAGTTTTAGAAAGATGCAAATATATTTGGGGCTATCAGGTAGGGGGTCGAGTTTTGCCATGTTAACCTATGGAGACCGACGGCCTGTCGGTCATGAAGGGCACTTATTTGGATGTGTGGTGGCTTTAACCACGTAAAAACAGGGTGAAATAACATTTTGTACATTGAAACATTATATAATTCAAAACATGCATTATTCTAGCTATATTAATGGCATAGTGCATGCTATTTCCATAACCGCGAGATAAGCGCTTTACCATGACGTCAATGAGTTGTTAACAGACATGAACCAAGACATATAGCCCAGCAGCAATCTATCTAAAATAACACATAGCCTACTTGAAGTACCATTCATGATATGTTGTCAAATATTGAAATTGTGGGAAGTTTACATAATTTAAGCTGTATGTTTCATTCGTCCCCCATGCTGTTTCATTCGTCCCAGCAGGAGGGACGATAAACAAAACGCACGTTCGACTTCTCCTTAAATAACTCTTGAACGGTTTTGTTCAGAACTGTATGCAACTGTATTCGACAGAGGATAGATGTAGGTTGCTAGAGACAAAATATTAACTTTCAGTGTTTTACATGTCTTTGTAAATTACATTTAATTAAGAAGTGTTTCATTTGTCCCGGTTCTCCCCTACCCTCTTTTCATTCAGCTGAGTGGTGTAGTGGGGATTCTCAAGGGGGGTACACTATTTTAATATTGCAATTGCAAAAACATTTAGTATACAAACTAAATGTTTTCTGATTCATTTTACATAAATCTTCAAATTAAAACACAAATAAGGATTTGGATGAAATATGTTCAAAAAATGCCTTTTTCCAAGGTGGGCTTAAATGCTTAAGAGTATGATCTACTTGACACATTCATCAATGCAATTACTCATCAGCAAGTACAACAAGCAGGTGAAAGCTTCCTCCTGAAGCTGTATGGAGCTTCCAGTTGTGAATAACTGGATCAGTTCCGATACACTGCTTACAATAAGGCAATCAGCAGAACTTCACTTTCCTCATCCTTCCAGTTGGCAACTTTGCCTCCAACAAGTGCTGCAGCAAAGCAACATTCATTCAAAACATATCTCATTGTTCAGGAATGGATGGGAAGGCCATTGCAGCCAACAGATTGGGGATGGAAAATGGAGGATATCTTGACTCCAGTTGAAACTGACCGCCCCATTGCTCCAGACACTCTGCTCAACATGATCTCTTGTGGCTGCAGAGCAGATGGCTGTGGAGTGTCATGCGGCTGCAGGAAGATGGGGTACACTGGGGTGTAACCCTATTACTACTGGACTATATGTAATCTAGCATAGGCCTAGTCTAATCTCCTTGACGCAGAACATACCGAGGCATGGCTTTATTCATTACCACACGTAGGCCTAAATCATGCCAATAACAATAGCACAACCAGGATTCACACGCTGTGTGGGTGTAGATCAATTTGAGGGGGCGTCACATGAATGTCATTGCGAATGATTAAAATGCAGAGGTGCACAGTCAACAAAAAAACAACAGAAAGAACATTGGCAGGCAAGTGCCAGTCATTTGAAAAGTTTTTGTTTAGATGAAAGTAGCTGCACCAATCGTAAGTTTTTCCTAAAGTTGTTCAGGTTCACCGTTGGGTCATTACTTATGGTTAAATAGCCTATCACTTATATATTGGAGCTCGTATTACTCACACATGCATATCGTGTAATTTTGACCACTGGATTAGCCTACCTGCTTTCGGCAAAACACAAACGAAGGAATTGCAACAGTGGGCCATGATGCTTGCTAGATTCGGATACAGACAGTTGTATAGGTGCAGCCGTGGCCTACTGGTAAGCGCTTCGGACTTGTAACAGGAGGGTTGCCGGTTCGAACCCCGACCACGGCTGAGGTGCCCTTGAGCAAGGCACCTAACCCCTCACTGCTCCCCGAGCGCCGCTGTTGTTGCAGGTAGCTCACTGCGCCGGGATTAGTGTGTGCTTCACCTCACTGTGTGTTCACTGTGTGCAGAGTGCATTTCACTAATTCACAGATTGGGATAAATGCAGAGACCAAATTTCCGTCACGGGATCAAAAGAGTTTATATTATACTTAATCTATGGTTTTCTAGCCACTTTAGCTACTATCGGGTAACGCGGAACAACGAGCTGCCGCGTAGTTTTTAATGTCTTACGCATGGTGGAGTGCTACAGCATGACGGTCATTCTTGTAACGAATTTTATGACAAAGTGGCCTAATTGGAGACGTTTGCGTGATGCGTTCTTATCCCTGGTAACAACACTTATTATATTAATAAATGCATATTAAATGCTCAAAACAATGCTCCAAGAAGTGGGGGGACGGGGGACGGGACCTTTATCAGAACCTACCTATAATTGTAAGTGTATTGGTCATCATGTAAATGTCATTGGTTCAGCATTTTGGAATTACTGTTTACATAGCCTAACGTGTTACATAGCTAATGTATTCATGTTGCATGAAAAGAGACCACTGCATCTGCATCTTGAGGTATATAAATGACAGATGGATCAATATCAGATCAGGCTGTATCTTTAAAAGTACATACTGCAGGTGAGCTATAGTCTAATCTTTGAAAGAGAGCAATGCACTAGACCTATCTAGGCAAGTAAAGTAAAAGTTTGTTACTAAGAAAAGCTGCTATATGACTGGCGTCTTCTGCCAATATAACCAACGTGGTGTTGTGAAATGATACATTTTTACAGGGAATGCCCAATCCCAAACTACATCATTTTTAAGACCAAACACTAATTACCCCTTAAAGACATATTTAGATATTGTAAATTGTTGAATAGTGTTCTTTTTTCCCCAGCTTTAGTTAATGGTAAAACGTCCCTTCACACTTGTGAAGGTAATACAAAAATGACTTCAAGTGTCGATTGCTGCCTTTCTATTTTGGCCCAAGCTTAGCATGTTTTGACCATAGCCTATTTGAATACCTGGGTTCACTGGAAATATAGTCATTTGAATATTTTTGATTAATATAACCTGCACACAGTAGCACACAATGGTATTACATTTAATTTACAGCACATAAAAAGCAAAGGCAACATTGATTGTGCCTGGATGGCAAAGTGGTAGATGGCAAAAAGTAAGGAAAACCAACAATCACTTCTTGAACTGTGCCATCTTGAGGAAGAATATAATAGCTATAATCTGTGTGGCCCTTGGCTGTATCTTACATTGAATGTAAACTCTCAGACTTTTACAGTCAGGCAGTGAAAAGATAGGCAGACTCCCATCACAAAAGATTCCTCACATCCACTTCATCATTCCTTTCAGCTGCTCTTATCAGACAGACGCTATAGAGCTGCTCTGGGCAGAAAGAAAACCTACAAACCTTTCTACACTGCAATGCACATGTTAGACATGGACAAATTCTTTAATTTGTACTTTTACATTCCTCTAACCCAAGCTGAGTCTCAAACCTAAGAAAAGTTTCTGTCTGTATGTGATAGACAATAGAACTTTTTGAAACGTTGAATCACAAATATTAAGACCCTTTCTGGGCCATGGTAGCTGTAGTTATGTTGCTGTTGATTCCTGTGATCATAACAAACATTGCTGGTTGTGCAGTGGCTCATGCTTGATAGCTGACTCGTAAAGTGGAGTAATAGGGCAGGCTACCCTATGAGTGGAGAGGTGGGGTGTTGGTTAACATCTGTTGGTGTCGAGGGAGGTCTTTTTTCTCCCTAAATGCATGAAACATGCAAGTGCAAAATGTCCCCCATAGCCTGTTAGGCTAACATCTCCATTTTATATTTGCCTAGGCCTACTACACCTTCTCAAACGAAGCACTTTAGCCTAGCTTGGTTAATTTAGGTGGCTAAAATATTTTAGTATGTGATAGCGAGCAGTTCATCTAAAAGTAGGGTACTATTCTCAGGGTTTCCCGCAGAATTTGTTAGTCAAGGTGGTAGGGTGGCGTTTGCCATAATGGTGGTGGTGGGGGGGGGAACTACTAAAGACTCTGTACTACATTTAACCATTATTAATAATCATTGTCAATGTATAATCATTATTTATCAAAATAACCGTTGCAATGTGCAATTTGTGTAAGATTTACAATTTTGAATTAGAATGTTTGGCGAACGATGATAGATATATAGCGCGATGACATTCAACCACCAGTTGCCGCTGTTCAGACACATCACACGATTCGGAGGCATATCACATATAGGCCTACCCGTAAATCCTTAAATTATGACCGGGATAATAATTGCCTACCAATAATATAGGCCTACCCGTAAATCCTTAAATTATGACGGGGATAATAATTGCCTACCAATAGCCTATGGCTATCAGTTCACAAGCACTAAAATACATTGTTTCGATTTAACTCAATGAAATTAAAGAGCTCTTCTTAATATTTTATTTTGTTGGTTGGTGTAATAGACCTACTGTTGCCAATGAAAAGTTGTTGTCCTAATGGGTCTCAACACGTCGCTCTCAAGCTACCAGTCTTGCCATCCCCTTCTGAGCTTGCCAGAGTCTAGTCTAGTAGCTAGTCTACTAGCTGAGCTTGCCAGAGGCTAGTCTTATCTACTACATTTAAACACAATTGTTGCCGCAAGGCATTCCAGCCTACGAATTTAATAAAAAAGTAAATCATGCATAATTAAAAAAAAATAACTCAATTTAGGCTACCGTAGGCCTACTTGGCTAGGCAATAAGGTTTCCATTACAGCACAGCGCACGTTCAATGAATGAAATAAAGCAACTGCCTATCTCGCAATAAACACAGCGGGTGGAAATTCTGACACTCTTTCAACTACATGAAACTTAATAGTGAACCATCAAATATCCCCCAGATTTCAGTGCCTATCAGTCCCAACATTTAGCAATAATCAAACAGTCCAACAGTAAATGAAATCCCAAACCAAACTGAAAATCGTATGCTTTTGATAGCCTACGGCTGGTTCGTCAGACTGAAGAACTGTCTCTCACTGTGACACTGTGATCAGCAGCACCGGAGCGCCACAGGGAACTGTGCTCTCTCCAGTCCTGTTCACCTTGTACACATCTGACTTCTGCTACAACACTGAGTCATGCCACATGCAGAAGTTTTCTGACAATACTGCAATTGTGGGATGTATCAGGAACGGGCAGGAGGAGGAGTAGGGGAGAGTGGGTGAGTTGTGCCAGTTTTTACTTAAAGTGACTTTAAAGGGAGGCCATGATAGTAATGCTTCTAACTACAATATGAACATATATTTCAGGATGTGGTGCATCTCTGGGAACAATCACTTTCAATCTGAAATATAGTATTTAAGAGATATAGCTTTCTGAAAAAAAAATGGTCTTGTGGCACAACTTGCCTCCGGTGCAGGGTAAGTTGTGCCTTTGAAGAGAATGCATTGGGGTAAATTGTGCCATCGATTATTGAAGTAAAACAGTATATTTTGATCTCAGACACTGTAATGCTTTATAAAAGCTAGACAAATTCAATACAAAATTACTCATTTAAGGTTTATTTAAAGTTATTTTACAACATCAAAGGCCAATTTTCTACAAGCCTATTGCGCCACACGAGCACATCAAAGGTAATTTTCCATTGTCACACCAGTTTCATCCATGTTGTAGATCTTGTGTGGAGGGAAGTCATACCTGAAATGAGATTAAAGTTTTGTTGATCAGAGAAGTTTACAGCAGATTTAGGTGGTTGGATGTGGTTGTGTAGATGTCAACTCTGCCACTGCTACTACCTAGAGATGATGTTCCCCCTCTCCTTCCCAGGCTTCCTGGTCAGTGTGTGTGTGTGTGAAGTTCACAGTATTTCATGGACAGACCGTGAAACATTACTGCTAGTGCCTTTATATGTTCTGCCAGCTCCTTCTCCATACAGTGTGCCCTGCCTGTCTTCCTCTTATAACTCTGTGGCATGATGGTATATTTCTATTTTTGGTCTAAAATAAAGAATGTCACATAGTTTTAGTAATAAAATGTAAGAATAAAATGCACAATTACAATAAAATAATATGTTTAAAACATTATTTATAAGTGGGGGTGAGTATAAGTGGAGGTGCCACTGGCACAACTTAACCCAGGGCCTTTGGCACAAATCACCCCAACCCCACCATTTTGGAAAAAATGCATCATCCATCAGATTTGAGCTAACATCATGCTACCTGTATAGACTCATAATGTAGCTTACCAAATCACTAAAACATGTGTGAAATGTTTCAAACTTGTCTATAACTGTTTTGACACAACAATAAAAAAAACATGATCATAGAAATTTTACTTTGAAAGGCAAAAAACAGTTCTTTTAACTTAAATGTGCTTACCTCTCATGCAATGAGGCTCTCTTCTCTGCAGGATGATTGAAATGGCTGAGTCTTCAAAAATGTGTGGTCACATGACCAATTTCTTCTATAGTTTCCTAGAAATAGGGGGTGGCACAACTTCCCCACTGGCACCAATCACCTGCACTCTCCCCTATAGGAGCCTGGTGGAGGACTTTGTGCAATGGTGCAAACTCAATCATCTCCAACTCAACACTTCAAAGACCAAGGAGATGGTGGTGGATTTCCGCAGTTCTAAGCCCACTCTGCTACCAGTCTCCATTGATGGGGTCAATGTCGAGGTGGTAAGCACCTACAAGTACCTGGGTCTCCACTTGGACAATAAACTGGACTGGTCAGCCAACACTGACGCACTCTACAAGAAAGGGCAGAGCAGGCTGTACTTCCTGAGGAGGCTGCGCTCCTTCAATGTGTGCAGCAAGCTCCTCAGGATGTTCTACCAGTCTGTTGTTGCCAGCGTCCTCTTCTATGCTGTGGTATGCTGGGGAGGAAGCACAAAGAAGAAGGATGCGGGGCGACTTGACAGGCTGAGGAAAGCTGGGTCTGTAGTGGGAGCTGAACTGGAGTGCATCACTTCAATATCTGACAAAAGGACCCTGAACAAACTGATCAACTGATCTTGGACAATGAGTGTCATCCACTCCACAGCACTATTGTTAAGCAGAAGAGCCTGATCAGCTGGAGACTTCGCTCACTGCCTTGCACAACAGACAGACCGAGGAAGTCATTCATCCCCAGGGCCATTGAACTGTTCAATGCATCACTTAAGGGAAGAGGAGAAATAGACTTCTCCGCATAGTCTGTCTGCCTCTTCACCACCTCCATGTCTTGAACTGTCTGTCCACTAGCCACTTTACCATGGTCTTCTGCCTCACTGTTTGCGTGCTTTATTAGCACATATGCACAACCCCTCCCTCCATGCCACAGCTGAACTGTGACCACACTTATACCTTTCTTAATATAGTTATTTATACATAGATATATAGACTTTATTCTTGCACTGTTGCACTGTTTGACTTACTCATTTGCACCATCACCATGACACTCATTCACAAAGAGCACCTTACCTTACCTTATGCACAGAGGACCACAGGCTCAGTCCCTGCTTCAGTCATTGCAAGCGCACCTGATTGATTTATCACCCACTATGTGGATACTGTTTTTTAGAATTTATTTAGATTAAGTTTTATTTAGTATAATTTGTATTTTAGTATATTTAGTATATTTAGTATATTCTTTATCTTCTACAGTCCTTATTGCTTAGTTGTTTTTTATATTGTATACTTTTAATTACTTTGTGTGTGTGTATGTCTGTATGCTAATGTGACCTTGAATTTCCCCTAGAGATCAATAAAGTATCTATCTATCTATCTATCTATCTATCTATCTATGATTTATTTTACAACTGAAATTCTCAAGGTGAAACCTCACTGTGTGACAGATTTATTCTATGTCAACATTTGGTGAAACATTGATTAGGGCAATAATTGTATGTGAGACTTAGATATCTATTTCATTACAGGAAGTATACTTAGTCACTGAGAATTACAAGTAGAGTTTGTTTGAATCTACTGGGAAATGCCATCTGAAATTCAAGCAAATGCCGCTCCAAACGAAACGCATGCCTCACAATAAAATGTAGAAATAAAGGTCTGCCTCGATTACAAGCCTGCCCCAAATAAAGCCCTGAGCTTTGCGCAGCCTAAGTAAATAATAGATTTACTTATTTATTAGGAATTTAAAGATTGTAAAAACGTACAATTCATGGCACGTTTTTTATGATTTTGTATGCGTTCTGCAGAGAAGGGAGACTGGCGTTGGTCATGGTTTGGAATGAAAGGGAGAAAACAGTAGGCCTAGAGTAACACAGCGGATATCGCTCATATTATATACATTTTTTCCCCATTTTTGTTTTTGACAACGTAGTTAAGGCGGCAGGCATCTATTGCTAAGGCGGCCGCTTTAAAGTGCTGCAGGAAACCCTAATTCCATAAGTGCTTTTGTAACCTGCGTTGCATTGAACCTGCGCAATTCAGCCATGCACACACCCAGACTAGAACCCGCAAACCAGCAGCACCTTAGATCGGGTGTCAAGCATGCTGACAATCGAGCTAAAAACCCAGCTCTGCTCTTGAGTGTCGTCGGGGAGTGAGGTTTACTAACTTTACACTTACTACTTTGACAGCGAATCACTTTACATCTGAAGTGTTTAAAGCCTTTATATAAACCCTTATTTCCAGAGAAATTCAACATTGTGTGACTGGCCTCATCTCTCACTTTAGATTAGATTAGATTAATATATGTAATATTGGTAATAATGTTTATGGGCAGGCTATAGAATATAAAATAAATATATGTATATATATAAATATAATGTATAGTATGGGGTGTTAGCACAGTGCAAAGTCATAGGTGAAACAGTGTAGGAGTAATGTAAACAGGTCAGCAGTGCAGTAGTAAAAAGTAAACAGGTAGACTAGTAACAGCTATAGTGCAAATGCT
The DNA here is from genome assembly GCF_046254945.1 of Alosa pseudoharengus. Taxonomy (NCBI): domain Eukaryota; kingdom Metazoa; phylum Chordata; class Actinopteri; order Clupeiformes; family Clupeidae; genus Alosa; species Alosa pseudoharengus. The sequence continues at coordinate 22,832,388 of NW_027468718.1, read as the reverse complement.
AGAAGTTTTGTTCAGCAGTGCTACATCCTCTGGAAAGAAGCTGTACCTGAGCCTGCTGGTGCGGGAGCACAGGCTCCTGTATCGCCTGCCAGATGGGAGTAGACTGAAAAGACCATGGTTTGGGTGGGTGGCATACTTGACAATGGATTTGGCTTTGTTTGTACAGCGTTTATGATATGTGTCGTGGATGGAGGGGAGTTGGGAGCCAATGGTCCTTTGAGCAGATTTCACTACTCTTTGTAGTGCCTTGCGATCAGCAGGGTTGCAGTTGCCGAACCATTTACGGCTCCGTTGTATTCTCTCATGTGCAACTTTCAGTTGCACATGAGAGAAATAACCATATTCTCTGGATAAGAAACTCAAAGGCATTCTAAGGGAAAGTTCACGGATAAGCTATTTAGGAAAGCTTTGAGTGAAAAAATAATTAAGTGATGTTTTGTTGGGTTGGCATCGGAACAAATCACCTATGGGGTGGCTGTGTCCATTTCTATGGCCCCATGCAGCTTGGTGAAAGCGGCAGCCATTGTTGCAAACAAGCTTTTTTCTCTACGCTAGTGGAGCGAAACAACCATCTTGTTTAAGGCTTCGCCGCACACAAGCTTCGTATCAGGCCTGCACCTCAAACTTCAAACTAGTTTGGTTTGTTTGGTTTGGTTTATTTAGCATGACAGCCGGCTATAGGTTTTGGGTTTTTTATTTTCATGTGACATGAAAAGTTTATTTTCTATTGAATGGCCATATGACTGAATGCTTATTAGTGTGCATTTCCTTCACAAAGCTCACATTTCCAAAAATAAAACAGAACTAATCTGTGCTGCCATTGAGTCTTGGAAGCCCATCCACGACCCCCAAAAGATGGATCACTTCTGCTTACTCTAATGCTTTTCTCTGAGGCAGCCGTGGCCTACTGGCTAGGAAATCAGATTGATGACCGAAGGGTGATAGGGAGATGGCAGGATGGCAGGGGAAGTGGTTGAACAGTGCTCAGTATTTGAGCAGCAATAACTATAATGTAATAATAACACTTGAAACTCATTGTGTGATAATTCTGCACTTTAGCCTACTATATATTCTACTAATTATAGAGTGCTAAGAGTGTTGAATGCTGTCATCAGAGCAAAATATTGCATTCTTTTGTTTGCACTATTTTTTTAACTACATAACCCCACGTGTGTAAAAATAGTCAGAAAAAGAAAGATCCATAAATGATTAGGTGTCTCCAAACTTTTTTGACTGGTTGTATCCAGTTGCACTGAAGAGGAGAGGATGTTTTATTGGCCATTCATAGTGAAGTAATATCTCACTTTATCATCACAAAAATGCCAAAGGAACAATATATTTTCAAGCTAGGCCTATTGTGTTTGCCTCTGACTGCCAAGCGAATGAATTTGTGGCAAAAATAAAATACCTAACCTACTTAGTCCCAAGACCCAACCTACTTAGCCCTAAGAGCAGGTCGGCATGATGCACACTGTGTGTCTACCAGCAGGCAGCCAGGATATGAGCAGTGTGAAATAATTACTTAACCTAATACATTATGCTAAATCAAGTGTGGTTCCTGGCTGTTCAATTACGGTTCACTGTAAAAAAAACAATGGTAAATTTAAGTATTTTCAGGCATGCTTACATTGGTCACATCTACCTTAAGAACATTCAAGTTCAAGTAGTTTATAGTCATGTATCCATAAAAGGAATTATTGCGCTCTAGAGTCAGCTCAACTTAATTTAACAAATTTAAAGTAATTAATTAATACATTTAAAGTAATTAATAATTAACACATTTAGAGTAATTAAAAAGGTATATTGTGTGTGTATGGGGGGTGGGGTAATGGGGTGTCTGGGGGTGTGATGAAATGGTTTGTGTGTGTGTGTATGTGTGGGGGGGGGGTGTTGGTGTGTGTGCATGTGTGTCTGTGTGTGTGTGTGTGTGGGGGGGTAATGGAGTATGAGGGGGGGGGGGTTACCTGTGTGTGTGGGCGGGGTGTATGTTGTGCATTTGGGTGGGGGGTGATGAAATGGTGTGTGTGTGGGCGGGGGGGTGGTGTGTGAGTTTAGGGCGTATGGTGTAATGGTGTGTGAGTATGTGTGTGTATGTGTGTGGGGGGGTAATGGCATATATTCACAAAGCATTTCATTTTACTGCTAAGAGAATACTAAAAAAAATTACCAGTAAAAGTTAACCAAGTTCACAAAGCTGTTGAGACCAACGTTAGTGAGGAAAAGCGACAACTCCAAAAATAAGAGAAACCCTTTGTTTCTATGGCTGATGTCAACTCTCATGCACAAGCTTGCTTGCAAGGACAGATTTGTGCTATATGTGTCAGGATCTGGCCTGGACTAGAGACTTTATGCCACCCTGGTGGCCATTCTGAATATTGTTCTGTGTCATGTGCTCTGTATTTACCTGTCTGGTCATGTGTCTTTGTCTCCACCCATTCTCCCTATATGGTCTGCACTTCCTGTCTTGTTAGTTTCCCTCCGTTTCTGCTTGCACCTGTTCCCCGTTATTGTTTTGTTGGTCTCGTCCAGTCCTCTGTCTTTCTGTTAATTAGTCTATGTATTTCTACTCCCCTGTTCCTCTATCTTTTGTCGGTTCGTCTCTCTGTAAGTAAGTTTGTAAGTTAATAAAGTGTGTTTTTCCACGATTCTGCCTGCAACAAGTCTTGCGCTTTTATAGATAAATAAAGATAAAATAGTAATTAAAGGTAAACTATGCAGTATTGGCAATTTCCTTACTGTTTTCTCGGTTTTTGCTTCTTTTTCGCTGGCTCTGTCATGACGAATGTCTGAGAAACTCCATCGCTACCTTCTTCTAGCCGGTGCCTGGCGTGCATGTGTATTTGAATGCAGTAAAGCAATTCGTTACACTCGTTATACTTCCTGACACTGAGGCCGTCGGCCCGCCGGCCTACAGTTGCAAGGGTGGTTTTTCCGCTCACGGGCACTAGGGGGAAGCGAGACGGCCACCATTCACCCCGAAAAAAGTCATATAACCATTCCGATGACTCTGAAGCTGTTAAATTAAGCTAAAAAACTAACATATTAAGCTAAAAAACCTGCATAGTGTGCCTTAAAATATCACAGACTGAGCTACCTACAATGCATCTGATGACATGTTTTTTGTTATACAGGAACTTTAAGTTGTGTTTGGTTGGTGCTAATTGCATACTTTGTGCTACAAGCTAGCAGTTATTCCCTCATGGTTTTTAAAGCAGTTCTGCCTCAGCATTCCAAAACATTGAGAAGTGGAATGTTATTAATGGGTGTCATACAACTGTTTGAGAATTGGTCTTTATGAATTAGTCCACTCAAATACTTCTAAGTTCTACTAGACTAAGGGCTTCTACACACAGTTGCGTTCCGTCAACGCATGCCAGTGGGTTTTCCCGACGGTAGCTATGCAAATGACTTAAGGTATAACCGTAATTTGATTGGTTGGTGCCGTCCGTCGATCAGCTTGATTGGCCGGTGCCGTCTGTCGGTACAGCAACAGCTGAACTTCTCAACGCGAGCGACGGGAGAAACGCGACGCAACGGACCCACAATTCAGTTCGCCAACGGATGACGTGAGCCCATGTAAAGTGCATGAGATGCGTCTCCAGCACTGCAACGCACGCAACAGGAGCCATTAGATGCTACTTTTAGCTTAAGCTTAAGTTGCTTTGTGAACACAAAATGCCAGCCAACAGCTTCCCAGGTGACTGTACCAGTCTACTAATGGCAAGAGTGACCGGAGAACAGGCAGGGGACTGCACCACTGCACAGTCCTGGTTGACTGATGTTCAGGAACCTTGCAGAAGAGGTAGGCCTACTGTCGAATGCCCTTCATGATGTACTGTAAGGGGAAGAGACAAGAACAAAACAAGTTGAAAAGAACATCTATTTTCAATTAATGCACTCAAAAAAGGATTCAAATGATTGAAAAAATATAAAGGGAAATAATTGAAAAGAAAGAAAACAAATGCTAAAAAATATCAACAACAAACGAAAAGCAGTTCATTGTTGGTTTTGAAGAAAATCTTAACCACAATGAATCAACTTGCCAGTCTAGACCGTTGGCTGCACATGGATCATACTGCTATACAAAATAATATAGCAGGATACGACTACCATCAGTTGCCATATTGCAGGAAACATGTTGTCAAGAACTGTTAATTGTGTGAGCATTTTACAAGGAACTATTAAGATCACTGAGTATTTTTTTTCATTTCTTTTCATGATAACACTGAATACATAAGACCCATAAATATATTGAATTAATTAGTGTGCATGATAGAATGTGAAAGTGTTATGGCTCCCACACACAGTTGCGTGCGTTGCGGTGCTGGAGACGCATCCCGATCACTGGGCTTACGTCATCCGTTGCCTAACTGAATTGTGGGTCCGTCGCGTTGCTCCCTATGGTTGCTCCCATACGGTACAGATCCACTTGCACGACACGTCATACGCGCTGAGTCGCGCTGCCTCCCCTCGTTCAGTCGTGTGTGGGCGTTTTGTTTAAAATGTCAGTTACCAGCTCATCGTTTTAACGTATTTTAAGTGTTTTTCCACAAATGGACCACAATTTTAGGCATGTAGGCCAACTTAACAGTATACAACACATTAATAGCCTAAACAAACTATGCAAGCCATTTGGAAATCTTGTTTTATTTAAAGGAATTATCCGGAGTAAAATGCACTTTAGATCAATTTACGGATGATTGGGAGTACATACGTTGAGTTGACATCAAAATCATGTCATTCGGATGTGTTTTTAGAAAGTTCGATTTTACTGTTTTTAGTCAAAACTCGTTAGCCTGTTAGTGACCAGGGCATGTCATTTCGCCGATACAAAACGCTATTTTTATACCTCTTCTACAGTTCCAAACAACATTACACTTACGTGGTAGTGAGTAGAGGGTCCCTAAAGCCAAACCGAAGTATCCCGAGGTCTTTATGTGGTCGTATAGAGAGTCCAGAATGAATTTCATCAAGCCAGTACCTTTCCGGAAATGTTGCTGCTGCAGCTGGCATCTTTAGGGGAAAGTCCGTAGGAGTCGATTGCCGAGTGTGGAGTAACACGCTCTGCTCTGGAAATTCACAATTTCGTCACCGTTTTTTTTTTTTTTTTAAATCATTCGGATGTGTTTTGAGAAAGTTCGAGGGGTACAGCTCCATAGACCTTCATTCATTCTAAAAAAAAAAAACAGTCCAGTATTTCTTTCGAAATTGAAATGAAGTTGTATGCAACAGCAAACCCTAGCTTACTAACAGGTTGGAATTTTGAAATGTCATGTGACATGATGTCGTGCAACGACGTGATGCAATCGACTCCTACAGACTTTCCCCTAAAGATGCTAGCTGCAGCAGCAACATTTCCGGAAAGGTACTGGCTTGATGAAATCAGAGCCCGTTTACGGAGAGCCGGATCACTCCCTATTAACTCCATTGTACCTGCAATCTGTTGTAGTTCCGCTAGGGGCGATCACGAATAAGTGCAAAAACAATGGGGGTCTATGGAGCTAGACGGCTAAATGTGTCTCTTTCACCTGGTTGTCGTTGAAAAATCGGAAGATTTGATTGTGGTTTCTGCAAGCTCAATATGGATTATAGGTCAAAAGTTGAATGAACGAGTACTTACGTCCTTTCGATTTCCTACAGGTTAGGTCGTTGTTGCCCCCAACACACTAGCTTTCTGCTAATGAATGACGTCATTGACACTTTTGAAAGGCTTTTTAGAACAAATAAGTGACTCAAAAAATATAATACTCAGCGGTCTGTATTTTCTCTGCACCCTCTTTCGCATACAACATTAAAATTTCTGGGCAAAAAATTATATCCAGAGAAAAGTGGATTTGAGGGGTACAGCTCCATAGACCTTCATTCATTCTGCACTTATTCGTGAGCGCCCTCATGTGGAACCAGAAGAGGAACTGCAACCAGTTCAGAAACCGGAAGTTTCCCGAGAGTGGAGGTTCTCCCCTTATTAGACATTTTCTGATGAAATTCATTCTGGACTCTCTATCCGACCACATAAAGACCTCGGGATACTTCGGTTTGGCTTTAGGGACCCTCTACTCACTACCACGTAAGTGTAATGTTGTTTGGAACTGTAAAAGAGGTATAAAAATAGCGTTTTGTAGCGGCGAAATGACATGCCCTGGTCACTAACAGGCTAACGAGTTTTGACTAAAAACGATAAATCGAACTTTCTCAAAACACATCCGAATGACATGATTTTGATGTCAACTCAACGTATGTACTCCCAATCATCCGTAAATTGATCTAAAGTGCATTTTACTCCGGATAATTCCTTTAAACTACTCAATGCAATCTCAAATCCTCACCAGAAACACCAACAGTCAATATATTCATCCAAATCCTAGTTTCGTTTGTTTTATGGACTACTAGGTGGTTGTGGAAGAGATCGTTAAAACATTATTTGTCTTGTAAGCGGAACCAAAGTTTCACAGGCACCGTTGTGGTAGAACAAAGGACCTACAACCTCGTCCTTTCATTGGAGAGTCGCCTCGCGTTCAACGGATTCATTTGCATAAAGATGGGCTTCGCCCAGCTTTTTGACGCGCGACATATTTTCAAATGCAGCACTGCCTTCCCGGAATGCTTTGTGGGCGCGTTAAAGTCGCTTGATGTCACCCATAGGACTAGAGTGGAATGCGACACGACAAAATGAAGTGTTGTGCAAGTGGATCGGTACCGATAGACATAATATGGTTGCTCCCGTCACTCGCGTTGAGAAGTTCAACTTTTGCTGCACTAACAGACAGCACCAGCCAATCAAATCACGAACAAGTGAACAACAGACGGCACCAGCCAATCAAATTACGGTTATACCTTAAGTCATTTGCATAGCTACCATTGGGAACACCCACTGGCATGCATTGACGGAACGCAACTGTGTGCCGTTAGTGAGTCTCTCAAAATAACTGTTGTCAGAGTCCACAAGGTAAAGGGATGCAAAAGTATTTTTTTAAACATGGTGATCTCTGAAAAGAAAAGCAAAGAAATGACTCTGCATGACCCGCCAATGTTTTAACATATCTGTCCCTAGGGTTTTTTCTTCCCTTATCTATTCCCAGAAAAGTTCCACTATAGGAACCCAGAAACTTAGCCAAGCAGTGCCACTTCAGCCTTGATATCCTCCTGCTTTTCATAAGCATTATTTACCATGACACCTGGTGGATCAGGATTAATTATCCTAATATATTTTATTCAGTCCCCAGCCAAGAGCACAGTAACATAGCAACAACTGCCTTTCATCAGTGGTACATGTGGGTGCTTTTTGATGTGCTTTAATGGCTCTTATGAAAGAAATGCATGGGTCAGAATCATCCTTGTCATCACTGCCCAATACTTTTATCTACAACAGGCCGGCCAAAGGCACTTGAAGAGCCTGCCATTCATAAAGGATATTTAAAATGCCATCCAGGAATGGTTTCTCACACAGAAAAGCTTGATTCATAAAAGATGCATAAGGTCAACAGTCTACTGTATCTGACAACTTAATTTCTCAGATTTGCAAAATAATAAAAATAATAATAATACATTTTATTTATAATGCACTTTTCATCATACAGAAGATCTCAAAGTGCTACAGGTTAAAAACACACAAAAAAGGTGAGCAGTTTAAGGAAAAAGAAAAAAAGAAAAGGTTTTAAAAAAAAAAAAACATCTAAAGGGGACCAAAAGCTTTCCTAAAAAGAAATGTCTTAAGACCTTTTTTAAAACAGTCAGTGGATTGTGGTGCCCTCAAGGTGTCAGGGAGGGCATTCCACAGACGTGGGGCAGCAGCAAAGCCCTATCTCCCATGGTCCTGAGTCTGGTTCTGGGTATGTGGAGGAGGTTTGAGTGAGTTGAGCGGAGGGAGCGTGTGGTGTTTTGTGGGTTGATAATTTCTTTGAGGGGGGGGGGGGGGGCGGCATGTCCATGTTCATGGATGCATTGGTGAGTGAGGAGGGAAACCTTGTACTCTATCCTGGTGGAGACGGGAAGCCAGTGGAGTGAGTGGAGAATGGGGGTAATGTGCTCATGTTTCCGCACTCTCATCAGGATCCTAGCTGCAGAGTTTTGGATGTACTGAAGCCTCTGCAGACTCTTGCTAGGGATCCCAATGAGAAGTGCGTTACAGTAGTCCAGTCTGGAGGAGACAAAGGCATGAACCAGCTTTTCAGCATCTGAGAGGGAGAGAATGGGGCGGAGTTTGGAAATGTTACGGAGGTGGTAGAATGAGGTCTTGCAGAGGTAATTTATATGGGCTTCAAAGGTGAGTTTGGAGTCCATTTTTACACCAAGATTTGTGACTGTTGATGAGAAAAGGTGATGCTGGTTATGGATGATGATTTGGTCTGGTGAGGAGTGCCAATCAGTATGGCTTCAGTTTAGGAGCTGTTTAGTTGGAGGAAGTTGTGCTCCATCCATACCTTTATCTCCTCCAGACAGGTGGTGAGTTTTGATGGGGATGACCGTGAGGATGGGGTTGCAGCTGTGGCATTTACATAGAGCTGTATGTCATCAGCATAGCAGTGGAATGACATTTTGTGACAGCTGATGATTTGGCCAAGGGGGGTGAGGTAGAGGATGAAGAGGAGGGGGCCAAGGACTGACCCCTGGGGGACACCGCAGGTGACTGTGTGTGGATTTGATTTGGAGTGGCCCAGGGAGATGTATTCTGTCCGATTTGTGAGGTATAATTTGAACTGAGAGCAGTGTCATTGAGTCCAGTCGTATGGTGGAGCCGGTTTAAAAGAATGCCATGGTCGACAGTATCAAATGCATCAGAAAGGTCCAGGAGGATGAGGAGGGAGGGAGAGCCACCATCAGATGATATAAGGAGGTCGTTTGTGACTCTGACGAGGGCAGTGTCTGTGCTGTGGGTGGAGCGGAAACCGGACTGAAATTTTTCAAAGAGGTTATTATGTTTGAGGTGATCCTGAAGGTGGGTGGCAACTGCTTTCTCAAGTACTTTCGATATGAAAGGGAGATTGGAGATGGGCCTGTAGTTGGATAGGGACTTCCGGATCAAGAGGTTTTTTTGAGCAATGGTCTGATTATGGCATTTTTTAAGGCAGGGGGAATGTGACCAGTTTGGAGGGAATGGTTGAGCGGGGGTTAGGACAGTGATATGGGTTTTCACCAGGAAGGTTGAGAGAGGGTCCAGGGGACAGGTGGAGGATTTCATCTTCCTGATGATGTTCTGCACCTCTTCTGATGAAACCTCAGGAAAGCAGTTTAGGGGTTGCGAGACAGTATACGTTGGAGAAACAGTTTGGCTCGAAGGACCAGAAAGGGCAGAGCGAATATGTGCAATTTTTTATGTGAAAAAGTCCATGAATTTATTGCACTGCTCTTCTGTAGTGGCAGTAAGTGGCGGGGGGGGGGGGGGGGGGGGGGGGGTGGTTTGAGTAGGTGATTGACAGTGGAAAAAAGCTGCTTGGAATTTCCTGGACTGTTTCTGATGGCATCGGAGTAAAACTGTGACCTTGCATCTTTGAGGGACTGTGCATTTTTTTGTTGTTGCTCCCGGTAAATTTGGTTGAAAAAGATTAGGGTAAGGCTATTTGCACCCCTGGTATATTTAGCAGTGTATGCTATTCGTACCCTGGTGCAATTAGAAGTGAATTCTATTCGTACCCCGGTGCACACAGTCAATGTGTTCTATTAGTACCCCTTCTGGTACAAATATCAATGTATGCTATTCGTACCCCGGTGCACAGCAATGTGTTCTATTAATACCCCGTCTGGTGCAAATATCAATGCTATTTGCACCCTGTGCATTTACTCTGGCATATTGATCACACAATGTAATAAAAAAAAAAAACGAGCAACATATTTTTGTTGTTACGTCACAGGGTATGAATAGCTCAGCTGTGTAATAGACACTCTGAATAAGGTATGCTGTTTGCATCAATGTATAGAAGTGGATGCTATTCGTACCCTGGTGTATATATATGTAGGCTATGCTATTTACACCTTGGTGTGTGAAGTAGCTAATTGTGGCAATAAAAACTTCCGTTTGAGAACCGATTTCTTGTTCAAATTGCGCGCCTTCTCTCCAGAGTTGTTGGTACACACGCGCACTCACTCTGCCAAAATGCATCATGCAGGAATTGAACCCCAGTCTCCCATGTGCTAAACCATGCTTTTTGTAGAAAAGGGTCCTATGTTCCCCGCCTTGTATCTGACCACGGAAATTACATGAGATATGCTTGCGAGTGCACATTTCGTGCACAAACGGTAGCAAAGTTTATTTTTCTATCAATGTTGCTTGCCGTAGCACACCAGGTAGACCTATACGCGCACGGTACAATATTGACACAAGCCAGAAGGGCAATTTCCAGCAACATATTAGGAAGCATAGGCCATTATACAGCATTGTACAATATATTCAATGAAATGCCAACATGCTCCATTAAATGGATCCATAATCCAGTCATACTGAGCACTGCTGGTTGGGAAATATTTTTGAAATAAACTTTGCAGGGATGTGATGTAGGCCTACTGTTTAATACATGGGATCACAAGAGTGCCTCCCAATCAGACGTTTCAGCGATTTCGCTCAGAAATCTCAAAGGCATCCATTATTTTTTTATTTTTGTTATTCAGCACCCCTGGTCAAAAATAGGTTCCCGTGCGCCTGATATATCGTCCAAAATGCTTGATTGCATTGCATTCTCCACATTTTTAGCAAAATTTTCATGTACCACATCAGCATTTTTGTTCAGTGAATCTTTTGTAAATTGCTTTACAATTACCGTCGGGCCTATAGGCCTATTGCCTGGCTTGCCTCAGCTTCGGTCACGTCCTTTTATAATTTTATCATTGTAATAAAAAACGCAATTTGCCACATAATTTCAACATGCTCCTGGCCTACTAATTAATGCCTATTGTACTTTATTTTTTGCAAAAAGAAAGAAATCCTTGATAAAATAACAAGTCATTCACATTATAGGCTACTTTACGCACTGTTAGTCAGGGTGACTGACAAGCCTGTTCTGAAGACTCCCATTCATTTTGACTGCACAGGAAGAGAGCGCGTCTTTTTCAGACAGACAACGCAATTCTTGTACTCAATGTACTTGAGTAAAGTCATGAGTACTCCACAAAAATGATACTCGAGTAAAGTACAGATCCCTCAAAATTGTACTCAAGTACTGTACTCAAGTAAATGTACTCCGTTACTGTCCGGCTCTGGCGCTGCATCACCCATATAGCCTACATTAAAACAACCAGCGGATGGTGGGCGGGTGCGGTTTTGAAAATTGGTCAAAAAACTTTGGTGCTGATGGATGGCTGATGGATGATAAGTTTTGCTATGCAGTTATGGTTGAAATAATAGCCCATCAGCGCATCTCTAGTGTGTGTGCTTCTCTCTCGCTCAGAGGGGAGGGAGAGGCTGAGGGTCGATCCAGCATGGATTCTAAACTCTGTGGTGGATAGGATCTACAATTAGGTGTTAACAATACTACTACGTTAGGTCGAAGTACTCCCAAGTGCTATTGCGCCACACATTGTAGTTCTCCTGTTTATTCGCTTGGAAAATCGCCACGTTTCATGGCCGTAGACATTTCTATCAACTACTCGTGCAACTGTATTTAAGTCGGGAAAACGTGGATGTTTTTGATTACTTCTACGGTTAGTTACGGCAAAGCCCGCTAGCATAGCAACATGCTAACACAGTCCAGCCGTGCACATATCGACACGGGAGAGGTATGACTCAACTCGTGAAAGTTAAGGTAAGAACATATATTACTACTGACATTGGGTGGCGTGTTCCTTTAACTGAAATGTCAAAATTCGTATGTGTTGTGGTTTTATTTTTATTTGTTTTATTTTCAGATATTTGCTGAACTGTACATAGAATGAATGATTCAAACTATTTAAAGAGCAGTGGTATTAACATTTGCAAGATAAGAATATTATACAACATTATATTAGTTAAAAATGTTACAGCAACAGGGTTGAGGTTGAGTAACAGGGTTGCGGGGGTTGAATGAAAATCTGTAAAGACCCGATAAAATGCTATGAATATAAGCCCATCACACAGAATTACTTTTTTATTCACCAAACTTCCATGAAGACACAACAAGTAGGAATGTGATTCATCAATGTAGTATCAATAGAACAGCAGCTTTTTGTATTTCATTTTAGATTGAACTCAACAGGCATGCGGTTTTATACCTCTTCTTTTAAAATTTTTCACTAAAATTGAGCATGAACTTTACAGTACAAAATGGAATTCATTACTGTAACTCATCAATGTAATATCATCAAGAACAGAACAAAAATTGTATAAAGATCAGTCTGTTATCATTTTATATTGAAGTCAATAGTAATGAGGTTTAAAACCTCTTTTTAAAAACTTTTCATCAAAATTGAACATGAAATATAAAAATTTAACAGACATTTTTTAAATAAATGAACATGAACACATGGCCTCAAAGTGACCCACTGGAGCCTAAGCCTGAACATGAACACATTGGATTTTAGTTCACAACATGTCTTTATATTTCTCGTTCACAAGAGGCTATAGCATCCCACACATCAGTTGCAATGAGACATTCTCTGGTGGAGGAATGAGAGCAAGTATGTCACCAAAAGGGTACCAATAAACATCTTCCCTCACAGGCCAGAAAAAACGGTTTGGCCCTGCTTTACTCATGCATCTGACCTGACAATGGGTCTCATTCACTGCTTGAATGATTCCTGGGTAGATCTTGTCATCGTACAACAAGGCACACCATTTCCCCACAACATTTGGGCTATGCCACTGGACTTCTGGTGGGCGATGGATTGGAGCTTGTGTGCTGGCGTCTGTGGGATTGAAGCTGAAACTCTTGTTTTCTTGGCATTCACATTGAAGACTGCCTGAAGCAGAGCACAGGCAGCTGATATCCCGATAGAGAATCTCACCATGAGAAAGAGTAAGGACTTGGTGAATCATCATTGTTGCAGGTATGGACGGGAGATTAGCTGGCATTGCACTCGCAGCAACCTCCACAGCCTGTTCCTCAATGTAAAACAAAGAAACCTTAGATTCTCCCTCACACAGTGCTCGGTATAGGGAGGATGCTGTGGAGATGTCCACTCCTTGGCTGACAAGCCTATCAGCCCTTCTTTTTAGTGAGCCACCCACGCCATCAGGGGCCCCTTTGCCATGGCTGGCTTCGAAAAAATTCCAAGTTCCCCTTGTAAAGCCCATGTTGAAGATGTTGGTGGAAAAGAGGAAAAAAAAAAATTCACGTTGCTTATATTGCGTGCAGGGTCCATCACTCAAAAAATGGACAACTTTGACACCTGGCCATCTCTCTCTGACATCCTTCAAGATTGGATCCAGGTGTTGCCAGATGGCAGATGGCCCTTTTAACCTAGAGGCTGACACGCTGCAAAAAGAAAAAGGAGTCTCACTCCCCACATAGCACACACCTGTGTGCAGAACAGCCTGTTGGTGGGATGCACCAAAATGAACTGCCTGTACCTCTGAGCTATATTTGCAGCTATAATTCTCTGCAAAATCAATGTGTATGACACATTCATCAGAGGGAAGATTCATTTTCAGGGCCCTTGCAAAAGCGTACTGTTGTCGAATGTTGAACAGGTGATGCCTGAATTTCCGCAGCGAACTGTTTAACTGTGCCAGCAGTTGCTCTTGAGAGCATTCCATCTCTTTCTTCAGAGTAACTTTTGATGTCACTCCAGGTTCGTTTCGATGTTCTCTGTCAACCGTCACCCACTGCAGGTAAGTGATGGAATGAGTACCAGCATAGTTGGAAGTCACTGGACAGCTTTTGTTGCAGCAGTTCTCACATTCTCCATACATGCAACTTTTGTTGGTGGTATCACAGGTAATTGATGTTGTTAAGCTCTCCAAATCTGATGTGTGAATAACATGTTGCTGGTATAGCTTTCGGGCCATGAATTCCAGGTTGTCATGGATCTTACACATGCATGTGTCGCGGTCGGCAAGTGTGGGGCGAACTACCCAGTAAGGTCGGAATGTGCAGAAGATCGAGAAAGACAGACGGAGATTCGGATGCTCTGCAAGGAATTTCTGATAAAGATTTCTCAGCGTATCAGTCAACAGTCTCTTTTGCATTTTCTTTTTCTGTCTGGTGACTGTTTGTTTTTTCCCTGTAGTGAATCGCGAAACATCCTCACGTAAGAAGAATGATGTGACTGCTGATCTAAGTTTGGCTCCAACGCTCTTGTATTTCTTTTTTCCATGGGTGCAAGAACTTTCTCTGTTTTTCCATCCCTTTCTGGAAAATCCAAATTCCTCTTCTGCCATTTTCTGCATCTTGTTCTTCTTTAAGATTTTGTTGGTTATTTTTTTGGTTAGTATTCCTGCAATTAGTTGTTTGTCATACTCTCTCCTTGTGTTTGCATACTTTGCACGTATTCCCTCAACTACAGCTGAATGAAACAAGAGAGTTCTCTTCAGAGATGGAGCTGAGAGATGTCTAACCAATTTATTAACCTTGGTTCTGGGAGATGGATCGTTTTTTTGTCAGCCGTTGGATCCGCTTTCTGTACTTTTCAATCCGTTGCTCTGCTTTCTTCACCTTTTCCTCCAGTAATAACAACTTCCTTGTTGATTTGGCCCTGGCAGATCTTCTTCTCATCCCAGCTTCCTGTTGCCTGTGACAAACATAAATATTTTTATATAAAAACATGCATCAATTGTCACCACAATAACATACAAGGAATTGATTATAAAAAATATTGACAAATTTAGCCCTGCTAAATTTGTTTAATTTGAATTATACACAAACTTTCCCTCATTTTACTTGAACATTATCCTATATGACCTAACTTGCATGTCAGCAATCTAACTTCTATCCTGACCTTGAGGTTTGAGGTTGAGAGCTGACTAATGGTTCAGGGGTATCTGGAGGGGTGTTCAGGGTCTGTACTGCCTTTTCAGCGGCACTTAATCGTGTGCCAGAATTCTGTAAAAACATTTTAATATCAATTTAATAATAATAACAATAATAAAAATATTAATGATTTGGAGCTCACTTCTCAACTGCTATTTAAAAATAATATTTGTTATTTAATGGCTGAATGGCGAAACCCTCCTAGCTCGGTTCGCTCACTGTTTAGCCAATTAGCAAACAGTTGAGAGTGGTGACGCAGAACTCACCCGCAAAGTCCATTTCTGATTGGTTAAGGTAACACTATTCACACTTTTGTTTTGTTTTTTGTATGCTTTTGCGACATGATATCGTAACAGTCATGCTAATAAAGCACAATATCGGTTTTAATATGAATTCGGAACTCCAATGAATTTAAAAGGCAGAGTAAGATCAGACAATCTCCCACCCTCCACGGAGACGGATTCCTCTTAGCTTTCGCCAGACTGTTTGACGGAGTCAACAGTCGGCTTCCCCCAGGCTAGACTAAAGCTACTTCACCATCTAAAATACACCAGCTAAAATGAGCTAAAAATATTAAGAAAAAAATAAGGTCGGCCATCTTGAAAGTGTTGGCTTCCAAAATGTAATGACTTCATGTGCCTGTCCTAGAGCATGAGCACACAGAATTTGGTGCGTATCCGTCCACCCGTTCAGAACTTATGGGCCAAACAATAATCGGCCATCTTGAAAGTGTTGGCCTCTAAATGTAATAAATTTGTGTGCCAGTCCCAGAGCATGAGCACACCAAATTTGGTGCCAATCTATCCACCCGTTCAAAAGTTATAGGCCAAACAAAAATTGGCCATCTTGAAAGTCCTAGGATGGCTTTGAAATATTTTAGGGTGGCTTGAGCCCCTCTAGAATTGGGCTAATGACGCCCATGATTGCAACTATAATTTCAGTTAAAATGTTTAATTTGAATGTTTTGTCAAAGCAAACTGAAAATATGCAACCCTGTTTATTCTAATGCAACCCTGTTACTCAACTTACAGTAACAGGGTTGCGAGTAACAGGGTTGCAAATCTAGGCTAAGTTGTGGTTTACCCCAGGAACAGATGACTTTCCAAGCTAACTGTAAAATTTAGCTATGTTTACAAGATCAAGGACAAACATGGTTATATAAGTATATAAAGTAAATTTTGACTCTACTCAATATTAGTCGTACAATATGAGTAACAGAGTTGCGTTCACTGAGTGACACACGCAACTTGGACAAACATATTTGGAAAAAAAACCTGAAAATTGTTAGAGCACTTACCTTTGGTCTTGCCATGTGGGCAGAAAATGTCCTTGTGTTGTAACTTCCTTTGTGCAAGTAGACAAATAACTCTTTCTCTGCCAGGTAAAATTCCTTATGGTAACAGGGTTGCGCGCATGTTGTGGGACACAACTTAATAGCATGAAAACTGTAACATGCAATACAATGTAGATCAAAGAAATTGTTTTCATAAGTAAAGGAGATGAATATCAACAATATACAAGAGGAAGTAATTTATTTAGAGCTTATTTTAATTGTTAAATTTGGCAAAGGAGTTGGTCACCCAATGTGTGGGACAAGAGAAAATTGCCATTTTTTGAGGCGGTCCAAAGATATTCGGTCTTTTGAATAATATCTAAGGAGCTTATTTTTCCACCAAATTTTACAGTTTGTCTTATAACAAGTACATTATTCACAAAAAATAGTCATTTAGATATTTTGGATATGTACATTTGAGATTTAAGTGGTGGGACAGGAAATCTACCAAAATCCTGGAATGTCCCTGGTGTATTTGTGAAACATAAATGGGGTTATACCGAGCAAACTGATAACAGCACTGTCATCCCATTGTTTTCTGAGCATACAGACAGGAGCTAAGTTTAGCCACAACACTAACGTTCGCTAATGGTTTGCTGATGGAAGATATACAGCAGGGCATGGATACCAGTCTACGATGCATCCTTAACACCGGGCTCGGACATTTCTGCTTGGTAAATAGGTTTTTCTGCTGTTGACTCGCTCACAGTCCTTGATGACCTTGTCAGTGTTTTGTAAAATGTTGCATTAAGACCACAAAAAGTCTACATGAAATAAATATGAGCATCTGAGCTAACGTAATTCCATATCGGTCAGGCTCTATAGATGATGGAGACAAATTGACATACACACACATGCATCCACACACACTGACACACACGCATGCGCGCACACACACACATCCACACAACCAGACACACACAGGCGCGCACATAAGCACACACACACGCACACACACACACACACAGGCATGCACATACAAGCATACACAAAAGTTGCAAGAGTGGGGGGGGAGTAGGAGATGGAGGCAAATTGACAAGCGTGATTTATTTTCGCGGAGAGGATGTATAGGACTGAGCGGCGGCCATATTTTATACAGCTATGCGATACATCTAGTTTATAATATATTATCACCCGGAGAGAATAAATACTCTTTTCTGATTGGCTGATGGTGTGGCTATTCTGAATAACAGGACACCATTCCATATCAATGCTTATGATTGGTAACTTTAACAACCATAGTAGGACGACGGTTGCAGGCTTCGCAACAATGGAATAAACTGTAAACAAGCTAACTGTCCATGCTATCGCTGTTATAGGGCCAACGAAAGTTGTACAACAAGCTGAACTAGTGAGCTTCTTTTTAAACGGAACCGCGTGTTTCCTTTGCTTTACAGTGGCAACCGGGTGATAAGCGGGATAACGGCCTTCGAGGTGTGTCCAGTTATACGGAATTAATGGAATCGGGCGGGGGCAACTCTGCTGCGCGTCGGGGAGTTTTTTGCCCCTCGCCCTCGTCCATTAATTCCGTATAACAGGACACCTCGGCGGCCGTTATCCCTTACATAATAACAATTGGCACATTTTACACATAATAATCCTGCCAATGTAATACATTCCCACCAGCGTAATAACTGTTGATTACTGCCAATGTAGTAAACTAATTCAGAACTAATTCAACTTTATTGGCCAGGTTTGTGTCAGAAATTTGACTCCGCTCTCCATGTACATCAAGAATTGAAGAGTAAAAAATAGACTAAAAGTTAAATATGCAATATTATTATTACGTTTGCAGCAAGATATTATAATATATACGTTGGTGGGAAGGTTAAAAAGTTATTACATTAACTTCCCAGCAATGTAGATTTGAATGAACGTAACCAAAAAACGGGAACAAAACCAATTTCAATTGAAAATGTTATTTTCAACTTTAGATAACCGGTTAATAACGGTATTTATCATTCCGATTAACCTTTGTTATTCAGAAGTCCATAGTGTTACGACCCTGTTGACTGTTCTTGGGGCTCCGCCCCTTTATTCTATGTGTTGCCTGTCTGTCTCCTGCAGGGTGCTGAGTGCAGGGGTGGCGCCCAGTAGTTAATGGGCTGGACTATATAAGAAGGCCGGGTTTCCCGGACGCTCTCTTGGCCTATCGCTTATTTGTGGCTTGCTCCGATGAGGAGAGCCTGGAGAGAGCCCTCGCCGGTCGTGTAGCCCTGTGCTGGGAGCTCCCTCATTGCGTTTTGTTTATTCATTTCCCCTAGATACACTTTGCATGACACTTTGCTTTTATACATTATACTGACTTTTCTATTTATGTAAATAAATTATGTATTTATATTAATTGAACGCTACGAAATTATGTATTTATATTGAACGCTACGGTGTGGTCTCCCCCATTTTATGTCAGGGCTGCTTTGAGCCAAGCAGCCTTGACAATAGGCTTGGAAAGTCATCTGCCCACACAGTGTTCCCCAGACCCCTTATAGGATGAATTTAAGTTAGTCAGATTTTATGAATCAGTCTCCCCTGTATAATAGGCTAGAACTAGTAGTTGATAAAAAATATTTTCATATACTATATAACTGCCTTTCGAAACAGTTTGTGAAATAACAGGCTACCAGAGATGCTAGGAAAATATCTAAAGGCTTGTCATGCAGTTGGTAGCACCACATTAGGCTATTACAGGACTTAAAGCAAGGACATTTTCAACACCCAATTAGGCTATCAGACATATAAGATCTAATATTATAAAGGCCTACCTGCCAAGAGCCTACTTTAAAGAGCTTTGAACTTCCATTCAAGCCCTTTTGTGAATATGTATGAAAAGTAGTGGACACTGGAGCTTATCAAACCTTTAATCACACACATTTTCCTACAATGTCTGCCTTAATCATATGTTCTATTAGTTCTATGGCATCAAGTAACATCAGAGACACAACATAGAAAAACTGGAATACTGACATGACTCTAACGATTCAGGAATTAATGTATCATTTGTCCATATTATTTCATTCTGAGTGGGTGATATTCAGTCTTATCTTAGAAGGACAGTTTTATCTTTATTCTTTCTGGACTCCTTCTGGACACTTTATTCCTTCACTTATTTGAACCAATGAACAGTGAACAATTATATGAACAATATGTTAAGTTGTGTGCATTTTGAATATAGTTTGTTTACTTAGTTTAGAATTAACATATGTATACGTCTATTGTATTTCTCTGTAGACCACACCGACGTAGACCATAGGTAAAGGCCTTACATTAATACACAGGATTAGATGTTAAAATCCCTTGTGCCAAAATCCAAGGTAAAAACACATTCAGAAGCCCCTGCTCAAGTTTAACTTTAAAAAGCACACTGCCCACAAATCCGCCAACAAATGGTCACAAGCACAATGCAAATGGCCTATCCAACAGCAGTAGCCTATATAGTATGCGGCATGTCATTGGGGTTATCAAGTGGGCACCCTCATTCACCGATGTTTCGTTAAGTTAGGCCCACGACACCTCATGAAGGCTTAACAGCTAAACCAGCGTCCTGGAGACACTCCCCTCCATGCTACCACCATATTACCACATTGAAATATCCAATACTCAAAATACTCTTAACCAGCCCAGGCATGGTCTAAGTTGGCTAGGTCGGTCCGTCCCGTTGATGTGGACTGAACCATAAACCATAAAGAACCTTAGCCAAGTACCATCACCCTAGGCACAGCCCATCACAAACACAAAACAAATTAGCCAGTTAGCTTAGCCCATTATCTTAGGCCCCATCCCAAACACAAAACAAATTAGCCAGCAGTTAGCAGTTAGCTTACACCCCATGCTGCCCCATATTACCACAACAAGCATCCAAATACCCTTAACCAACCTAGGCATGGTTTAAGTTGGCTAGGTCGGTCCGTCCCGTTGATGTGGACTGAACCATAAACCATAAAGAACCTTAGCCAAGTACCATCAACCTAGGCACAGTCCATCACAAACACAAAACAAATGAGCCAGTTAGCTTACCTTAGCTTGCGCCCCAGGAAGGGTAACTTCTCCTTACCCACCACCAAAACAAATGAGCCAGTTAGCTTACCTTAGCTTGCGCCCCAGGAAGGGTAACTTCTCCTTACCCACGACCAAAACAAATGAGCCAGTTAGCTTACCTTAGCTTGCGCCCCAGGAAGGGTAACTTCTCCTTACCCACAACCATTCGCTTGCCCGTTCTGCTGCTAATGTTACTAACCACCTGCCTTAGACTTCGACCACAAATGCCCAATTCAGACAGCAAGCCAATAGCAGATCTGGCCACAAACCCACGTGCACCGATTTCAATAGGCCTTAATCGTGCACTCCAACCTCGCTTAGCTGCCTCCTCTGCTATTTCAGTATATTTAGCTCTCTTCAGCTCATTGGCCACTTCCACTCTGTCTTCCCAAGGAACAGTGAGTTCAATGAAGTAAACTATCTTCTCTGAATCCGACCATAGAATTACGTCAGGACGTAGCTTAGTACTCACTATATGTGGAGGTACCGCCATCTGCTGGCCAAGATCAACCTTCATTTCCCAGCCCGCCCCATTTTTCAACTGGCCGGTTTTGCACCTGGCCTTCGCGGAACAAGGTTTATCCCCCTGACGTACAAAGTTAATTTGCCTTACCCCTTTACTAGCTGCTAATGAATTGACTTCTCTTCTTTTATCCTCTATTGCCGCTGCCACACATTTCAATACCTGGTTATGACGCCACGTATACCGCCCCTGGGTGAGACTTACCTTGCATCCTGATAGGATATGGTGGAGACTGCCCACACACGAGCAAAGTATGCATTTATCATCCTCACCAAACCATTGACTTAAATTCTTGGGAGATGGGAGCACATCATATGTAGCACCTAACATAAATCTGATCTTACTAGCTTCCATGCCCCATAGATCTTTCCATTTAATCTGTCTTTTTTCCACCCCTTCCCAGTTCACCCACTGCCCTTGTTTTGCCTGCGACACTGCCTTAGTACATCTTACAGCCTCCTCCTGTCTATGCATTTCCTCCACTACCATTTTCCTCTTTTCTCCTGCAGAAGCCTTACTCCACAAGGGTTTACTTGCACCCACCCCTAGACCCCCCCGCCCGTGCTGCACATGGCCCATTATATCTCTATGCTTCAATGCTGATTGAGCTTGCTTAACTGCCTGCTCTGGGTTCCACTTCCTCTCTGCATTAACTGAGGGTGCAACTTTCCTCACCACTGGGTCCTTGGACTGAGTAAGAGTCAATTCCAATCTAGCCTTAGCACACTTAAATTCCTCTGTCAGACTAGATATTGGCAACTCTACAATACCCTTCCCATACAAGGCTACACTGCTTAAGCAGCGTGGGACTCCGAGCCATTTTCTGACAAAGGAGTTGATCATTTTTTCCAACCTCTCTACCTTTGACAGAGGAACTTCATAAACTGTCAATGGCCACATTAGCCGAGGCAACAAACCAAACTGCAAACACCACAGCTTGAGCTTACCTGGCAGCCCCGACTTGTCAATTTTTGCAATACCTTGCCTAGTGACCTGTCTCAAGTCTTCAACCTGTGATTTATCACTAAGGCTTGCATCATACCACCTTCCCAGGCTCTTCACTGGTTTCTCCAGAACTGTGGGAATCACCTCCTTATTTATAGCAAACTTCTTATCTGTTACCTTCCCTTTAATAATTGAGAGACTCCTAGACTTACTTGGTTTCACCTTCATTCTGGCCCATTGCAGATTACTATTTAACTTACCCAGCAACCTGTTGGTGCATGGAACGGTTGTCGTCAAGGTTGTCATGTCGTCCATGAAAGCCCGAATCGGGGGGAGGCGTGGCCCTCCCTGCAACTTCTCCCCGCCCACTACCCATTTTGAGGCCCTAATAATGACCTCCATTGCCATTGTAAAAGCAAGTGGGGAGATGGTACATCCGGCCATGATTCCTATCTCAAGTTGTTGCCAACCTGTGGTGTAATCAGCTGTAGTAAAACATAATTGAATATCCAGAAAGTATGCTTTTACTAGGCTTTTAATGCTACCTGGGATTCTGAAATAATCAAAGGCCTCCCACAACAGACTATGCGGCACAGACCCAAAAGCATTAGCCAAATCCAAGAACACAACGTGCAGGTCTCTCTTCTCACGCTTTGCTAATTGAATTTGGTGCCAAATCATGCTGGTATGCTCTAAGCACCCAGAGAAGCCAGGAATTCCAGCTTTTTGCACCGTGGTATCAATTAGTTTATTCCTTTCAAGGTAATTTGTCAGTCTCCGTGCCACCACACTAAAGAAAACCTTCCCTTCAACATTCAGTAGACTAATTGGCCTAAATTGATTAATCTCCACTGCGTCCTTTTCTTTGGGAATAAATATTCCCCCAGCCCTCCGCCAAGCCTTGGGAATACTCTGCTTTTTCCAAACTATCTTCATTAATTGCCATAAAAATCTTAAAACATCTGGTGCACTCTTATACAACCGGTAGGGCACTCCATTAGGTCCCGGGGCTGAAGAGGCCCTTGCACGTTTTATTACTTCTTGCACCTCTTTCCACCTTGGTGGACTATCGTCGCATTGGCTACTTAATTCACCAATAGGTGGGATATCAGCAGGAAGTACCATCTCCCTGAACCTCTCCCTATCTTTGTGCACTCCCTCTAAATACTCCTCAAGCTTCTGCTTAGGTTCCAAAAGACTACCACTCTTCTGCATTACGAATAAAGACTTAACAAACTTAAATGGGTCTTTATAGAATGCTAGTCGGGCTCGTGATTTCTTCTTCCTATTTTTCCTAATATTTTCAGCTCTTCTTAGCACTACTAACCGCTCCCTCACATCTGCCTGTAGACAGTCAATACCTTCCTTCTCATCATCTGTAGCTTTTCTCCACTGCTTCTTAAGCTGCCTCCTCTCCTTGATAAGTTTATCTATCTCCTGCTGGCGCCTAGATTTAACTACCTCATGTAGCCGTTTTGTCCTTCTCTCAATAGTCCCAAATCTTTCCTTACCATAGCTATAAATAATGTCTCCCATTTTCTCTAATTTGCTTTCAGCCGTCCCCTTGAGCTGACCCAGGATACTGACCAAATCACTATTAACATCTTCCCACATTCTACATTCTGCTGCGCCTGGCCATCTAACCCCAGGCCTATGACCATTAATCTTCTCCCTCCTTGGCTGACTGGCCTCTCTCTCTGCCTCAGTGCTAGAACTTACCTCAACAACAGGGGTACTGATGTCCTGCGAACTGTGGGTTTCTTCCTGTCGCTGGACTTCAACCGACTGACTTGATGCACTTCTTAAGAAATAGCTATCAATGCAGGGACCCTGTGTTCCCTCTACCAAGCACTTCTTTTTCCCTTGATGAATTTTCAGGCCCTTTAGACTTGTAACCTTCTGCCAACCACACACACACATCTGCAGCTTTTTCTCAGTTTTCTCTGAACTAGTGGTTTCCACAAACATGTTTTCCTTACTCGTAATCAAATTCGTTCCAGGGTCAGTAACCATGTCTATCACAAGTGAGTCATCTTCCGCCCCTGCTCTCGCTGACTCTAGGGGTATTTTTTCATTATGTCGTACTGTAGCTTAGTAGGGTGCAGCCCATAGCTTAGTGAAGCCTGGGCTACTGCCACAATGAGCTGCTAACCCATTGTAGCCCCGGCGGGGTCTATTCCCTCCTGTCAGCCGTCTTTCCGTGCTGTCACAAGGTCTTTCCCTAGTTGCCAGCTGCCCTATTCACAGCAGTCACTAGCCTACGCTAGCTTCAGCATTACATTAATACACAGGATTAGATGTTAAAATCCCTTGTGCCAAAATCCAAGGTAAAAACACATTCAGAAGCCCCTGCTCAAGTTTAACTTTAAAAAGCACACTGCCCACAAATCCGCCAACAAATGGTCACAAGCACAATGCAAATGGCCTATCCAACAGCAGTAGCCTATATAGTATGCGGCATGTCATTGGGGTTATCAAGTGGGCACCCTCATTCACCGATGTTTCGTTAAGTTAGGCCCACGACACCTCATGAAGGCTTAACAGTGAAACCAGCGTCCTGGAGACACTCCCCTCCATGCTACCACCATATTACCACATTGAAATATCCAATACTCAAAATACTCTTAACCAGCCCAGGCATGGTCTAAGTTGGCTAGGTCGGTCCGTCCCGTTGATGTGGACTGAACCATAAACCATAAAGAACCTTAGCCAAGTACCATCACCCTAGGCACAGCCCATCACAAACACAAAACAAATTAGCCAGTTAGCTTAGCCCATTATCTTAGGCCCCATCCCAAACACAAAACAAATTAGCCAGCAGTTAGCAGTTAGCTTACACCCCATGCTGCCCCATATTACCACAACAAGCATCCAAATACCCTTAACCAACCTAGGCATGGTTTAAGTTGGCTAGGTCGGTCCGTCCCGTTGATGTGGACTGAACCATAAACCATAAAGAACCTTAGCCAAGTACCATCAACCTAGGCACAGTCCATCACAAACACAAAACAAATGAGCCAGTTAGCTTACCTTAGCTTGCGCCCCAGGAAGGGTAACTTCTCCTTACCCACCGCCAAATATATATAACTGTTGCATGCCTGTTTGTGCATAATCATTTACTAAGGTTACTAAAGTAGTACTAGTGGTTCTGTATTACTGTTTAGGAAATGTATCAAAAGTACTAACTTTACATTAAATAAAGTGTTAATGTTAAGAGACATTAGTTAAGATACATTTTGATTTATGGTTTCTAATTATATGTTTCTAGTTAAACTGAATGATCTTGGCCAACTGTTAGCAAGTAAATAACAATCTACAACCAAAGCAATGGAACACATTATGCACGCTGAAATAAGGACAATCAGACCGTATCCTAACCCAACATGCCACTCAACTCCTAGTAAGGACCATGGTTATATCACGCCTTGACTACTACAACGCCCTCCTCATGGCCCTTCCAGCTTGTGTGCTAAAACTGCTACAGATGGTCCAGGATGTCTGGTTTTCAATCAGCCAAAAAGGACACTTTACCCTGCTGTTCATTGAGCTCCACCTGCTTCCCAGCCGTCTGCATCAAATTCAAGTTACTAATGGTTACTAATGCATACTAATTGCTGGGTCTGCACCTTACTTATGTACTCTCATAAAAGCTTATGTTGTGCCTTGGTCGTTGCGCTATTCCAAGGAATGTTGTCTGGCGCTACCGCCCCCAATCCAACGGCAATCCAGATTTTTTTTCATCTGTGGTCCCCTGATGGAACAATTAAGGAAAGTAATAGGCACTCCACTTGCGCAAAATAGCACCTTTCATTTTCCTGTTGCTGCAACGTAGCCCGATGTTGTGGTTACATATTGGCAATGTTAAAACAACGTTGCAGTTACGAATTGGCGCCTTTCACTTTCCACATTGCTGCAACGTTGGATGGACCATTGTGGCAAGGTATTTTTGGTCACTGAATTACACTGCAGCAACATAATGGCAACGTAACTATGTTAACTGCTGCTATGTAGCCTACGGGTCATGGCTCTTTGAAGCATATTCTGTCTGGTTGTAGAATT
This sequence comes from Alosa pseudoharengus, assembly GCF_046254945.1. Classification (NCBI taxonomy): domain Eukaryota; kingdom Metazoa; phylum Chordata; class Actinopteri; order Clupeiformes; family Clupeidae; genus Alosa; species Alosa pseudoharengus. The sequence continues at coordinate 22,806,620 of NW_027468718.1, read as the reverse complement.
AGTTTGACCCAGGGTTGCTACACCTAGAGAGTAGAATCAGGTTTTAAAAACACTGGTGCTTGCTTGAGAACAAGAGTGTTGAGGTTAAATCTTTGCCAGCAAATGATAGGACAGTGTAATTTCGCTTGTGTGAGAGGGACAGACATTTGACAGTCGGGCAAATACAAGCAATACAGGATCATGGTGCAAAGCAGGGGATTGGTAAACTCCTGGAAGGCAACTACAAATAGCCCTTCCTCTTGGATCAGTAGACAATATGAACTAAACTGGCTGACTTTTTCTTTGCTTTGAGTGCAGGGTTTCTACGCAGTATGGAAAACCTGGAAAAGTATGGAATTTGATTTTAGTAATTTCCAGGTCTGGATAAGTATGGAAAAAAGAAACAAGGGTATGGAAAAATATTTGTGTTTCCAGACTATTGCATCTACAGTACCAATCACTTCACTCAGGTCATAATGAACCATTTCTACTTTTGTGTAGCTTAAGTTGTCAGTCCACATCATCAAGATACAATTGAATGGGGGTCCTCAGAAAAAAATCTCTCCCACAAGGGGACCCTGGTACCAAAACCAAATCGAGAACCCCTGTTCTATGCACGTGCCTTATACCATTGTGCACTGGTTTGTTTGCGTAGCTCTGCTATTTTCGGCTAAAACACTGGTCTTTTTTTGATTTTGTAAAAGTTACCAAGACATGGGGATACTGCATTATCTGATAAACTGTTATTGCAAACAAATAATACTGTTTACGGTGATTTCTGAGGCCTCTGCCAGCAGTGCACTAGTCTCCCAACATATGTAGGCTATGCTGCATCAAATGTGAGTGCACCTTCCAACACAGCACTTCCCCAACGAAAAGTATCCAACAATGGGCAAGTGTTTTCTGATGGCTAACAAGTTAATAATAAACATTATTATACAGCTTTTCACAATGATAATAGAACACTCCATTGACAATGTCTAGAATATGGTCAGAAAAATCTAACGAGAAGTTTGAACATTTGAGTATGGAAAAAGTATGGAATTTTGAAATGGAAAATGTGTAGGAACCCTGTGAGTGGAATTAAATCCATTCAATGACAATAAACTAGTAGAGGATATGGCAAATGCAGATAGGCTATTTCAATGTTTGACGTTGTTTGTGCTATTTAGTTTCATAGCATTTAGAATAACAATCTTGGTGGCAAAGTAAATTCTCACCTAGTGCTTCTGTGTATGTCTGAAATGATCTCAAATATGCATAGAACACTCATTCACACTCATTACCAGACAGAGGCACACTGACTGTAAGAGTATTTCATCCCATTCCATTTTCATTCCATGTTAGAACTTTTAACCCATTAAGTCTTTTCTTGTGGCAGAGCCAAACTTAGCATTACAAAGACATATATTATAGCTATCCAAAGAGCTGTCAAAGAGTAAAGATGGTAAAAGAGCCTCTCGTTTTCATGCTAGCATATGATATATGCTTCAATAAATGTTTAAATGTATCTTATTTTAAGTCTTATTTACTAAACATGCTGTTGTAATACACATGGTGAATATCCATACACAAAATATTTGGATTTGCATTATATTGTCAAGAAGACATTTCTTGAGCAAGAGTAACTTACTCTTCTGTCTCCTGAATAGTATAACTGAATAGTTAACATTTTTAACCATGCCATGCAGTGATTACTATGCAAAGAGATCTCTTATGAGCAAGGGTTAACTGGTAATGATATGAGATGTTATATTTGATATTGGTTATTTTAATACTGTAGGCTACACTGGCTAATGAAATTCAAAATGCTCTCTTAAGAAGAAGTCTTAAGAAGAACATTTTGTCACGTGTGAGCATCATGTGTGAGCATTATTAGCACTCCAGGTGCCATTTTATTTCAAGGAAGAGACTATATTTTTGTTTCATCCATTCATATGCAAGCACTATTCCTCTAAAGGGAAGCAGTCATGTTTTGTCACATGTACTTCTATAGTGAAGAATTTATCTTTTCTGGTTAAATAGTTGGCCATTTCTCTGTATTTCTTTCACTGTGCAATTTATCACTCTTAGATTGAGGTAAATTATCTGAGGTAAATGCATAATGGATTCAATAACATATACAATGAGCAAAATAATCACTGAAAATTTAAAAAAGTTATCAGTAATCTATGCAAATTGAATGACAGAAAACAATAAAAAAAACAGGACAAATTGTTGACAGAACATTTGTATGAGTAAAAAGGGGGTTGGAATCCCATGTTTGCCAGATGAGAGGTTCTGTCTTCTCAGTATATCCCAGCTAACCTTTCAGGATGTGGACAGATGCTGAATATGCTGATGAAATTACCTTCATTGCCACTGCTTCACTTGTTTATTCAGTGATATCTGAATCATCCATCCCTGTGGGACAGATGTTTTAGGAATCGAATATAAGCTACTCTTGATATGCATCAGTACACTGAGCCCCATGTTTGTATAATGAATTAAGATAATAAATCTGGATAGACCATTACATCTTCCCCTGTATTTCAGGTGACATTTATAATGGACAAGTGATTTATTAAATGTCTTTATCATCAATAGTCTCAGACACTTACGTCATCTATGGACCTGTGACAGAGTTTTCAGTTCACTAAGGAATAAATGTATGTTTTTTCAAACAGAAAGAGGGAGAGAGAGAAAGAGAGAGAGAGAGAAACAGGCACACAAACAAAGAAACATATGCACGCACACGCACACACACCCACACACACACACACACACACACACACACACACACACACACACACACACACACACATACTAACGTGTACATGTACACAAGCTACAAGGTCACTGCACTTACTATGCCATGCACATGTGCTGCTACCTGCTAGTTTGATATGATACCTGTGAGAAAACTTGCATTGACTGAGTTCCCACTCCTCTGTGGGATCAAGGCCTGGAGCTGTGACTGCACATCGGGCCTGACTGGAGACAGAGGCAGGGCAGGTGCAGGGGGTGAGAGCTGTGTCGCAGCTCATGCTCCTAACGCTAATTAAGTTCAGTGGCTTTGTGTGGTCGTGCCTGGTTACACTGGCTGACCAAAGAGGTTCAGTGTTGAGGGATTTGCTTGAGAGATGTAATAATCGTCACCCTTACTTTCCTAAATCAGCCAGCTCTATCCCCTTTTTGTTCCCCTACTGTTTGCAAATGCTTGCCTTCACAGTCCACCTTGATCCCATCCCATGAGTGTGTATGTGTGTACATGCATTTGGCAGGAGTGTCAAAGGTGTAGAGGCTTTTTCAAAGGGTATTTTTTCATAATCAACTCATCCATGGGAGGTTTAAGGTACTTATGTTTCTACTCCCTATCCTTCAGAAGTATTGCAGATTATAGCACTGTAAATCATTTATTTTTAGGATTTATTTTTGTGTTGTCATGCCAAGCTGCTAAATACTTCCATTATACACTTAATCTATGACATGGGCATAATGCAATACCACTGAGTACCAATGTGCAGGAATCAGGGTATATTACAAATTGAATTGAAACAGCCAATTAATTGCAGTCAACTGAGGTTTCAATCTATGTATATACACTGTGTTTTTTGAAAAAGAAGTGGCCCAAAGGCCTGGTTCTCATGTAGCATTAGGAGGCTTTGAGGGGATTCATTTACATGCGTTGAGGACCCTCACCTGCCTCCCACCTATATTGACCAGGCTGAAGAAAGCCATAGCAATTGACCAACTGCCTAACATAAAGATTAACTGTTCAGGTTTGGCTAAAACGTGTGTCTTCAACTCATGTAAACAAACAGACTAACATAATACAGGCCATGTACAACTTAATCCTTCCTGACCAGATGGTTCTCTGTGCTAGAACAGTTGCTCTGGTGTCATAAGGTCACCTTAGCTGATACCCAAGGCTTTCACTCAAACTCAATAATTACCATAGTTTCCTCCTGTGTGCAAACAGCAACATCATATTGATGACTATATTTATCCATATTGTGTACTTCACAACTTCAGGTTAGTTTCATCTTTGGCATATCGTTAACTAAGAATTAACAAGGTCCAAGTGCACTTTTGAGAAAAACTCAATGAAAAATCCAGCATGAAATAGCCACCACTATGGCATCTATTTTCATCATGTTTTTTTTTTTTACATCATTGTATAAACAATATTGTGTTATCAAAATCACATAAGTGACTTACTATTTGATGTAAGAAAAACCCTGATATTTGTAAACAAAAAGACCTTGTTAATTCTTGTCTGACTGTATGCTGTTTCATTGTTGGCACAGTAAGACACCTATGTATCCAAAGAAATGTTTTGCTTCAGGGATGTTTGTTTTTTTTATATATAAATAATGTTCTGCTGTGTACTGTATATGTTTAGCCACATTATGGCCTCCATCTGTAAACAATCCGAGTGGCCTAGTCCAGCCAGTAGTAGTGTGTCTGTGAAAGAAATGAAAAGACAAACACAGGGGAACAAGTGTCAGGTTTCGTCCTTTCTTTTCCCAAATTACCCCTTTAGTCCAGCTCTAGGGTGGTAACAGCCTGGGGATACAGGAGGCATTAACATGGATGAGGGGGACTGCTGGGATTGATATAAATACCTGCACACGACAGTGTGCGCCTCCCACAGGTGTGCTCAGCCTCGCCAGCTCGTATCATCTGCTCCAGTGAGGAAGGTGAGGTACCAATCAGGGTCGGAGCGCAGAAGAAGAGTTGGACTCCAGGATGACATGCCAGACGTTCAGTGCCGCGGACTCGTTCACCACACTTGCAGGAGACTCCCCTGCCTTGCCACTGCTAATGCACCACGCCAGCACAGGGGAATGCCTGCCCGTAAGCAGCCACGCCAGCAACATGGTGTCTGCAGGTAAGCCCATGCTTCACAACGTAGTGCCACTGGCTCAGGCACAGGAGATTTGGCCTCTGGTCCACTCTGTGATTCAGAAACCCTTCCTAGATAAACTCCTAAACAGCTACCATCTCCAATCCTATCCTACAAATAATACATTTTTTAATACAATATTTGTCAAACTTTTTATTTCTAGAATAACATACTGTATATAAATGTATATATATATATATATATATATATATATATATATATATATATAAAACTTTATTTCATATTTTTGCAAAAAATTATTTGTTCAGTGCGGTCTTACTTGGTTCTGTTTGTGAGGGAGAAATCCACATTTGCCCAATTAATGCTCTGCAGCATCTTTGAGTGTGAGTGGGAAGAAGGCCAAGGAGATTGTTATAAATGAACTGTGAATATTTCTAGCACTAGGAGCCAAGCAGTTATCTGTGAAGTGGTTTCTCCCTGAGGGCTTCTGACAGCTGGAAAGAGGCAGCATTGGGGGTGGGCGGGAGACAGGGAACAGTTAAAGTGACAGAGGGGCTGTGGATGGACATGTATCTGGGAAATGTAATGGGTTTGCAGAGTATGTGGATGACTGGGATATGTTTGATTATGCCACTGCTGGCTCTTCCTACAAGACCCAAACCCCCATGGGGCAAAGCTCCCCCGAGTCCTCGGTAGCCTATTAGCTTGTGTCTCCTGCAACAAATGTTGATGTCACTGCCATTTGTACAGTAGCGCACTGCTGGAGAAAGCCCCAGACAGGGCTAAGGAGGTCTCTGTGTGTGCTGATTGCTTAAAAGCATAATGACTACACACCTTTGACATGATCACATTGGGCTTTTACTTATACTTACAACAATGAAATTATGTGGGGTTTTTTTAAAGGTGAATGATGCTTTCTTTATGCTATGTTTAGCCTTAAAACATAAAACTTCTGCACTCTCATCCTCTAGAAGTCGATGTAGTGAATTGTTAAGGGGTCTCCTCTGCATTGTAGCTTGATTGTTATTCCTCATTTTTGTAAGTTGCTTTGTATAAAAGCATCTGGTAAATGAATAAATATCATGTATAACATAAATGAAACATAAATGTTTCTGCCACAAATACACATAAATATTTGTCTTTGAAATGGAACAGATGTTTCTTTCAGTTTCCTGAGCTTGTTGTCTGGATGTACGTTTCCTCAGTCTGTGAGGTTTAAACAAACTAGCAAAGACATTTATTTGAATCAGTCTCATGCAGCCTAAAATGTGAGCGAACCAAGCTAGCTAGCCTTGTGTGTAAATTTACCAATGTTGTATTGTAAATACTTTTCTTGTATTCCATGGGGTACCTGAGCAGAAAACTATATAGTGACTAACTGGCCACTAGTTTGTGTTTATCTACTGTATACTATCAAAATGAATTTGAGAATGATAGAAAGTCTAGTTATCTATACAAAACATATTTATCATACCTTAAACCACACCAACTTAAATTGTGTTCCTTTAATGGGCTAAAACAATCACAATACACGACTAGAGTTGGAAATACTGGACTGCAAACAGTTGCCCATTGTTTTCTCACATTTGATAAACATATAGCAACGCTGAAGATCCTCATGAAGCAAAGCAAACCAAGGGGTCGTGGGTGGGCTACAACAGCATCTTTGCATCTGATACAATTATGACTCACTCGATGAGACTGTCTATTTTAATTGTTTGTTAATTTGTTGCCTGAAGTCAAGTATCTGAATGGAACTATTCTAACATTGTAGCACAACCATGATTCACAGTTTTCACAATGGAAAAACATGGTATATATTTATATTTATATATATATAAAGCTGAGGTTGAAGGCTGTAAGTTGTTTCAGAGCATTTGAAGTATTCTAAACTAATCCATGTGAATGGAGAGGCCTCAATAATGGTAGAGATCCATATAGGGAACAACAAAAGTGAGTGGTGCTTTTTAAAAGTTGAGTTTCAGGAAAGGAAAAACAACTTTGTTAGTGTTAGCACTCATGGGGTTGAAAAATTTTCTCTCAAAGTGAATCAAGCCTGGCCAGTTAGCCAGCAAACCAGCAATGCACTGGATCTTCAGCCGAGTTCTGTGACATTATGAGGTCTCGGCTTGAGGATTTATCTCATTTCTGTTAATTCTATATATATTGTTAATTTCATAGTATGGTGTGAAAACATCATCTTGTCATGTCCTACTGTATTTTACAGGTGTCCTTTGATTATGTGCATTTGTCAGTGTCATCCGTCTAAGCAATTTGTAATGTTGTTAACATTAATTTCACTGATCTGGAAATACAACTTCTGTGAAATCTATCACTGTCTGGTGATCTGTTCTTTCTCCTCTAATGGTGTGTTCTGATGGGTCAATTCTCTTTGAAGTGTCCTCCGGTTTGTCTCTGGTCCAGTCCTCCAAGCGGTCTCACATGCACCTGTCCACCTCTGCCCTTGGCAACACATCAGCTGGCCTGCACTATCCCATGCCTCCTTGTCACTATAGCAACCAGCAGACGACATACGGGATGATGGCAGGTGAGGACTCAGTGTGTACTCACACAGCACAGTTTCATTGAGTAGGGCTTCTTGGCCTTTCATTACTGACTGCTGGTGACTCAGGCCTCTGTGCAGAAGTCAGAAGGGAGGGAATGAGAGAGGGCTATTAAGGGGTGGGATGTGTGTTCTTCTCTGTCTAAAGTTACAGTGGCTTCTTCCTCTCCTCACAGCACAGGAGATGCTCTCTGCTAGCATTTCACAGACTCGCATCCTACAGACTTGTAGCATGCCCCATCCCAACATGGTCAACGGAGCCAACACATTACCAGGTATAACAACCACTATGCCACTGTTTGCACTGATGTTTTCTGCAGTGGCTTATGCAGTGTTTAGAATTTCAGACAAAGCAGTAAAATGAAGTTGTGTTATCCATAAGATACTAAAAACAATGTAGGCTTTCTATTGAAAATCCCTCTGAATAATGAAGACTCAGCCTGCTTCTGAAGACTGTAGGCACATGGGAAGCATTGCATCAGTGTGTGTTCCTTTGCATTGTTTAGATTCTAAATGGGTTAAAAAGTAACACATTAATCATGGAAACTGGCGTACTCCAGATTTGTATCACAACCTGGGGCTAAGCAATGATGTGCAGAATGGCTTTGTTTAAGGAGTGGTAAGGCGATTCTTGTTGCCATGCTTCCCCCCAGTGTTTGCAGGGGGTAAATCACTCAACTGTACTATCATGACAGAGAGCATTCACCTCACACCCAGAAGTGTGAAGGCAATGTGTGAATGTCCATGTGTGAATGATGAGCATTCTGCAGGTAACTGATGGCTTGTGTATCCGTAAATCCTGTGTATAAATCCCTGAAGGCCAATTCGCTCAGCAGTGTTAGTCCACCTGATCCACCTCATAGCACACAATACTATTCACCTATAGCCAGAATGCTCTGCTGAGTAGATAACTATGTCAATTATTTAAAACGTGATTTAATGAAAGTGTAGCCTATATGAGCTCATTACAATAAAACCTTGACTGTTGTCACACCAAGGGCCAAACCAAGGAGAATGGGTGTCGATGGGCAACTTATTTCAAGTCTTGATTTGTAAAACAAAACACATATTCACATATAAAATGAAATGTCTGGTACATCACAATATAGTTTGTCTTTTGCATTGATGTCCCAAACCAACCACTAGGGGGTAGTGTTTCCATTACACTGATTGTGGCTCCTACATGTATAACATTGCATTGTTCACTTATGAGTTGCCTTAGTAGATCACACTCTTGCCTACATTTTGATCTGTCGGTGTACCCACTACAGAGTGTATGCTTTAGGGCAATACAGTAGCAATACCCCTTTTCCTGTGCTGAATAATGTGGTGTGCTGGGATTCCTTGGGCTTGTGTTCTAACTCCAGCTCTGCAGGACCAGAAGGGCATCAAGTCGGATGGTGTTGCCCTGGAATATTTCTTGAAATGTGTCTGAATGTGTTTCAAAAGGCAGCTTGGCCCCATGCCTGTACAAGTTCCCAGAGCACAGCCTGGGAGGTGGGTCATGTGCGCTGAGCCACAGTTTCACCCCGCTGCCCCAGGGCCTTCTGACGGAGGAGCCCAACCTGGGTGACATCAAACAGGAACTCCGCAGGAAGAGCCGACCCCCAGAGGAACCCCCTGACATGGACTCACCCCAGATTCGGGAGCTGGAGAAGTTTGCTAATGATTTCAAACTGCGCAGGATCAAGCTGGGTATGTTCTCAATACATATAACAATGTTTTCATGTATGCACATGGTTCAATAAAGCGAATTGAACAACATAATACATCCACTTGCACTGCTAGTGTCACTGGGTGCCAGACGTTGTTGTGAAACAAACTGGGATCTGATATAGCTGGAAAGGAGGATATTAAAGAAGGTCTAATTTCCCTCATTATTCTTTTTTGTCAAAATATGTAGGCGATCATTCACCCTCATAGATTACACTGACAGGGTTCTTACAATGTCATCTGACAGGATACACTCAGACCAATGTGGGTGAGGCGCTAGCTGCTGTCCATGGGTCAGAGTTCAGCCAGACCACTATCTGCCGTTTTGAGAACCTTCAGCTCAGCTTCAAAAATGCTTGTAAGCTGAAATCCATCCTGGCCAAGTGGCTGGAGGAGGCCGAACAGGCTGGAGGTGAGTGGACAAACACAATCAAACCCTGTGAGCGTGTGCAATGGCACAAGTCATGTAAATACATATAGGATTGACCTGACCATGCATCTTATAATTTGCATCATTATAATTTGCTGCCGTCCCATTATAGAGGAAACTGACTCTTCTAATGGATAATCAGTAATAATGTATAGGAATGCTAAGCCTCTCTAACCTTAGGCCATATGAATGTTAATCTGAATTGTTGCCGCCTGTACAGCTCTGTTTAATGAGAAAATGGGCATGCACGAGAGAAAGCGGAAGCGGAGAACAACCATCAGGTAAACACACTGCTGGGAAGACCTTTCATCTTCTATCCTTTTGCATGTCAGCACATTCATATCTTTTCTCTTCACAGTATGGGGGCAAAAGAGGCCCTGGAGAGAAATTTTGTGGAGAAGAGCAAGCCATCCTCACAGGAGATAGTCCGCATGGCGGAAGGGCTGCACCTGGAGAAAGAGGTAGTGCGCGTGTGGTTCTGCAATCGCAGGCAGCGGGAGAAGCGTGTCAAAACCAACCTGCACCACAGCTCTTTCTTTTCTAAAGAGGTTCCCTCCTGTAGGTAGATATCATGTGTAACTCTTCCATGGAGATTTTGCAATGACATACAGAAAATAAACCTCAGGAATTTTTGTCTCAAAGCAGTTGAAAAATATGTTTAGCTCTGACCTTATGTGAGTAAATGGTGGATTATAAATCGTAATGTAGGCCTACGTGTTAGCTTCATTTGGATGCTAAACATATACAGTGAAAGACTTAACTTCAGTTGATACCTGAGTACTGCTTATTTTGACAAAAACATTGTGCCCCAGATTATATTTGATCCAAAGTGTTCTCAAACTAATTACATGTTTACACAATCACCACTCACTGTCATTAATTATGGTATTACTGTACATTTCACCTTACCTTCATAATAATGGAGGGTTGGTATATTTAAAATAATATATTTGATAATTTATGCTATTAATATAATTAAAATAGTTATAATAATGTAATTTTAAAACAAATGGCATTTCTATGCATCTCTTTTACCTGTATCATCATGATACAGTATGTATTATGATTAAACACATTCATAAAAGACATTGCGTCTTTGTTGTGTCACATTTTCAATTCTGAATGAACAGGATGTATTACTATTTAATGGAGGTATTATCTTCCTCATCAACCAAACATTCACAGAATACTGTACAGAATGTATAGTTAATTGATAGACCTAATAGAACAATCATAGAATATCATTAGCCTACAATAAATGATTAAATGTATCCAATAATAATAGAATAATATAACAGATTCATTATTAAAACATCCATAAAATATTTCTTGGATGAAGGAAGCCCTCAGCAGGATTTACCCCCATATTTCACAAGAGCTTTCACCCTAATACAGTAAGCTGCATACACAATGGAGTATAAGATGTCCCTATAGTGCATGATCTCCAAGATAATTTACTCATTCAGGTGCCTGGGTTGGCCCAGGACAGCTGTCTTGGCTTTATGTAACACATCTATATGTCTTGTTGACAATGAAGCGCTAAAGTCTATATTCTCGATGTACAACTTCACCATGGGATGTTATCCTACATGTGAGAAAGATATGTGGGTTGTATCAACAGTATTATGGATTCTGTCAGCAGAACCCACTAGTATAGCCTACCAACACAGATCATCCTCTGGAAAGACCCTTTAATAACACCATAAATATACAATGATGTGATACATTAAAGTCAACCTCAGAAACAAAACATGATAGGTAGTTAGGCTGTGAACTTTTATGGAACACAGCTTTTCTTACAAGAGATGTTAAATTAGTTTTTTTCTGCACAGGCAGCAGAAGGAAATTATTTGGTCCAAGACTATTCCTCATTGGAACTGTTTAAAATTCAAATATTTTAGATTTATTGAGGTACTTGTGGGCTCATTAAAGGTCTCATAGAAATAATGTTTTCTTTCATTATCAATTCTGATGTGATGAAAATTTAAAAGCTGCCTAAGAGGAACTTAAAATGAATGAAAAGGTAGCATAACTGAAAATATGACCAAGAAATGTTCTTGATTCAGATTGCAAAAAAAAAACAAAGAACACATAACACATTTTGTTATGGTCAGAGTAAAGTTTCAAGTAACAAAGAAAGACCATTGCCATGTGTGTCCATTCAGAAACATTCAACATTCCATTGGTATGACTGATAGTGATGGCAATGCCAATTCATTGCTGAGAGAGTGAGCAGAGATTGAAATGCATTCTACGAGCCATTATGAGTAAGAGGTTCAATAAGTTCATACTCAGCTCAATCGGTAATTCTTTAAGGTGATTAAGCAATAAATCACTGCTTAACTCAATTAAGTCTGCAAATATAGGCTAATTCAAATTAACCTTACAGTTAATTGGAGATAATGTATAATCAAAATGTCTCAAAGGTACCAAGTTAGGCAAATTGCTTTATTAGGTAAAAAGCCAAAAAAACTGTACATTATTATATATATACACATACTGTAGATCTTGAAACCATATGAACATAACATGTTATCACATTTCCAACATTTAAAATTGCAGAGATATCAAGTTACAAGACAAGACATGAAATTAACATAAGTGCAGTATATTGCTTTTTTCAGTAAGAGGAAATGAGCAGACAGATCAAGTCACACCTATGCAAGAGTATTCTCATTTAGTCTCATGTATTACTTTATTTTAACCATAATGATCACCATCCCTCATATATTCACAACACTTCAACAGTGTCTTCCCAAAAAACAGTGCTTATCTATTAGCCTTGCCACACCAACCTAGATTTACTTTCAGGAAGATACTAGTCTGGAATACCATAGTTCACTAGCGTTTCCATCAGTCGGCAGATTATCTGGCTAATTAGAAATGAGAGGGGATGACGCTATAATTTCGAAATCAAAAGTAGTTATGGCAAACGGTAGTATCGGCGCCTGTAACCCTCAAAAATTGCAGTTAGAAGAATGAGTAAATGTATGTACAGCAAAAGTAGGCTCACATATATTGTTTACTGACTGTCAATGCTGTTTATTGTCAGTTTGTAAAGTTTAGGCGAAGTAGGAAGTATCGTCAGCAGGAATCCCTGATCAATGTGATTGATTAGGCTGGACCAATGATTTCAAAGTTAACGCTATATGTCTACGCCTGTCACCATGAAAGTGTTGGAAAAGTTTCACAATTGTCAGTGAGACTCTATTAACTTTGTGAATGAGTTTGGTTTACAGGCTACTTATCTATAGGTGTTATGTAAAAAGGCTTTGCTTCAACACTGAAGATGTTCTGTCTACAGATGGCTTTTTCAGAGAAGTGCTGAACAGAAATTATGCTTTGATTTCTTATGCAAGGGCCACAACCTTTCAACCAATGTAAAATTGCCCTCTTGACCTATCCATTTAATTACCATGTGTATAGTCCATGTACTACAAAAACCCTCAGAATTACCATTAGCTAGACTTTTACAATGATCAGATGTGCTGTGTTAAGGTTGACATGCACAGGCATCAGCATGGCAGTAAGTAGTTCTCACATTAGTTCAAGGCCACACCCTGCTGATATTTCCAGTCACAGAATTTTGTTTCAGTTCAACATTTTATTCATGAGTTCATCATTTTTATTCTCATGTAAATATTTTCTTTAGATGACAGGAGGGAAACAAGTTTTTAAAATCTATTTTGATCATGTAATTTAAAGTGTTTAAGGAATCCCTATCAAGCACAACAAAGATTAATACTCACAGTGAGATACCTATAAAGACAAAAAATAAAGATGTTAATGCACAAATACTGTCAATTCTACTAGTAGAAAGACCTCTACATCCTACAGAAGCTCATGCTTGTATGCAGCTATGAAAGACATTGTACCATCCTAAAATAACCACAAGATAGCTAAACATATTTGGTGAGGTAAAAAATGATTTCTTTCTTTTTCTGGAATTTTAAAGAACTGTGCATTTAAAATGTAAGTCACATCCTCAGTCCATAGAACCATGGTGTCATAGAACCATGTTTTCCAAACAATTACCAATATTAATTTGCAGAGCGTGAGCAGCATATTGTTTGTTGACCTAACTATCAGAGCCTCTCAATCTGCCACTTCCAGGCAAACAGACCCACCCAGGAGAACCCCATCACACTCAACCCTCTAGTCTACAAAGCATCAGACATCTGTTTCAGCTTTGAAGAGTGTGAGTTTTTTTCATCAGTTCATTACCACCCACATCCAACCTCCTCATCTCTATCTCTATGCCCAGCTCACTTCACTTCAGGTAGCCCTCAGGGCTGGCTGTAGAAGCACTCATGAGTCTGCAGATTATGCACCAGCTGAGGGATTCAGGAGATGGTCAGTCCATCCCGAGGGCCTTGAGCTGCCTCTCAATCTCATCATCTGAGATGGTGGTGCTAGTTTTTGTCTTGGATGAATGAAGGGGGGACTTGCCTACTGCTGGAACTCTTGACATCTGCAAAACAGCATCAGAGACACTGATTGTTTATTGTTCATTGTTTTACTGATTGCACCATTGTTTATTTACACAATGCAAGCAACCCAGTTTTTTTTATACATTTGGTTTCCCCAACACACAACTATTACACTCAGGAAGAGAGTAATAGTTAATGGAAAAGGACACAGTTTTTGACATTTTCACTGAGCTGAGTGCACTGTGAATCAGGTGATTGATGATGATAGTGAAGATGGAAGGATATGCTGGCTCAAAAATGAGACTACAGACCGGAAGTCCTGGTCAATTGAAAGTTTACTCGGATATTCAACGAACAGTGTAGATGATAGTGTGTGAGTGTGGAGTATAATGACGTTGCAGCAAAGCGCTCATTTCACAATGTAGTAAGAACAGTGGTGGCAGTGCTAAAGCTAGAACTAAAGCAACACTGACAGCAGTAGCAACACCAGCAAACATTGAAGCTGGGGTAAGAGGAGTGTTTACATCAAAGATAAAGAAAGACATTGTTTCCTTACTGCCAACAGAGTAACCAAAAGGCCAATTAGCTTACACAAGACATACAAAAAGACAAACTCGAAATAAATAAATACAGATAAACAGGTATAAAATGGAAGAAACTCACTTTTCCTGAGATCTCAATTCCAATCTCATCCAGAACTTGCGTCACAATATCTTGCGATTCTTCTTCATCTCCTGATTCCTCAAATATCTCATCCAATGTGTTGTTAACTGTGGAGTAGAAATACCTTAGACATATAATTTTGTACCCTACATACAGTAACTGCTGGCTAAGCCAGGAGGTTTATGATTCAAGTGTAGAAGGACACTTACTCATGTCCTCTGTCATTCCCATTTTCAAGTTCTCCTTCTGGAAGTCCAGCATAGTCTTCAATGTATTTTGTGGGTCCATCTTCTTATTTACTGTCTGCATGGTCTTAGGAATAAAAATGAATCACATCATTTCTGTGATTTCAGAGAAAAGACAACGGCCCACACAGATAAAAAGTACACATGCTGTAAATAAATCCAATAAGTAGTGGGAATTAATTTGCGTACCACTATGAATCTTACCAAGCATGTCTCATTATGTCAGCGAGTGACACTACCCCAACACTACAGAGGAGAACAGAGAGCAGAAAGCAATATTTCTTTGTACAACCCAACATGATCTCTCTCTCTTTTCTCTCTCTCTCTCTTCTCTCTCTCTACCATGGCCTCATTAAACCCCATTTCTTATTTACTGCACTCTGAAACAGCTGTGGCTGACACCAGCTCCCAGGACAGTGAGTAACAGACAGTAGAAAATTCTAATACCATCCTCCTTTCTACTGCACCTACAAAGCATGACTGGATGTGATAATGTAAACATGGCCTACTTTCGCTAGAGCTGAACTACTGCAGACACAGACAACAAACACTTGTACTTGATCTCTCTCTCTCTCTCTCTCTCTCTCTCTCTCTCTCTCTCTCACACACACACACACACATACTCATACACACACACACACACACCATCCTAGGGAGAGAGGGAGGGCTGATGAAAGGGGGGCATAAACGAGCAGCCAGAGACTGAATTCAATTAGTGTTCATTTGCATATTTTACTAATCTGGCTTTTACCAACCTGGTGTGCCTGCAGAGGGATCTGTTCATATATAAGACCGTTGTACACTACACAAGTGCCTGCCACCAAAACTCTGCTGCCATTGCCCCTTTGGCTGTATGGCGAGGCCTATTGCAGGAGGAGAGAGCATATGGGCAGAGTGGAGCATTGCCCCTGCCCCTCACTCTAATGTCTGACTTCAGGCTTTATGGTGCTCATACAACACAGAAGATGGCAATGCCATATGTGTCTCATACAGGAACTTGTGAAAAGAACATTTGTATATGACCATATTTTGTTACTTCATGAAAACTCAAATTTGACAAGAGTACAGAGACATTGACACACCAATACTGCTAAGCAATGTAATTAACAAAAATATTCTATGATTTGTAACACAAAAGGCTATGTGTATGAAATTGGCCAATGTATACTAGCAACACTGTAAATAGCACAACTGAGAGGCAGAATACAGATTTTGCTTAAACAAAGTATTGTATCCCTAATTAAGAATTATTTTGATGTACTGAGCTCAGTGAGGAGTTGTATTGTTCATAGATGTAGACCAACTGAAACCAGGTACAGAAAATCAGACTAAACAGAGACAGACAGAGGGACTAGTATTGTACATGCAGAGGGTGAGGTTTCAAATGAACCAGTATAAAGATTGAATGGATACCCACTTTTAAAATCATTGCATGTTCAACAACTGTAATTGGAATAATACAGTGTTTTCTGCTGACTGGACAAGTCTCTGATTACACTGTGCAGTCTAACACATGTATCTGCTCCTCAGAATGGAGGCAATAAACAGATCTTATATAAAATACCTGATGTGCTCCTCAGAGTGGAGGCAATACACATATCTTATATCAAATACCAGATGTGCTTCTCACTTTTGCTGAGGTGGACATGGCTCCTGCCATCTTCATCTGAGAGTTCATCACTTTGGTTTGGGTGGACATAGAGGTAACCTTGGAGCTTACAGCATACGTGCGGTTCTTCTGCTTCCTCAGCTGGACCAACTGCTTAGCAAGGATCTTGCAAGCTTCCCTGTTACCTGTCTTAGCCATCTTTTTTATTTCCATTTCCTGTTCAAAAAAGGGACGACACATGGTGTCATTACCTCTGAAGAGAACAAAAGAGTATTTCATAGTACAGAGTACATGTGGTTCTAATAACAAGTTCTAACATTTCACTAATGCTAATACATAACCTTTTCCTTTGCAGATCTTTTAACTGGGTCAAAGTCCATGACTCTGTGTGAGGGACAGTGGCATATGACATCAGCTCACCAGTGAGGGGCCAGAGCAATCTGTGCCTATTTACATTTGTAATTGAATGAAAACAACCCCCCCTTTTCTGCCTTGGGGAACCTTCCATGAATAAGCACTGAAATATATACATTCATTTGAGAATCCATGTGTGTGTGTGTGTGTGTGAGTGTGTGTGTCTATGCATTTCCAAATCTCTCCCTTGGGACTATAAGGCAGCTAGCCTGCAAAAATCCAAACTAATTCACAAAATGAATAGAGTCTGGTGACTCTCGATTGGGAAACATTTCCAACACTTGCATCATGACGGGCACTAACTTTGAATCATTGATCCAGCATCTGCTGGCTAAGCAGAAAACAAAGCATTAGCGACAGAGATGCTCAGCATTGCCCTACTTCACTCAGGAAAACAAGAGATTAATCTTGTTCCATCACAAGTTTTAAAAGAAGACAAAAGCGGAGATGAGTTCAGGTGTATTTTTTCTTTCTGTCTGCATTATTAAAAAAGATTTCCTAATTCAGTGCTCGGTGAGAGACAGGGGCTTGCTGGCTTTTGAGTTTTGGAATGGTTTATGGGTTTGTCAAATGCTGGGGAAAGTGAATAGAGTCTGGGGACTCTCGATTGGGAAACATTTCCAACACTTGCATCATGACGGGCACTAACTTTGAATCATTGGTCCAGCCTTACCGATCACATTGATCAGAGATTCCTAACATTACTTCCTACTTTGCCTAAACTTTAAAAACTCAAAAAAAAAATAAACAGCATCAAGAGTCAGGTTTTGACGTCTGCAGGTGTTGCCGCTTGTGTTTATCACAACAAGTTTTCGATTTTGTCTTCCCCTCTTGTCACTGATTGGCCTGAAACAGTTATGGACTATGGTGTTCCAGACTAGATCTACCTGAAAGAAAACCTAGGTGTCCGAGGCCAGGCTATAAGGCAGCAGCAAGCCTAACAGCATTTCATCTGCCCTGCTCTGCTTTCAGTGATGCTTTACATTTAGAGCACAATACTCTACTCACATCATTATTGAACTCAACTTCAAACGCAAACATTAAAAGCTTTTTATGTCTGAAGAGTAATTCATTGGGCATACTGTATACAACTTTCTTACTCTTTTATTTATATACTACTGGGCTGTTGTGACAAGTACATTTCCCAGCTGTGGGATCAATAAAGTCTTATCTTATCTTATTGTAGTGTTCTCTGAGAAGATTATTGTGATATGGGGAAGTCAGCTTTTAAACGGGCAGGTGCTTGAACCTCAAGCTATGCTGATGTGCAGACAGTTGTCATAACTATAAACGCAGACAAAATGAGATGCCAGATAAGCACTACCTATTTGCTTATGGGCTCACTGGCAGATGTCAGCATAGAATGGTGGCAGCAGTGGCTGTTCCAACAGCTATTAGTGAGGCTCATAACCAAGAATGCAAGGCATGTTTGTTCATCAGTGTTTGCTGAAGAGGATGTCTCTTGAGCATGGAGACACTGACAGGCCATCACTGACAGACCTATTCCCGCTGATGAGCTAAATGGGGCCGAGCCCTTGGCTTGTACAGTGATGGCACTCGTAAAGCAGGTGCTGCCGCTGCTGCTACTGTTTAAAATCACATCTGCTGGCTAAGCAGAAAACAAAGCATTAGCGACAGAGATGCTCAGCATTGCCCTACTTCACTCAGGAAAACAAGAGATTAATCTTGTTCCATCGCAAGTTTTAAAAGAAGACAAAAGAGAAGATGAGTTCAGGTGTATTTTTCTTTCTGTCTGCATTATTAGAAAGATGTCCTAATTCAGTGCTCGGTGAGAGACAGGGGCTTGCTGGCTTTTGAGTTTTGGAATGGTTTATGGGTTTGTCAAATGCTGGGGAAAGTGGAGCACCAAGGAGAGATAAATGTCTGAGAGATGGACATGGATCCTGTCTGGAGACTAATGGAGTGCTCATGAAGTTGTGAAGAAAAGACAAGAGATCTTCACAAGAGGAATCACTTCTGAGATTTTTGAGAAATTGTTATATAGGTTATAAAGTTAATGCCCCAAAAAAATTATAAAGTATAGAATAATATAAAGTATAACTAGTCCACATGTATTATCATTTATATAGCACACGAGCATATATCTGTCTTTATGTATAATTGTATAAATTATAGAATAAACATATGATTATGTAAATTATAGAAAAACACACTGTACTTACAAACTGTGCTTATGGAGTTAGGGCTAGTATTGTGAAAGAATGCGTAAATGGTTCAAATACACTAAAGTAAGAGGTTTAATTAATATACCACTTCAGCACACTGTGCCTGAGTGCACTTAAAATGAGGTGGAACCAAATGACTTGTGATGAATTATAGCTCATCAACCTCCCCCTGCTTTTAAAAGAAGAATCAAAGCCAGGGGGGTCAACAAAGGAAACAAACCACACTGAAGGACTTACAAACTAAGCCGCATGTGTGTTAACTTTCAATATAGGTCATTTCCAGCATGGGACTTCTTCAGACCAAGAACAAAGCCCAAAAAGTAGATTAATTAAAAGATGGTTTATGGCGGGAGGGCTTCGGAGATCCCCGGAGAGGTAATTATATGCATGCTGCATTTATCTGCACTTTAGCACATGAAGAGCCACACGTTCCTTTTGCTATTATTAGCATTAAAAATAGATGGATTGAGTGACTCCACTGATACACATCTTTATCTGACTAAACCTAATTTCCACATTTAACCCTGTTTAACACCAACAACAAGGCTGGACACAAAAGGTTGTTTGCTATCCATGAATCTATTTCATGTAACACTTCACTTACAAAGAATGCTGACCACCTCGTGGGGTTTAGAATTCTGATGACTTTACGTGTGTAAGAGGGGGACATATGTGTGAGTACAGTGGAGTAGCTCGTCAAAGCATTTCTTCCTCACCATTTGCTTCTCCTGCTTCTCCAAAGCTGCTCGGTCTCGAGTGATTTGTCTCTGGGTACCTCTCAGCTCTTTGCCTTGTTCCTTAATGATATCTGAGGAGAACAAGGGTTTGGAAACAACCATTATTTAGGCTTTCCCTATCACAATCAGTCTATCAGAGACCAGTTGCTCTTCTGCTGATCTTCAGAGGCTGTCACCTCCCCCATGGGCCACTGTGCTGAAGCCCATATGTGAACAGATTGATAGTCGCTAGCTAACTGAGGAATCATTAACCAGCATGCAAGGGCACTGACCTACAACAAACCCTTAAAATGGTGTACAAAGCCAGCATGTCAGAATAGCCAGGATATGAAACATGCAGATTTGTCAGGGTTCACAGTGCTCACTCCAACATGGACATGAGCTAATTTCTGGAGAAATTAGTTTTATGTAGAATAAGTCTTTGTTCTTAGTAGAGTTTAAAACTACAACGACCCAGGCAGTTCAGCAGCTGCTGAGTATAATGATCATGAGCTTAATTCAAATTAAATGCTTTTAGCAACATCGTGGACAGAGAGAAAGACAGGCATATCTTATTATTATTCTTTCTGATCACTTGGAGAATAAAACCACAAAAGATACTCACTCTCTCAGTTGTACCCCACTCTAATCCCACTCCAACAAAAAGTCCTCTGATACACACAACCCATTAACATCCTGAATATTGCCTTGAGATACACACTATCTTTATGAGATTGGGTGGGGGGAGATGGGCAGTGGGGAATGGATTTGTCTGGAGGCAAGGCTGAGAAAACTCACCCACACATTTAATGTAGATGATATGAATGACACACACACACACACACACACACACACACACACACACATACACACACACATGGGTGTGGGGGTATCCCAGAGCACCGATGGTACTCGGAGGCTGGACACACTCTCTTTAACTTAAAACCAGCCTGCGGTGCACAGCTTCTCCTCATGAAAGGCAAAAGTGCCCACACAAGGGAGACCAAGCAGACCAGAGCTCCAGTCAGTATTCCTCTCAGTATCTCCCTGCTCTCAGGCCTATATCAAAATCACAAAAGCCATCACACTGACTGCTTGAATGGGCAATGTAATATTTTAGAAAGATTTTGGGAGAACTATATACAGTAGTAGGCCTATGCCTTCATTGTTTTCCCAAAGTGCTTTTTCATATTGACGAAAATATATATGTGAAAACAAACTGGCACGTAAAAAAGAAATACAAAGTAGACAAAGAACTGAGAAGAAATGAAAACTCAATATTTTAAATAAAAATGTGTAAGATTAAAATGTAATTTTAAATTGTTGTTATAAGTCTTTCAATGTAATTTATATATTTAATTGAACACTGACGAACATTGAAAGAATACTGGAATTATTTTTTTACTGAAGAAGCAAATATTTGACTGAAAACTTTGCATTTTGTACATAGTGTCTTGTCCCCACCCAAACATCCTTACAGAACTCTACGTTGTACATACGTAGCCTGACGTCTTCAACTACGTGTTCACAGAGGGAGGGATACGGCTAACAAAACTCAGTGAACTGTGCCATCCCATGTAAAATCAAGAGATACTTTGGAATACCACCACTGGGTTATTTCTAACACCTACCTTTTCAAGACACTCTGCAAAATGCTGGAGAACACTACACAGGTAACACGTAAGTTCGGAATACTCAATCAATGGCCTGAATTTTATAACATTTAGCTTGTGTTTTACTAGGTTACTATCCTGTCTCAAATTATTTTAATCATTGAAGGTTTCTACTGACAAATACTGTAAAGTTGGAGGAAGAAAAATACGATTTCTATTTCCATCTATGTGCAAATGGGTGTGAACTATGGATGTCTACCATGATTCTGCTACTCTGTCCAACGACTCCTGTGTAACTGGACTGGATTCAAACACGGTGTTAACACCTTTCTAATTTCAGTTATGTGGCATTCAATTTATATGTTGTGCTATGCCAACTAACCCTTGGCTACAGTTGCTGCAGATAGTGGGGCATCAGGACAGCTCACAAGGTAACGACAATATATTTACATAGATAAGATAAAAATAAAAATAAAAACTGTGAAAGATTGGCAATTGATAAACTAACGTATAGTCATATGTGCAACATCTCTGTTTCATTCTCATTCACTCGGCACTGTGAATAGGGGGCTTTAAGGCTGTGGGCAATGGTTGTAATGATGAAGAAGAACAAACAAAAAAAACTACATAGCACAATAGTTTTACTTGCAGTTTTGATAAGCATGCTTATTTCATTTATTTAGTACACTTCTATCTGTTACTTCCATGAAAATTGGTTGCTTACTGTATGCATGTGAAACAACATTTCACATGCATACAGTTACAAAGAAATTAGTCAGCTGTTGAGACATTGTTGACCCTTACTTTTCAAACCAAAACAGGTAATGGTACCTGATCAATCTCACCAATCAACTGCCTTATTGTCTGCCCCTACTGGAGAACCCACGCCTGTGCTTTATACCACTAACGTTAACTTTTTCCCCCCTTCCATTTTCTACAACAGTTTCGATCATTATTTCCAGCCATTGTTTTTTTTTTCTGTGGCAATATGGCAATTAAATAAATGGGAATGTATTCCCAATATGATAACCATTTATTCACATTGCGTGCTTCATAGGAGTCCATTTCTAAATTAGCCAACATTTAATTCGATTTTCACAAAAGAAAACTATGCAGGGGGAACAGAAAAAAGAACATTCAAGCACGCTATGCACACTTACTGTAACCTGGGTATTCTCCAGGACTTCAACTGATGCTGTAGCTTGGCTGTAGCCTACACCAATATTCTGCCAACACAGAAAGTTAGGATAGCATACTTACCATCAACTGTTTTCTTCTTAAATAATGAAGCCATTGTCCCTTTTCTCTCAATACGCGTCAATACACAAATTCTCTCTATGATTATCCACTAACTACTTGCCGGTATTCTAAACCGCTCTGCTAGTTTTCCGATGAAGAACTGACTTTCAACTGCACATGACGACACACAGTCACATTAAATTTGACGTCACCATCAACTTCATTTTTTTAACCCTCCTTTAGATGGCGACAGTGCACGGACATCAGTTATAGCTCTGTTCTATGGTAATCCTTTTGTTTTCTTGTGTGTGTTTCTTCAATCTATTACGAACAGAAATAATGTTAAAACATGTTATAAAGCTGTTAAGATCATTAATGAGCATGCTTCTGTTGAGAGAAAAATCATCCATCCTTAGGCCTACCTAAAGGAAGGAGGTTAATGTGTGTAATTATTAGCACAATATTTTTAATTTAACAGTGTACAACCACATTTTTATTATTTTTTGTGTATTTTGTGTATTGTTTTTTTTTTACCCACACTAGTTCTGTATAAATGTATTGCAGCGTTTATCAATGAGCAGTATGTCTCAATGTAGTGTGCACTGCACACTTGAATCATGAATTAACACTTCTGCTCTGAATTTTATATGGGTTAAGGTCCCAGAAACGGAGCTTAAACTTTGCACACTGACATGTAGTAGGCTAACAGGATTTTTTTGCCAGGGAAAGAAAAAGCAAGCAAGGGTGACTTTGAGAAGGGTATGTTACGCACAGCACTCTGTTACCTTTTTTCCCACAGGGACCAGTGGGTGTCCTCCTAGAGCATTATTCTTGTTAAGGTTATTAGAGAGATGTTTTCATGTAATCAGCAACTTGGGCCACAGGGACCAGCTCTAAATGTTCTAATAATGGTAATAACCCCACTGGTGATAAATGTAGCCTCAGGGCAAAGGGATGTCTTACAACACTAAACTGAGAACAAACTGCTGTACCATTTATTTTATAAACCAGAAGAAAAAAAAACACAGTATGCAGGATGGAAAATGTGGGTCAGTGTATTTTTTATATTCTTACTCTCGCCTTCTCTGATAATAACTACTGTTAAACAACAACAAAAATATCACAATGCTATCCACAAATGGAGGTGCTTGTTTTATTAAGAGAATTTGCCCAGTTAGGCTTATAATAGGCTAATTACATTAGGCTTAATCAAAATTACAAAATGAACATTGACAGCCAGCTCATTTTTTTTTTATTGATACATGATATGCACACTGAACAATACAGTAGCAATCTCTGTTTAATGATTTTATAGTTCAATTGGTGGTATATGGATATCAGAGAGGGATTTGTAACAAAGAGTTATAGTCATATATAAATGTCCAGACAAGTCAGGGGCACACTGCTGTGATTTAGATGCGACACCTCTCTGATGATGGATGTTCTGTGCATGAGTGCCCTGGAAGAGGAAGCTGAGTCGGTAATATAACGAGTGACTGGCTTCATTCCATCTGCCCCTGGGAAGAATAAGACTCCAGAGCATCCCCTGTCATATAGAGGGACACCAAGGGACCATGGGTAATGAGAGATGATCACCCCTGTTGAGTTAGCCTGCTGTCTGCCCCCTGTCTTGTATCCGTGCAAGTGAGCATGGCTGCGCAGATTTACGCACATACTTCTGCACAGACCCAAACATTCATGCTCACAGACCTAATGACCATACAATTAATCCAACATCATGCATCAATACACCAAACAAGCATCAATGCATCAAACTTGAATATGTATACATATTAATTACTGACCAAACAGTGTTTATAGTGGTGTCAGTGTCACTTAAATTGTATCCCCCAGTTAAAATGTGGGGTAGCAGTAGAGTGTTTAAATTCTAGGTTCAGCTGTCCTCCAACATGGTAGCCATTCCAGCCCCAGGGAGAGTCAGAAGCATATATTACTCAAGTGTGGCAAATGAGAACTACTTGGGTTGGGAATTAGAATCATTAAGGAGGGAAGGGCAGCACGAGGACAAGTCCTTCAGTTGGGGACAGGAAGAGACCCCCAGCAGGTTTCCACTATCACACCATTTGTACCATTCACAGTCCACCAAACTCAGATGAGACAGTCAGATGCTTATGGACACATGGATCTGTGTCCATATTTATTTATATACATCTGCTCACTAACAAGAGTGGAATTTCATTGTTCTCTTTTTGACACACTGACTGCTGACTCACAAGAATACTCATTAATTGGAGGATTTTGTTCTCCATGAAATCTGTGAAGAGCATTCAAAGAAATAATGTTGAAGCATGCATAACTAACTGGTTTGTCTAATATAGTATTTAACTATCAATGCAATACACAATGCAAGAAAATAGAAAAGAGTGCATTTATATTTTATATTCAGCTAAGATTTTTCTGTCAGGGCATAGAGGATACTCCATCGAAACTGCAAATTTGCCACTGGGTTCAAAGGGACTTTCAACTTCTGATGTTGCATTAATTAGTGTTAAATTCAGTCTTTCAGCTCCTTCCATGGTGCAAAGAACTTCAGGACTCATTTTTATTCACAATGGTGATATGTAATTATCTAGTCCACACCACCCCAAAATAATCTTTCTGTTGGAGATGGCACAGATAAAGTAGCCAGTGGGTTAAAATGGTCAAAAAATAAAGGTTACCAATTAGCATCAGAAGTTCTGGTGTCTATGCCTGTGTCGTGAATAGCATATTAACTCAGCAGAACCCTTTTATAATGAGATCTGCACAATTGCACTGCAAATTTTAATTTGAGGATGATATGACAATGCCATTGCAGAAACAGTGGAGGCAATTAAAGCAATCCATTGAACTCAACCCTTGTGCAGGATGATGTCCTCAGCAGGTAGTCCATTAAACACAGGATAACACATGTTTTCTCATTTGTTATGGAGAATATGTTTCAGATTTAAACAGGAAATTATCTTCTTTGATGTGGCACTTAAATCCCATTAACCTAAGAGATGCACATTTCATGGAGTTTTTCTTTCAGCTGCTGTTGAGCAGAGCAAGAGTGCGAGAGCACAAACGCACACACACACACATACAAGCATGACAGTAGCATTTATGTTTTGTAAATATCTTTGGTAAAAATTGCAGTACACTTCGATATGGGAATGCATTGCTGCATTGTTGTTTTTTTGTTGTTAATAAAACAGGTTTTAATGACAGAGGATGACAATGGAATTATTCAAACCACCTCATTAGAAACTGTATTGTTTTTATGTTCCTAGAATTTGCAAGGCAAGTCTATCGACTGCTGGTTTTCTCACTATTCTATTTAAAAATGTTATTCTATTTTAATGCTCTTTAATGCTGTGCTTTATCAGGCAGCTGCTATCAGCTTGCCATGCAGCACTACAATAAAGCACTGCTGCTCAGACACAATTGGCTGCAAACTCATTCTATTGTAATGGTTATGTGAGAACAGTTCATTATGAACGCCTGTTTTAATTAGCCTTATGGGAACAGTTATTGAGTTATTCAATACGATTACCCATGTTGATTTTAGTCTGCCATCAAAATGATCATTATTACTCATTATTACCATGTGTATGTGTCTTACTGACAATAGTATGGTCTGTAATAAACAATATACCTTGGTACTACTTGACTCACATAATGTGTAGGCTAATTATTCCTTTAAAACTTGTCTGTTTGGCATTGTGAGAGGGATTTTGGCTGGTGATTTGATGTACGTGCATTCTTTTGATGTTTCAAGAATAACATAATGAAGCGAGCCGATAAACTGTTCCGTGCCCATGTTCCCTCTGCCAGTTCTCTGCATCTTCAGGTGGATGATTCTTTAATGAAAGCGTGGAATGAAGAGTTACAATCTATTCAAACAGTGTGAATATGTAGATGTGGGATACTAAATTAATGCACTTTTGGCAGAATACATGCTTGTAAATGTGTATAATGATTATGTAATGTGTATGATGGCCTTACATTGCTGTTGTAGCATATTTTCAGTGACAGAGAGAAGCTTGAGAGAAATTAAGAAAACCAGCTCTAATCTGTATTTAATTGGGGGTTAATGCAATTTGCACCTTCATCATGATGATATGCCATCAGCAAACTCCACTCTGTAAGAATCTCCAATGTAATGGCATTTGGATGCTGCAATA
This sequence comes from Alosa pseudoharengus, assembly GCF_046254945.1. NCBI lineage: Eukaryota > Metazoa > Chordata > Actinopteri > Clupeiformes > Clupeidae > Alosa > Alosa pseudoharengus. The sequence continues at coordinate 22,779,805 of NW_027468718.1, read as the reverse complement.
TATTATCCTGTCTGGATTTCACTGCACCTGTATCCTGTACACAGTGGAATAGCTTACATGTCAGACAGAGTCATAGCACTACAGCCACATTACAAAGACCCACCAAACTCCATTTTCAAAAATAATTGACTTATTTATAAACTTCTGAAAAATGTAAACAAAATAGCTATTTGCTACAGTATTGGGTGCATATTATGGCCAAGGTAAGAGTGACAGAGAGTAAGTTCATGCAAACATGTTCTTGTCATAATCTGTTGATGAAAGCGTACATATCAAACAAAACTATGTTTAAGGTCAGTTTCACAGCAAATGTGGCTCTGCTGGTGATAAAGATGAATGTGTCTCTCTAGCCTCAAATATGCCAATGATCCTCACATTTCAACCATGAGAAGATGAGGTCAGAAGCAGCCTCTCAAAGATAAAACCCAACAAAACTCCTAGACATGACAGGTTACTTTTCATTATCATGAAGGTATGGTCCACCCAGCTATAAGGACACATGCACTGTTCTCAATTGACCACAACTGCAACAATCATGGAATCCCATTTACACTGGATCAACGATTTTAGGTGACAATGTGATTTGCATGAAGATTCAGACACACTGACTTAACTACCAGCTAAATTAAAGATTCTAGCAGCAGATATCATGTTATCTCATCTCTGACGCAAAAAGAGATTTTTTATTTTTTATCTTAATTTATTTGTAAACATAGTGAAACTACCCTATTCCGTCCCTCATGTCCCTGATAGGTACATGATACCTGTGTAAAAATAGCAACACGGTTTTTCTGTGATGCTTTGTGAATGTGAAACAGCATTACTGCCAGCACTGCTCATGTATGCAGACCATTTCATTGCTTTGACTGTAAAAATAAAGTTTATCTGAATTGTTTAAATTCCAAGGTTCAATGCCCTCATTGAATTGCAATATTAATAGCATTTTTAGAGAAAAAAAAGTATTCTGTAATTTTACAAATGATAAAGATGTACATTTTCACTGAACACATATCTAATTATTTAATTTAATTCTCTGTTTGCTTCTCAGATTCCAAGTATGTGATTTATTTAGCTCTTTCTATACTGTCTGCTCTACAATCTCAGTTAAACATCCATTCCTATGGACTTGATCTTAAGAGAAGCAGGCTGCACACCAGCCAATACTCCCAGCCACCAGATGCATTGTCCCCATTCAAGCAGTGTGCATTAGAGTGTGTTTTATTAAAGAATGATGTGGCCAAATAATCATAAAGTGCTTATTTTAGTAACCATAACATTGTAGATAGATGGAAAACACCTATCTAACAAAAGTACAGGGTTCTCTACATCATCAAAAACCCTTGGGGATGAACCAGAACAGGCATTGTGAACCAGGCCTTCCTGTCCAACATCAAAGCCTGACCTCACTGTTCTGAATGAATGGGCAAACATTTCCACAAACAGGTGTGGAAGTAATGGCAGGCGTCCAAATACTTTTGTGTAGTTTAAGTCTGTGGATCAACAAAGACTCTTAACTCTTGGCTCAGGTTCTGCCATTACAGCCCTGTATAGTCGCAGTGACACAATTTCTCCACAAGCAACACTACAATCGCTCAGGCTCAGTTGAATTATTCAAATCTCCATCTGCATGTCACAGCCATCATCAAAGTGAATGTGTGAAGGAATACTATAGTGCCGTGATTGTCTGTAATGCCTAAATGCTGACGCTCACTTGAGATGAGAACAGGAAAAGAAACACTTGGGAGAAGACATCAATAATATAATTGATATTGCCCTTTCTTCATCAGCTCTCTGTAACAATGGATAAATGTCATAACACCCATCCTCTTGCAGAATTATACACACCATTTTGTTTGTCACACCAAAAAATATTTTGCGTCTAATATCGTGTCTGATTCCTTTAGTTTACATGATATTAATGGCATAGAATGGATATGAATCTAGTTCAAAGTGTGCCTCTGATGCTTTATTAGTAATAGAAGAGAATAGTATAGGACCTAGTGGATTTTTTTGTATGAAAGTAGCCTACAACAGTCCTTTTGTGTAATGATTCCTCATCTATTCAGATATAGGTCTAAGCTCTCATATTAATGCCACAACAAGTAGCCTATGCTCGGCCCACATCTCTGATAAAGAAATATGCAAGAACTCATGAACAGAATGAACAAGGGCTGTAGATTAAACGAATGCTAGAGCAAACATATTTTTCAAAAGAAATGTTGTTGGCGACCGGTGAGCACTTTTATTTCACTCTTTCTAAAAGTGGACTGACAACAGATGCTGACAACAGATGGCAGCAAAGCCTTCACTTTTATTTTAGAGGGAGATAAGAATTACATAGATTTAATGAAAGCCAAAAGTAAGCCTGCCCGGTGGCCTACAGGTCAGACATCAACGTCTTTGGATAGTTCTTTGGATAGGTCTACTTTACCTTCACTTTACTTTTCTCTACAATAATAGCATACTATGGTGTACTGACATAATCCAAAAGAATAGAGGTATATGTATTAAGCTAATATGTGCTAGTGCAATGTGTACGGACTATGATGAGATTTTTACAAAAATAATTTTTAAAAATCACAATAATTTGCGTATAGGCTATTATCCAACACATTTGGAAATTATGATCCAACACATTATATGACCAGACTGGAGGATCAAACATAATTACGCAATAACTGTATGTAGCCCATCAGTAAATTACAGTAGCCTATGCTGAGAAAATAAAGTAGTTTATTATTCCAAGAGTTGCAGTACTTGCTTGCGATTTTACTATGGCGTCTAAAGGGGTGTTACAGTATCATTGTAAACTTCCAATCAGCGTCATTCAGCAAACTTCCCTCCAATCCACACATCGCTGAGAAGTTCGGCTATCAGGAGTCTGGATGCCGCGCGTGGATTTGTTACTATTTCTCTGTCATTTCAATATGTAAGCTGTGGGTGGTTGATCTCCAATAGTGACACTTTTGTTTCCATGCTAATTCTTCCTTTTATTCACTGCGATGGCTTTGTTTACGCACGGTTTTATATAGGAAGGATGATGACACGAACGTTTATCTGTCTCTGAGGAGCACACCAACAGCGCTTTTGCCGAACCTCTCGAGATTTCAGGTCTCTTGCCATGAGTTGTCTGGATGTTATGTATCACCAGAGTTATGGAGCTCATCATTACTTGCCAGCGACAGCGGCAGCGGCAGCCTACAGGGCGGCGTACCAGCAACAGCAACAGGTCTGTGGCATCGGGGCAGTTGTATTCGTAACTTATTTCATTAGTGTTGTAGACTATTTTGAATTTTGTGGTGCGTCAGAATGATTCATTTACCTACAGCTCGCTCATCTAAAAAGTTTGTGTTCATGCAATTGATTGTTTGTGGGTGACTGGATTTTTTAAGTTGATGATGTGGTGGTAAAATTTGGGGAGTTTTAGATTTTAAAAGTGACCACACGACTCCCTTCAAGGAGCCAAATATGCGTGTGACATCCAAGCCTTCTATTTGATAGAAAATATATTGTAATGGCAATAACAAAGACAAGAAACCAAGATATAGCTTATCAAAATCAAGCCATGCTTGCCATGCCATGTCTAAAACTCTGCATTGAACTGTTGTGCCTTATCATGGTTCATGGTATTCAGTAAATTTACACAAAAAAACGACTGAATTTGTTCTGATGACTTTGATCAAGTTAATGCTTACTCTAATTGTTATGCTTCTCTGTCTTTTTCTCTGTCAACAGAAGAAGCTCAATACTTACAGTAAGATGCAGGAATCTATGAATATTCCCACACATTGTTCCCAAGGGAGGCAAGTACAGAAGCAGGCAGTCCAGAGGGAGGAGGTGCCAGTTGCAGACCAAACAGGGTTGCAGGGAAAAGAGGTCCAGCCTGCTGAGGCTGAGTACCTTAGCTCCAGGTGTGTGGTCTTCACCTACTTCCAGGGAAATATCGGGGATGTGGTGGATGAACACTTCTCCCGTGCTCTGAGTCAGCCTAGCGCATTCACCGGAGATGCAAAACCTACAAGGCTTTCAACAGGACCATTATGGAAAGGTGAGTTTCAGATTCATGCTAGCAAAACATAATCAGTGCAAATAAAACATGAGCTCAAAGTTGCCGAAGAAACAATAAGAGTGATTCTCATTTTACTGAAAGAAAATGTCAGTAGAATATTTTTGTTCAAAAGAGGGTATTAAATGAGTGTTAATGACATGCTTTTGAAATGAACTGAGATGCACACACCCCTTGGTGCTGGAGGTACAGCTAGTTGTGTTGGCAGTTTTTGATGTCTTCCCTCTCTGTTCCAGAAGGAGGCTCTCTCTCAGATGGTCACAGTGCAAGCAGTTTACCTCCCACCCTGTGGAGCAGTAGCTACCCCTCTCCACCGGCATCCTGCATCTCCACAGTACACCCGGACTTCCCTACCGGAGCTGCCTTTCACCCGGCAGACACGGCAAGCCTCTGGAGTGGGCATGGCCTCCCACAGCTCAGCCTGACCCCTGCAGCTGGCCTCTCTGACTCCTGGCACTATGGTCTTAGCCCTCAGGGTGGTGCTAGTTACCCCTCACACATGCACGATCTGTACAGCCATCATGTGCACCCACGTCATGCCCACCCTCACAACCACAGCCACCCGCCCATACTGCCCCACGCCCACGGCCGCAGCCTGGATCCCTGCTTCAGCCCTCTGCTCCTCCATCCCACTCGGCCATCTTGCAGCCCTGTCTCACATGCTGATGTGGTCAAGACAGACCTGGAAACCGGACCCACTCAACCCTCCAGCTGGCCAACCTCCTTTCACAGCTCAGTGGATATTTTTGAAACAAGTAAGTTCTTGAGAGCCCTCTCCCATCCTATGTCAATTTGAAAGGTTTGCCCTTTGTTTAATCAGACTTTGTTGTTAGTGTGCTGATTGCGTAGATTTATGTGTCTATTTCCAAAGTCTTGCAGTATGGCATTTTCCCTAATCTGGTCTCTCTTCTGTCCGTGCAGCTCTAGAACAGGACAAAGTCAAAGCAGCAGTTTGGTTCTGAATGGGTGAATGGATACCTAGCGGCCTGGGTCTGAGGCACTCCTGAATTTGAATTCCCAGGTTTCTGTTTGAACAGATGCTCTCCTGAAAACGACCTCCACAATTACAAGGAATAATTAAGAAGGGAAAATCCTGACTTCTCTTCATTAATAAGGCTCACAAAGCAATGTCCTCCAGACAAGAGAACTGATTTTATTGCAAAAGCATACCCTTACCGAGATGAATCTCTGGGTTAATGTATGTGCATGCATGAGATTCCAGGAGTGTTCATATTGTCTTGACTAATGGGATGCCATTGCAATTTTGTATAAGTATGAACTAGTTCTGTTGAAAGAACTGTCTCTTGTTGGGAAACATAAATAGCATGTTTATATGCATATACAGTGAGGCTCATAAGTATTTGAACCCATGCTGCTTCTTCCTTAAAATACAGGGGGCATAAGTATTCGATACCATACCTAGAGATTGGTGATTGGCTGAAATACACACCAGGCCAATCTCTAGGTATGGTGAAGGTGATGATGTGGGGCTATCTGCCTGCCTCTATGGGAATTTACCATAGGGTAGCGAATACTTATGTCCCTTATAGTTTAAGGAAGAACATTTATTTATTTATGATACATTATTCATTCACAAAGAAAATTGGTTTCCTTAAAGGTTGGATATTTCCTCATTTTTTTACTTGAGGCATCAAGATCAATTTCCAAAAGATTATTTTATATTCCTCTTTTTAGTCAACTTTAGCATGGGTTCAAATACTTATGAGCCTCACTGTATGTGTTAATATTGTATATGTGTGTATATACATACATGTGTAAATATCTACTGTAATATATCTTGTTTTACTGGTCTTCTTAGCAGGAGTCTTAATTATGTTCTGTGTTATTGTGCCTTTGTTGGAAACAATGATGTCATTTTGATGCTAAAAATAAATTGCTGAGTTCTATTGGCAAAGATTCTTAAGATGAATACCTTCTTATATTTTACATTGTTATATTATACAAATGAATATTCCCTAAATTCACAGAAGAGCATGAAGATAACATTTACCAGCTTTCTGTATGAGATTATTCTATTCTGTAGTATAAGTTGTGAGTAAGTTCTGGCTCTGAATGTTTAAAACACTATGAATCCATTTTAAACACAAATTAAACAAAAATAAATAGTGGGAATAAGCTCAGAAGTGAGACAGTACAATGAATATTATGTTATTAGGGACAACAATCAATTCAAGTGATCATGAGCCGACAGCAACATATGCGCAGTGTAAACCACAGACATGTGCTGTTGCAGTTTGTAGTAAGCCTGAGGAATGTGCTGCTGTTCCTCTGTCTACAGCCTACCCAAAGTTCACTCTCCAAAGAATGCAAGGAGCGCTGGATATGTGCTCTGGGTGTGAAATTGAGCATTATTTTGAAAAACCTCAACTCTAAATAGTTCAGTGTGAGCCCTGTGCCAAGAACCATGTTCATTTCAGCCATGGCAGACAGCTGTGCAATCAAACCTATGAGCGTGAGGGAGACAACTTTGAGAAGATTGCCAGACAAGTTGCTTTTTGACAAGGTGGCACTTATGGTCTTCCCGCACAACCCCCACCCATAGGTGTATGGAGAAACATATACAATCTATTCACACAATCTATTCACAAAAATGCCCAAATTGCAATTTGGCCATTTTTTTGCACTCAAATGAACTTAAACTATACTTACACGAGCAGCTGTTTGGATTTAGATGCCTGTTTCCTAAATGGCAGTGTGTTTTTTTCAGGGTCCCTCCTATCTTTGGTTGGTACATGTTATGAGGTCCTCAATTAAAATATAAAACCTAGTGGGTCTGAGTGAAGGTTATTATTCTCAAGAGGGTAAATATGCTCCACTTAATAGGCCTGGCTAATTAGCCCTCTGTTTACTCATTGAGATATAGAGACACTGTTGTGACAGCTCTGATCTCATATTAGAGGAGCTCCTTAAGGGGACAGCACTAGAGGAGTACAGAGAGACATAATGATGAAACAACACAAACACAAGCTGAAGAGCCCCAGAAAGGGCAACATATTTAGATGGACCTGACAAGTGCAAGCGCCTTCACTGTTGTTTAATAATTTTCGGTTGGCAAATGTGTTTTGTTTTGTTTTTGTTTTTTTTGGCAAAAAATAGTTCACCAACTGCAACCATGAACAGTAAGTCATGTGCTGCTGAATTAGCCCATATATTATGGATTAAATGCTTATGGAAATAAACACAGATGCTTTTCATATTGGACTAATTTCTCGTAATGGCTAACAGAAGTATTAGGAATATTGATTGGGACAATCATTCAAACCATTTGCCATTCTTTACATTTAAGAGGAAGATTGTCTCTTAGGAATTACACATATTTAGAACAATGTTTTGCCTAACTTTTATTCTTTAGCAGTCACAATGATAAATAAATAAGTGCTTAATGATAATGTTAATGGTAAATAAAATCATACTGCTTTTGAGCAGCACTGTGGTCTCATTTTCCCCAAGGTGTTGGGGCTAAACCAAGCTGGTCACCACAAACATGCAGAGTTCAGTGCCTTTAAGGTGGCCAGATTTGTCATCTCAAGACTGAGGCAGTGTGTTGAGCTGTCAAAACAGTGTGGACCCCACCACACTCAGGGTTTCCTTCCCTCATCTTTCATCCACATTCCTGCGTAATTGAGCAGATGATTAGTCTAACAATCACCAACACAATCCCAGCTGCCTAAATGTGAAACCCTATTTTGTTACATTCATTTTGGCTTTTTGTCTGTGGAAGGTAACAGAGCATATGGCAGCCATAAACCCAACTCCATCTAAAGCTAATCTACCCCCTCACATCCACATGCCAACTTCTCTTCCAATTTGTAGGAATAATTTAAACTAATTTGCTTTCCTCATGCAACCAGCCCAAGATGAAACACGGCTCCACAGTACTGTTTAGATATTAAAGACAGAGACCATTTCTCCAGCCAATCCATGTCAACACCCTTGTAAGTTGTATTAAATGAAGCATGATGGGTTTTATCATGCCACACACATCCTTTGATTGGCGGTTTTCTTGAATACTGTGCCACCTGAGAGTTTCCTTATTGGCTGAAATAGGAAGCAGAACATGGGGGAAAGGGAAGGAATGAATAATGCCAGCATACTTCCTGCATATTTGAATTAATCTTCCGATGAAAATTGAAGTTGCATGGTATGTGGAAATATAAATCACTGGACCAAAAGCATGCCTTTATGAGAATGTATTTCTTTCGGAAAATAATATTGATGAAAACTATTTTGTGGTTTACAACATAAGGTATTACAGTGAATGACATTTGGCTTCTAAAGATCAATCAGATTACTATTTATTATCTTTCGTGTTCTACACACCCACAGTGTGGTCTGGTCCCAGCATAAATTATGTTCATCAACTGTGATCTGGCTGTAAATCAAAGTTAAATATATTTCCAAGCATGGGCTAGAATGAGCACTGATGACAGTGTATAACTTGCTGCAAGAATATTTATATCCTTAAACAGCACTCCACCTGCTATGCACTAGCCCACCCACCGAGAGAGAGAGAGAGAGAGAGAGAGAGAGAGAGAGAGAGAGAGAGAGAGAGAGGGAGGCACACAACTCTGTGACAGTTACCCTACCTCAACAAACTGAATAAACCCTTAATGACCATATCAAATATTTATAAGTGGCTACAGATTGGTAATAATGGTGATATGCTCTCCGAGCACACAGTCTAAGCATGAAAGTTGTCTTTCAGAAGTTTATGACATTAATTAAAAGCCACAATGACCTACAAGGCATTCAGGGAATATCTCTATTAGCCAGCCTGCTCTAACCCATAATTGTACAGCTCCTGTAAAGAATGTCATCGAAATAAGGACAGCCCTATCCTCTAGCTGGTTAATTTACATAAAGCACGACAAAATATATGTGCCCCTTGTAATGTTGTGTTCACACAGGTGTGAGGGCTTCTGGAAATGAGAAGATGTCAGACATGAAAGGAAATGGCTGGAGGATGGCTGCAATATAGCACAGCTCCTGTGGGGGAGGTGCCTTTCTTCACTGTCCTCACCCCAAGGTTGGAAGACATTTAATATGGGAGGAAACGAGAAGTGGGCAGCAATTTCTTTGAACCTTTAGCATGGGCAAGCTCAAATTGAGAACTAAAGAGAAAAAAGTGTTCTGTATTTTTTTCTCTCTCTTTATTTATTGGACAAAAGGAATATTACAGTTCAGAAAGTGTACATAGACAATACATGATGCATACATACAATACAATACAATACATTCCCCTTTTTTCTGTCCCTCCTATATCTCACAAACATTTCAGAACTATTTGACAAGAGCAAGGGATGGCGTTTTGTATTTTCACCTCTAACTTCAACTTAACCTCAACTAACATCTATCATTAGCTCTCTTTTGCCATCAGTGTTCAACCATTTTACCTTGCACTTCAGCTGTTTCATCTCACTCTCCTATAGTCATATTCTTGGTATGACTAGGAATTTATATTTTGGAGACCCAATATAGCTCTTGAAAAAAAGTCAAAGATGTCAGATTCAGTCAAAAAGGTGAACAATGTCATTCAATACAATTAGTACAACATTTACTATCTAGCACTGTCTCGAGTACCTACATTAGTAGGTAAATCAATAATTAGAAGAATGCAACATTTCCTAAACTAATCCAACACTAATTGTCAAGAGGATGGGAGGTTGAGATTTAATCATCTTGCTGCTTAATTCTTGCTTGCTCTCTTTATGTCTGGCCTTTTCCTAGATGCAAGAGGTTTGGTTTGGAGCTCAACTTACTGAATTTAATCAATGGCATACTTATCGTATGACCATCCAATCAAGCAGCATACAATCATATGTATCCCACACACAATGCCAGCTATTTAATGAATATAACATCACTGCTCTTGAGCAAAGAATGACTTATTTCCTAAAAGGAAATTAGCTTGAAGTGTGTTTACAAAGAACTATCATAGCAGAGCTCATCTGCAGTTGGAAATATTATTATAAAATAAAAATGTTTTCTGCTCCCTAATTCTAACTCTAACATTTGACCAGCTGTGACACTACAGCCTGTGAGTCTAAAACACAGGTGAGCCCAAAAAGCCCCCTTAAAAACACATGTGGTTATAAGGGATTATTGAGATCTCCCAACAGGATGAAGCCATCTTGACTGAGTTTCCTGTGTCTGAATGAAAGCATCGGGAAGTGTCAGCAACAGTCTGGAAATGTCAGCGAAACACAGTCCCAACAGAATCCCACCCCCCTGCAGTCTCTCCAGGACACTGAAAACACCATTCTCATTCCTTCCCCAGGGGCCACTTCCTCATTCATGCCAATGGAGATGAGGCTATTGTTATTGGACCTTGGGGCATTGTGAGGGCCAGATCACTTTACCACCTACACAAGGTACATAGTGGCAAAGCCGTAGCTAACTTAAGATATATTTTCAAATCAAATATCAAACACGGCTCATTACAGAAATGGGACGTATAGCATGCACTCTTAAAATGAATGTGTTGAAAACAACACAACTTGTATTGTTTTTAACAGATCTTTATGTCCAGGTAGGGACAACATAGTTTGTGTTCAACATTGCTTTTGTTTTCAAGAGTGTACACAGTACAGTATGTGTTGAAAATAACACAACACAGTTGGGGACACAGTTTTAAAGTTTTGAATTCCACATTGTCAAAGTTTATACAATCATTGTCAACATTTCTTTTCCATAGGTAAAGCCCCAGCTCTGAACGACTATGCTTCTGGAGCAGGGGTGTGGTTGGAGAATGGAAAGAGAAAGCAAGTTTGCAACTTAAGCCCCTGCCAACAGAGGGTTCTGGATATGGTCAAAGCTTCTATAACTACATAACGCAATAACAGCACTCACACACATGTATAGACATTCTCCCCTTGACAATGACAAGGCCTGTATTTTCATTATGTCCACTAATCACTTGCCCCTCTTGGTCATCCGATGAGAGGAAGAGATTCATTAGTAGAGCCGTTGCCAGCAGCTCGCTTTCCTCCAGGCTTGTTTAAACACACTCTGCCCTGCTGACGGATGGAAGACAACAGGAGCAGGTGTGAGGCGTGCACCCCACCCATCCCCAGTCTTGGGACAGAAAGGCCAGTTACACCTCCCTCAACATTCCTTCAGAGGATTTCAGGTCCTCTTGAGTCTAGACAGACACCAGAATGCAGGTTGTTCCCTCTGTCCTGTCATTCATCGCAGAAAAAGAGAGAAATCCGCAGGAGCTCTTTGGCCACTGTAGATGAGTGACTCACACCAGAAACAAAGCATGTGGTCCATCCTTCAGGCAGCCCAGTTAGGTAATGAGAGTCAGTCGTCTGGCTCAGCCAAAGGCTAGAATAACAGAGCAGCCGGGTGCATTTCTGGAATACTTCTGGACTTTAAAATGAGATTAGTGGCCACCCTCCACCTGTTTCCATGGCTCAGCAGTTTGGCAGTGGCACCAGTTACAGTTTGGCACACTGTGCTTTTCAATCACAACCAGCTTCAGTGCAGCCAGATGTCTTCTGGGCTTACAGTGGAGATGACTGCACTTGACAAGAGTTGATCTGCTGCATAAGGGAACCCCTGTATTTTCTGCATATCATTTTGGATATACTGTACACTTATATCACAAAAGAGAACAATGAGCTCAAGAGGAGAAAGACACAAACAAGTCAAATGTAGACTATGTTAAAATCGCTGACAGACATAGAAAGACAGGGGCTAAGGACTGGTCATTTCCATTTCTTAAAGGCACCCATAAGAGTTTTTTTACCTTAACATAATGTTTCCAAAATAATTCTGATGGCACATAACCTCATAACATGAGGGACGGCACTTCTAGGTGATTACCGACCAAGCAACTCTGTGTTGGGGTAGGAACCCTGCCCACACCCCCCCCCCCCCCCCTTCAGAAATCGAAATGGAAAAGCTGCAATGCAACAGGAATTCAGAGATCTCTTTCTACAGACTGCTGTCGGTGCATTCCCTCTATATTGTATCGGAGTTATGTACTTTGTAGCAAAAGACACATATTTAGTTTATTATTACGCTTCTCAACTGTAAGGGACCCTGAGAGCAAATCTTTTTTAGGGCTGTTTTAAGTAGATCGAGTAATTTCACAAGCAATTTTATGTGAGATAGATAGATAGATAGATAGATAGATGGACATACATGTATATCTAGTCTGCAGTGCATAATACTTTCCTGGAATGTGGTGTATCAAAACATTTGTTAAATGGTGGAAAGAAGCTGTTTTTCAGTGTGTTTGTTCTAGCGATGATGATTCTGTACCTCCTTCCAGAGGGCAGCAGGCTGAGCAGGTGGTGTGCTGGATGGTGTTGGTCTTGGATGATCTTTTTTGTTCTAGATCGGCTGACTTAATCACCCTCTGCAGCTTCTTCTTGTCAGCCACCCAGCATACCACACAGTTATGGAGAGCGCCAACACACTCTCGATGGTGGAGCATTAGAATGTCACTAGCAGCCTCTCCTCTAGTCTGTTCCTTCTTTGAAATCTCAGAAAGTGGATCTGCTACTGGGCCTTCCTTACCACTGCGGTTGTGTTTACTGACCAGGAAAGGTCAGTTCCCTGGAAGGTGGGGACCCTCTCCATGCAGTCTCCGTTGAGCAGGATCAGCTTTGTGCCTCCCGAAGTCTATGACCACCTCTTTAGTTTTTTATGTTAAGGGTCAAGTTGTTTCTGACACACCACTCTGCCAGCTGCTGCACCTCGTCCCTGTGGGCTGACTCGTCTCCACCAGTTATGAGGCCCACCTAGGGGGTGTTGTCCGTATATTTATATCCATTAATAAAATAGAGCAGGCAGGATAGAGATACAAGGAACATAGTCCTGGTACACAAGGCGATATACACAGACACACACAGAACACAATGTAGTAGCATAAATAATACAACAGAGAAACATCTTAAAACATACAGTTAGCCAAATGCCTGTCTGAGCAGAGAAGAGTTTAGCTGCTTCTTGAATGTGTCGGCAGAGTTAGCAAGCTGTTAAAGTGAAGGCATGGAATTCCTTTTGATATGTGCTATGGACTTGAAGGCTTGGTCTCCATGACCAATTAAGTTACTTTGTAAGTCACTTTTGTAGTCAGACAATTGTATCTAAATCACACTGAGAGAGGAGTTACGAGTTACGAGAAAGAAATTAGATGTCCTTATAAACACTATTATGAAGTGTGGCTAAGTAGTGAGTCTATTATTATATTTGAACTATATGAATGTATGCTGTATGTGTATGTATTTGCAAATTAGTTATTTAATAGCGACACCTTGCATGTTACATGTTGCCTTTTTCATTGCAGTGAGTACTATCATGGCACAAATACCACTGCATGGAAATTGCAGGTCATTCTGTACCACTATATTCATATGTGTACCTAATTCTTGCAATTTCACACATGAGAGAGAAGCCCAACCTCTAAGCCTTGTGCCACTATTGTGTGTGACACCATCACTTCACCCTGTTCCTGTCCCACCTTTGACTTGCTGTCTCGTGACAGCACCCCACTAACAGAAATCACCCTAAACACACAGGCACCACAGTCGCCATCACAAAGGCAGCCCACGCACTCCCACTCCTCCGCAATATGGCCAGTGTCACCTCATTGGATTACTATACATATCTTTAGCTTCATCAATGAGACATACCTATCTTCTACAAATCTATATAACCAGGACCAGTATTGCATCATCTCATGTAATTAACATTTTAGATTTGTTTAAGCTGCATGTAAAAAATGACAGCAATAGTTTCATTTGGATCACAAGTAGCTGAACTAGATAAAGAATTCCTAAAAGACACCAAATTGTTAGGGCAGATGTTGCAGGAACGTTGAACAGATTAACAGTCCAATAACACTATAGTGGGAACCTACTCATCCACAACAATATAAGCTGGATTTTACCGTTGCCATTTTCTACCATGTTTTGCTCAGATCAAACTATTGTTTTCACCACTTGTGTTTCCCTGGCATGTAGGGACATTCCTGTGACAGGGAATGTGATTCTAGTTTCCTGAGGCGTTCTTTCAGTCCATCCCCATCTCTCAGCTCTGCTCCACTCTCACCATCCTGCCACCTGCACTCGGCATCACAATGGGCGGCATGGGATGGAGGACATGACAGGGGGGTGGCATCTCACATATGTCAAATGTCTCCCTGACAGCATCCCCCTGAAACACCTGTCAATCAGTCATTCCACAGGCCTCTGGAGGAAGAAGGAGAGTGGAGTGGGATAGTGTGGAGCAGGGGGCCGGCCAGTCTGATGCTGGGCCGGGTCTGCTGTCGCTTAGGCAGAGGCCTGAACCACAGGGGAGCTCATTTAATGGAGGACCCCCATCAGCCCTGAGTGTAGCTCAGGCTCTGACAGCCCATCAGCAGGTATGCCACCTCCAAAACAAGCAGACTTGCTGGGGAGAGGCCCTATTGGGCCACAGGACTCAAACTGGACAGTGGGACAATGAGGTGAAGTTGTGGAGGGGGATGTCGATAAACAATGGAATTAGTAGCCAATTTGTATCACTTCCCCCACAGAATTGAGCTGTCTTATCTAGTTAAGAGCTCCTCTCTGCTGGGCTACACTGAGCTCCTCTAAGGCAAGTGAGGGATAAGCTGGATAAAGCTCTTGTTATCCCTTCATCATCTCAAAGAGATTACAATCTCTGCTGTCGTGCAACTCTGCATGGAGCATTCATGTCTAACAGTGTCTTTACATACTTGACTGACAACATCCAAGAGAGGTGTCATTCCCCTCAGAATCTGTCACACATGACACATTCACACAGGAGGGTAGGGAGAGTGAAAGTCTAGAACCTACTGCACTCAAGGTACCTAGTGCCTCTCCCACTGTCCAGCTAGCACCCATATAAACACTGAATAACATGACAGAGGGGGGCCAAGCAGGATAACACAAATAAGAAAAAGTGGAAATGAATGGAGGAAGGCATTCTGTATTCTATGTCTGGGGGTAGCATGTAAGGAATGTGAGAGTGATAAAAGCCCTTGGCGGGTTGTTTCTATTTGGCTGATGCCACAATGGCGTCTTTGACAACTGAGAGAACAGTGCTTTTGTGGAAACTGGCTACTGACACTACTCATTGTTGTGAATGCTCTGCATTGCTAGCATTCTCCCACATGCCTTCTTCTGTACTCAAGGGCTTAACAAGAATTCCTCTTGCTGTCACTTCTGCAAAAAATTGGCTGTGTAGCTGAACATTGTCAGTAGAGAAACGAGACTTGTTGATGGGGTGAAAAACAGATTGCTAAACTGAACTAAATTAAAAAAGAACTGAAACTGTAAGAAAAAATAATTTCACATGAATAGAAGCAAAGTGTTGGGTTTGTTTACTGCAAAAAGGACACAGGAGCTATAGCAAATATGATAGCGAATTGATATCAATATGACACTGATTAGCAGTGGTTGAAGGAAACAATTAGTTAATTGATAGAATCAGTTTATTTTTCTGTAATGTTAATATTTTCAGTTTCATATTTTTAAAACATATCCACTTTTGAAGGCACCAAAATGATTAATCTCCTATAAACATACAACCACAACTCAGGGACCCAACAGAATACCGCTAAACATAGAAAGAATTCTACATGCAGTACATACTCTTCGTGATTAATTGTGTACAAAGTACTGTCACAGTAGTGATTCTATCATGAAATAAGTTTTCTTATGTTATTATGAACGCCGCGCAGAGGAGTGGTTTAGTCAGAGTTTTTTTTCTTATCTTCTTTATATCTCGAGAAGTGTAGGGCCTAGGAGGACCACATTTTTTGTATGTTGGTCTTAAAGGGCCATGTCAACCCATCCCATAACCACTAATTTGATGCATAGCGGCATAGTTAAAAATGAAAAAGCAAAAATTAGGTGTTGTAATCGCAGGTATCTCTGGCTGACATGGTCAAAACTGCACAAAGGTGGTGTAGGATCATTAAGACATCCTCTGAATGCATGCCATATTTTGTGTAATTCCGTTCATGGGAGACCATATAATACATGAATATATGAGTACATTTAGTGACTGTACACTATGCATGCACACACGCAAACACACACATAAAGATCCATGCTCACACATGCAGGCACACACACACACACACACACAAGAACACACACACACACACACACACACACACACACACACACACACACACACACACACACACATCAACACACACACACACACACACACACATACAGTACACACACAGTAGACATGCAGTCATACACACACACGCACATGCACACACACAGACATGCCCGCACAGACTCACATGCACACACACACACACTTGCACAAACACACCCACACGCGTACACACACACACACATAAACACACACACACACAAGCACAGACACACACACACACAAGCACAGACACACACACACACACACACACACACACACACGCACGTATGCACAAACACAGCCACACGCAGACACACACTTGCACAAACACACCCACACGCGCACACACACACACACACATAAACACACACACACGCACGCATACACACACACACATTAACACACACACTCACTCACACACACACACACACATGGATGGAGTAGGAGATGGAGACAAATTGACAAGTGTGACACCTTGAAAATAGTTTTGTGTGAACAAATCCCATTATAATTCTATGTAAAAAGTCAATAAAGAACTATAGAGCTATTCTGTCTATTCTAGAATGTCTTTATCAATGCAACACTTCATCCTCCTTGTGTATGTGAGTGCTACGCTACCTCATTGGATAAATTTCATAGGATGAACTGCTCATCTCTGCAAACAACACCACTGAACAGAAAAAAAGATCCTTTATGAAGGCATGGGTGATAATTGCAGTAGGCCTACTTGTATAGTCGTTGTTTCAAAGCAGTGAGTTTCATATAGCACAAGGTTACTGACAAACTGATATGTTATACTTACTTGTTCACCTTGAGTCCACCCTGTTGCACTGCAGTCTTGATATTCACACATTTGGGACACAAATGAGCAACTGCTCCTTTTCATCCATGGACATGAGTCAGAACACAGCAGATAAAAATGATCTATGTAAAGGCTACATCTGGTAGGATGCATCAAAGCCTCTGACAGCCCCTAGCACAACCAGAGTTCATTACTTAGAGAGGAGCGATACTTAAAGTGGTCAATATACTGACAAGAGGCTATAGCGAATAAACATAATTAGACGTCGGCAGGCAAGTTTTGCAAGCAACAACAGCACACTATGTTATGCAAAGTATAAATATTTCATGACTGGCAAAAATCAGCAGAATGTCCTGATCATTTAGGTTAACTGTGAAATCAAGCTGGAAAAGAGATGTGTCTGGCTAAAACAGATGACTCACCATGCTGTGTTAAAAGGGCAAAAAGCTTGCAAGTAGCTGTGTGATGCAGCAAGATCATATAAACGATGAAATATAGTATCTGAAAGTGGCCATAAATACAATCAGTAGCCTTCATACAGTAAAAACACAACATGGTTAAAGAAACCAAGGCCACTATACCATCTGCTACAGGGCTTGAGATAGTGTCACACACAACAAAAGGGTTAGATGGAGATTTAAAAGACCAGTGCGTGCAAACAACACCACCACCTCTCACCAGCAAAATTAATAAAAGTTCACATGGTCAGAAGGTTAAGTTAAATTCATTTCTACTTTGTGTGAATCTGGAAAAGTTCAGTCTGCAATTTGTGCACATCTGTGTGCACATCTGTGTGCACCTTTATCGTACCAGGCATTAGATAACATATTGCCAATCAGTAATCTAAAATGAACTGAATCCATGTAACAGCACCATCCATCTGGGGAATACACAACAAATAGAGAATACGGAACAAAAGCATACTGCTCTCCAGGATGTTATGAGGGGTAATATATTTGAAGTGGATAACCAATATGAACACAAAGACACTGGCTAATAGATTTTCCTTTTAGATTTTGAGATAATGAACAGAGTTCTGGGATAGCGGATAGGAGTCAATAGAACAACATTTGAAAATGAAGACGGGAAAGACTAATAACGTCAGATGTAGAACAGGTCAAATTGAACTGTATGCAAGTACTTTTTTGCATACAATATGACATACAGTTACAGTAGGCTTGAAAATATGTAACTGAAAAAGATGTTGAGCACCAAGATACTCCAGATGTAGAGCTAGCTATCTGAAATAAATAAAATACTTGAGACAGAAGCAGAGAGAGAGAACTGATTGTCTTTCTTCACATAAGCCCTTAGCCTGTTGAGTTAGCATCAGTGCTACCTGCAGCTCACAGACACACAACCTTCAATTTTGTTCCTCCTTTTTAAAGTCCTTATTGCAAGATATACACTCAAACTTCATAGCAGATATTTTCCAGGTTTCCATGCGATATAATTCTGCCAGTTTAACCTGAAGACATAAATCATGTAATCACAATGTCACTACTGTTTAATCAAATCACAAAGCCTTTTATCCCATGACTTGTGAGATCTAAAGAAAGCTAAATAGTGAAATGCACAGTTCACATTTAATGCTTTCCGAAGAATTTGCATGATCCATGTATCAAATGTCATAGTATTTGTGGTAGTTGTTTTCAAACAAACATACAGGTATTGGATGCATCTTTAATATGGAAGTGGTCAGATTTCATGAGGGCTACAGCACATCATGTAGTAAGCTCCACTGCACAGGGAAGGCAGGGCACTGTGTAAAGTGAGCCCTAGCCAACAAAGCTGTCATTATAACGAGCTGAATCCTGTCCAACATGGCATGGTAATGAGATTGGAATTGAGCCGGTTTCCTGTCCTTTAAGCATCCAGTGAGAAAACAAGGGATTTTATTAAGACAAAAACATTGTTCCTGCCATGCTTCACTCAATCGCCCTGCCATGCTTCACTCAATCGCCCTGCTATGGAGAACCTAGCCAGCCAGAGCCAGACATGTATGGTGTCCATATGTGCTTATACACACACAAAATAATCAAATAAAGAATTTGTGCAAAACAAGCCTTGTACATCTTGTCCATCATACAAGCACATACATATAAAACAGCATGACTGAATGCTTCTATTGGCCAGATATTAACTTTAAATTCAACCATATAATCATCATAGATGACACAGTTATTAGAAATGGACTGATAAGTAGTGAAATATAAAATGTTATTTTCTCGCAAGGCAACGTAAACACAATTTGTACTTAGTAAGTTTGGCATGTACACAGACGCACACAGCTGCAGCACTGCCAGCCAACTGTGACTCAGAGCATTTGATCCTTCAGTCTGCAGCTGTAACATGAATCTGCTCTTATTTAGCATGTTTATCCTTTCTTCTCACACTCCAATTGACATGTGGCCTGAACGTGACAGATATCTCACGTCAAGGGTGCAGCCTAGTTCAGCACTGCACTTTGTGCCAGAGAAATGATCAGACTGATATCAAAGGTATATTGTAAACTAACTTTACCAACTTCCTTATGTGCTTCTCGAAAGTAGAGGTTAAAAGAAGTGAGTTAGAGAAAACTGATAGAGAAAAAAAACTGTTTCCAAATAAACTTCTAGAGCGCTCATAAAATAGTAGTAGCCTAGGCCCTGAATGGGATTGAAGATCTTTTATGTTATCCCATTCATGTTTTGCTGGTATTAGGTTTATTTTCATCAGTAAGGAAAACATATTGCTGTTCTATAAAGGCAGTTCAAACAACCTCAAGCAAGTGAGGCTACCTAGAAAGTAAAGTTTTTAGAAGGTGTGTTGTGTTCTGCCGACAAATGAGCACTTTGATATGGTGGTTAGTCTGATAGCAAAACATCTATAATCTGTCTCAGTTTCTGCTCCACAGTCCTCCCCCATTTCAATGGGCAGCTTATTAGGAAAGATAAGAGCAACTATGGCCTACAGGCCTTGAGGGCTTGGAACCCATTCAAACCCGCTTCATGAAATGTATCACTCTGTTATACAGGGAATAACACTAATAAAAAGAATTAATTGCTCTCCCATTTCAGCCCTAATGGGAGCTCCTTCTTAGTACATGTTCTCTGTGTAGGCTACTTGGGTGACTATATACTTCTAATACTTATCACAGTAAATGCAATGATCTGTATAATCATAAAACTTTAAAATCTGTATGGTTGGGCCATGACATGAGTGGAAGACATCTGCAGTCAGGCAGCAGATGTTGCAACAGTCCAAAAAAAAGGTGTCTTTGTGACACTTCAAAATGTGTGCTTTCTTCAGAACTCCCCCTCTCCTCCCCCATACAAGGTTTAGCTTTTCTATTATTTCAGGACATGATTCTCTGAAGACTTTGCCCCTCCGGAAACCTGGTTTTAATTACATGGTGTGGATTAGGTGATGGAAAAATCCTAAAATGCTTTGTGGAAAAGGTAGGTCTGTAAATGCATTGCTCATCTTAAAACTGCAAAACTGCCACGATAATCGACCACCACAAGGCCGTAATCATACTTTTAGAAGGACATGCCCCCCTGTCCTTCTGGCATACTTCTGGTGAACTTGTGGTACACTTATGGCGAACAATTGGTTCTTTTGGTTTTTATGGTTCTTTTCTTTGCTACAGGTTTGCTAGAATGCCTGCTGTTTGCAGTAAGTTTGCCGCAAGTTCATTCATATTTTTACATTTCTGGCAAATATTCAATTGAGGCTTTCAAGTGAGAAATTCAAATTCGCTAACATGTTTGTCTTAGCCTAGAAATCTAGACACAACCCAGCGGCAGCAAATGCTATTTGCAGCCGGGATAGTCTAGCAACTCTCTGTTGGCTTGCGAGCTGGAAAAACCAAACTTCGGTCAGGCAAGCATTGGCCTAGTAGCAAATTTCTCATTGTTACCAGAACTTCCTAGGAAGTTTGCCTCTAGTGGCCAACAGTGGCAAACTTGTGGCAACATCATTCGTTCACCCACAAATCAACCACAAGCTTGCTGCAAATCTGCCACACACATTTTGTTTTTGTAAGGGAAGATCTAAATTGTAATGTTACAATAGCCTACCGGTCATCAAAATAATTATTACAATCATTTGTTCACAAAAAATATTCTATAGCCTACACAACTAGCCAACAGCCCATTGCATCAAGTTAGGATCTGTTCATGTTCCCATCAGTTGTTAATACAGTAATATAATGTAACACCATTCCAATATTAATAACGTCAGCAAGGATATGGTTGAAATGGTAACATTAATATTTATAGTAATTTGCACTGGACCTGTAATTGTGGAGACAAATAATATTTTACAAAATTATTTGTTGATCTACAACTATCAACTCTTTCTAAATTTCACATTTTCATCTCCATAGTTCTATTTCTAAATAGGAAAAGGCATGAGTTCTACTTTGGTATGGACTTCACAGGAAGCCAACAAGGGAAACAGACATAACTGCCTGTACTAACTGGATTTGTATTTTTTTCTTCAAAATTACTGAGCTAAACACGCATAACGTATCATTTTCATATTGCACTTGTCATTTTCATATTGCACTTGTCATTTTCATATTGCACTTGTCATTTTCATATTGCACTTGTAATGACATTTAGAGGGGCAAAACTGTCTAAAATCTGCCCCCGTAGCAATCGCTTGGCTGTGCTCGCCACCAGCAGGATAACTAGAGCTATGTAGCACCGATGTTGAACAGTACAGGGCCCTATGTTGGACTGAGATAATTGTGGACTGAGATAATTGTGCGGCCCTTTGTTATGGATGCGAAGTGTAAGACTTTTTTCATAGATCTGATGCCATGTAATGCAGTGGACAAAAGACTGAATCCACTTCTCAATTTGTGGACAAAAAAAACAACCTTTTTTTCATAGACCAACATCATTTTGTCCACAGTATAGATGTCCTAAATCCAAATCATATACTTTTCTAGACATGCAGAATGAATCACCCTATGATAATTTTGTTCCATAGAATGTACATTTTGTTAACTTGAAAGAATTATGTACACAAAAGATATTTACTACAATACATTCCATGACTCAGTAAGTCACAGAAGGCACAGAAAGTTCACATAAGCAAAGGCTGCTTGAACTTTCGGCAATGTTTTGCAAAATAAATGATATTACTGAAAGAATTATGTGGAGGGCTTTCGTATGATCTTATGTATGATCAGTTGTTTCTCTTATCAGACAACATCACAGTGGTAAGGAAATGGTTGGGAGGAGCTAAGAGGACAGGATTCAGTTCTGAGGAAAGTCAGAAGGGAAACAGGAAGTGCAGAAGTGAGGTGGCAGAGCCTCATAGGCCAACGCTCACGGCTCAGTGCTTGCTCCTACACTTCATCCCTGAGAAAACTCCTAATCTGCCCAGTTATTTCCAAACAGAACCCTGGCCTGGGGCCCGCCACACATTCCACAACTTCCAGACAGCTCTGACTTTATTTTCAGGGAAAACTGCATCAGTCCTTCTCACATGACATTCCCAAAAAAGGCACTGTGGCCCGAGACTACCCTGATTGCTCCATATGACTCAACCAGTCTGGAATTAAAACAATATGAGGTAAGGCCAATCCAGAGCAAGCCAAGTGACCAAGTCCCCAGGAAATACATCTTGTGCAATTGAAAAAAGCCAACATGCAAGTCTGGCCTAATTCACTTAGGTGTACTTCAGTCCACTGCTTAATGATATAAATCAAAACCATGAATTTGTCATGGGGAGATACCTCCTTACTTTCAAACCACACTCATCCTTCAAGAGCCCAGCTGATACAGGCTTTTTGGAATGCCACAAAATAACTAAAGCAGTGTGTACAGTAGGAAGGTGATATATGGTGTGCATCTGCCTGAAGGACAAACTCTAAAAGACCAATGAACAAGAGCTTAAACCAGTGGAGAGACTCAGAGCAGACCAGAGTTCCATGCCTCCAGTTCCAACTCTGGAGTCAGTCCCATCAGGACCATTCCACACTGCAAAGTTTCCAGCCCTTATAAAAAGCATGATTATGATAGTTATTTTTGTCTTCTGAGAGATTGTTGGCAGAGAAGCCAGGATCCTTTAATTCTTTGAAGACTTACATATTTTCATCATAGTACTTCTAATGTGAGAATGAAGTTAGTTAAATGTCAGAGGTTGTTCTCTAATCTGAGTAAGACTATGTGTGGCTGAAATATATGTGTGTGTGTGTGTGTGTGCATGTGTGTGTGTGTGTGTGTGTGTGTGTGTGTGTGTGTGTGTGTGTGTGTGTGTGTGTGTGTGTGTGTGTGTGTTAGTGAGTGAGTGAGTGAGTGTGTGTGAGAGAGAGAGAGACGGCTCTAAGAGAGTAAAGGTCTTTTACTAAGATCTTCCGAAATGCATTTGAAGTTTGCATTAATGCATCTTGACTGTCATAGAAAATGGAAAAAAGCTAAAGGAACTCTAGTGCAACTAAAATGACATCTTAATCCAGATACAGATATAACGTCCATTATACACTCCACTACATCTAAAAGAGAGGAATCTCAAAGTTAATGATAAGTCAGTATTCACAATTACCTCTGGCTCCAGCAAGTAATTCATATATTGAGAAATTCACATATTTCCTCAAAAGCCTAATTCATTTGACCCTGTATGCCACATGCTAAATTACAGTAATCAACTGAGGAAATTAAATGGGTTCTGCAATGTGAGTCTATTCCAAAGGATATCCTTCTGGTAAATGTGAGTCTATTCCAAAGGATATCCTTCTGGTAAATGTGGCCTCTAAGGCACAGCTCATGGGTTCAGGCGAACTGATGAAATGGTAGAACCAGCTGGTAGCAAAAGATTACAAATGAGTTGCTGTTATTTCCAATGACATCTTACAGGCAATATGTCCAGTTGTTCAGAACAAGAGGAGCCAAGACTGCTTGCCTAAAAGTCTCAAAAGTGAGCAGAATTGTAATCACAGAGGTGAAGGACCTAGAATATATCTATTTTTTTTTAATTTTGGTTATACATTCTAAATAAAATCCTGATATAAGAGAGTGAAGAGAGACATGTGTGAGAGTGAAGAGAGAGGTGTGCATTCAGTAATGACTTACGATCACTTACGACACACCTTACTACTCAATATTTAGCTCCAGCATGCCGAACATCAATAAAAATTTATAATCGGACATATGACAATATCAATGTAACATAAACCCACACACTGAATCACATTAAGGCAGCATTCTAGCCTCTTATCTACATGTGGATTGCTGAAAGTATCGCCATTCATTATTGAAAGGGCTATATTTATGTTCAAATTCTGAAATCATTGATGATTTTTTTTAACCTTCCTTGAGGCCAGTGGGTTAGAGGTAAACATTAAAATATTAATTTCCAATTAAATGCAGACAAATTAATATCATAAATAACACAGAGGACTAAAGTTATTACAAGAATTTTAGTTTCATAAAATATTACACAAGTAAATCTTCTCTCTGTTTCATAGGTCAAGGATCCAGAGCACTTTTTCCAATCCTTTTACAGTCTACAGTGTATGAAATTAGTCTATGAATAGATGATGGGAATTTATGTTTAGTGGTAAATATGGCCAGAAAATGTTGCTGCTGGAAGAGCTGATTAAGACTGAATGTTAATGTCTGACTGAAGTGTCATGTCATATCTAGTGTTCAATGGGGAAAGACTGTTTCGGAGGATCAAATCACACAGGCTCTTATTCCAGTCTGCATTAATTGCACTGGGCAAATATGACCCTCCATGCCTCCTAAAGTTACTCATTTGCATACATAGCACATCTCTGAAGACACACATGTATCCTGATTAAGGGAACAATCATTATCACAGCAGATTCATGCATTTCAGCTTTAATTGAGTCACCAGCCATCCCTGCTAATAAAGCATTGTAAGAGGCATTAGAAAATTGCAAAAGAGATTTCATTGTTTTTACTTTAGGCCAAGAGGTAAATCAGCAGAGGTAAGACACCATAAACCTCAAATAAATTAAAATTAATGAAATTTTGAAGAACCCAATATTGAAAAATACCTTTCTTTTACCATAGTAAATATTTATGAAATACAAACAGAGAGATGTTCATACAGGTCGTAAAATATTAATGACATAATATCTGACAAAAGAAGTTCAAAGTATAATGTGTGTATGCTTGTGCAATTATCAGACAGTTAAAGCAAATGAGAAACTTTGTTATAATATGCACTAAAGAAAACAATGAAATTCCAGTGCGAAGGTTTCATCTTGAATTTATATTTTAGTGGAAGGCATTGATTTCATATTCAAGATCTCTATTAAAATCTAAATAGCTTCAGATTATTGATCTACATCAAACCTTAATCTGACTTTCTAATGAGGAGACACAGCACTCAAAAAATCCTCCATAGAAATGCACGGGGTTAGTTTGTAACGGCAATGTGGCAGTTGTCTACTCGTATCCCACCCCTTCCACGGCAAAACGTTGACGACATGTGAATATATTGACCCAATCATGTGTTGTGTTGTGAATACATTGAGCCAATCATGTGGTGTGTTGCGAAGACATCGTGTCAATCATGTGTTGTGATCTCGCCGCTGGAGCAAGATTGGTGTCGTGAAGCCTTGCACATGCGCATTTCTGCCGAAATAGATGCCCGATAAGTGCCCAAAAAGCGTTGCAATATGGCCGTGGAGTAGAGGTACTTGCCTAAAATGACTTTGCCTTAATCCAGTTAATTAGCAATAGTTATACAATGACCATATGATGGGACTCCAGTCAAATAAGGTAAGTTTATGAATATGATTAGCATGAAACGCTAAATGGTTGGGTTGGGTATAGGGTAGGCGATGCTGGATGCCTTTTGTCCAGAGTAACTTACATCATATTTGAACCAAAGACCAAAACAACACCCCAGAGAGTAGTTCACCCCTCCCTTCAGCGCTCCCCAAGTTCACCCCTCCCTTCAGTGCTCCCCAAGAAACTCCAAACAACAAGTGTTTTGTTATTGTTTGTGGGACAGGCTAAACCCACTTTGTTTGTTTCCAGTTCACCAAGCCAGGGTTGTGTAAGACTTTTTCTTTCAGTGTACACAGAGAATGGATAGCTAGTGAATCCTTAGGAGATCTTTGCTGAATGTTACAAAACTGTCACAAAAGAAATCACTTAGCATTGTTTACCCTACCTTTAATAATCATATAGCTCATTGATACCTATGGCGCCCAGGATGTGTCATAGCAAGTTTATTTTGTATCCTCATTTTACAACAATTATGCTTTACTACAAAATAATGTGCTCATTATACTAAATTGTGCACTTGTTTTACTAAATCGTAGATTGTGCACTCATTTCAGTATAGTGTGCACTCGTTTTTACTAAATAGTGCACTTGTTGTACAAACTTTCTACACTCATTTACTAATTGAGCTAGAACGAGTGCACAACATACTAAAATAATCGCACAATCTAGTAAAAGTCCATAAAGTCCATGAAAATAGTGAAATAGTAAAATTTACCAGACTGAAAGTCTGTGTCGGTAAACTGTTTTATCCATTGTGCTGTTCTCTGCCTCTGTCAATCTTTTTTTAACAATATGAGCTCATTAGCTCTGCCAACCTGTTCACATGTGGACCACGACAGAAGTCAGTGTCCTTGATTAGATCGATCTGGATTTAGACCAAAGATTCTAGAACAGAGCTCTGTTCTAGAATCTTTGATTTAGACACTTAAGGTAGTGAAACTTCATGCAACACAGTGATTGAAGGGACACCGGTGACCGTAAAGGGACAGTAGGGACAGTAAAGGGACAAATAAGACCAATGTCGTCATAAGGTCCAATGTCGTCTGACCACAGTGTTCTAAATTTTTGCTCAAATTCATCTTTCAGTGTTTTCTGATGGCCCAGCACTGACCTCAACCTCTCCTTTTCTGCTGATTCATTCTGTTTTGAAACTAGGATGGATGCCATTTATCCACTTTATGGATGTTTCCTGAGGCATTTACTTCACAGAAAGTTTTGAGGGCTGTCAATAACACTAACCCCTTTATTGGTTGGAAAGGACAAAGTGTTCAGCTAATTAATGTCAGAGACACCAGACTCAGTTAT
Source organism: Alosa pseudoharengus (assembly GCF_046254945.1). Classification (NCBI taxonomy): domain Eukaryota; kingdom Metazoa; phylum Chordata; class Actinopteri; order Clupeiformes; family Clupeidae; genus Alosa; species Alosa pseudoharengus. The sequence continues at coordinate 22,752,720 of NW_027468718.1, read as the reverse complement.
TCACTCTCATCTTTGTTCAGCCCATAGTTTGGGGACGAAGCGATGTGTAATTGAATGATACTGCACTGCCCCCTATTGTCAATGCACAGTTTGGTCAAACACCAGGGCCAACTTACATGTAGATTCAGACTTGGACTGGATGAATAGCTTGTGTAATTCCAAATAAGACAAATAACTTTTTTTAACAATGCACGTGACTTTGGTCTTTACCATAAAGATATTGCATGTGCCAAATGTCGCTGTGGACAAAGGCGTCTGCCAAATCCCATAACCATAACCATAACCATAACCTGAAGGAGAATTGAAATGTGCTACAGGCTATGCTGACAACTTTCTAATTACAGGGAGATGGGATCAAATAGGCAAGGCATGTGGTGCAAAGCCTCAAGCACTCTGCTACATTTTCAGCCACAATATGTTTATGAATATTAAGAATATTCAATAATTAGATTGTTATTATATCTCAAACATGTGTGGCACTGAGGCCGTGTTTCCCAGGGTAAATTATTCCTTTAAAAGTAAACTTTTGCCAGTAAAGACAAATCTCACATTTGTCCTGATCTATCAATATTTTCTCTATGTTTACTTTCAATGGAACTGAAAAGGAGGGAAGTGATATAGAAGACACTGAACCCTATCTGATGCATAGTGCCAGAATGCAAGTGTATTTGCTAGTTTGTGACAGACACAATGATAAATGTCCTGTCTGCATTCATGTTATTTAAAGGAGTTCATTTGTCACATACATAGAGATACTGTAGTTAAATGGTGGATGGGTTTTGGTATTGGACTATTAAGATGACTCATCAATGTTTGTGGCTAAGGTCTTGCCCATGGTGTTAATTGATATTGCCAAGGTATTAAAATAGCTCTAGTTTGACTTAAGACTTTGCACTTTGCCCATCATTCAAATTAGGGTCACATATAGTGAAATTATATGGTACTATTCATAAAGATAAATAAAGGTAAATATGATAAATAAACGTAAATAAGATTTTTTTTAAAAATATATACTACTACAAAGATGAGATTGTTATTTAAGTGCACCATGTCATTGTGTCCATATTGTGTTTTTTCTTTTCTTTTCTTTTTAAAGGTATATAGTCCCCATATCTGTGCTTCAGAGGTGAGTTCAGGACAGGTGCATTGACAGTGCATTGGCGTGTTGACATAGGCAGCTAAACGTGATTGCACAATTGACCAAGAGAAACCTGGCCTGTCAAAGTCAAAGGTGCAGTATTTCAGTGTGTTGATGGTACAAAAGCAAGCTTCTGGTCTGCACAAGTCCTTAGCAAAAAAGTCCCTGGCAACACAATGTGCTGAGCGTGCTGGGTTTTTATTACACAGTGTGCTTGGCTAAATGTCCTTTGGATTTTTATTCACAGTAGATTATATTTAGAGTGACAAAGAAAGAGGCAAGCAAGCACAACATGAATATGCTCAACACAATTTGTGCTCTGTATTTTATTATCCAAAGATGATTACAGTTACGTAAGTATAAGTATATATACTCTTTTTATCCCGTGAGGGAAATTTGGTCTCTGAATTAGTGAAACACACTCAGCACACAGTGAGGTGAAGCACACACTAATCCCGGCGCAGTCAGCTGCCTGCAACAACAGCGGCGCTCGGGGAGCAGTGAGGGTGTAGGTGCCTTGCTCAAGGGCTCTTCAGCTGTGCCTACTGGTCGGGGTTCGAACCGGCAACCCTCCGGTTACAAGTCTGAAGGGCTAACCAGTAGGCCACGGCTGCCCCTGTTACTAACCCTGTTGCTCTGTCTCTGCCCTGCTGAAACACTAAAAAAAGAGACAATTTTAAACTTTTATTTATTTTAGTCTTGTATACCAGCCTCCAACACCGTTGACACGAAAGACAGCACCTAGACAGGGCAATCAATATGGTACATTGTTACTGCATTCTTTCTTCACAAATAAAGAATAAAGAATTTCACCCAATATTAGACACACTCTAGTCTGAAATATTATGTTAAATTTTACTGCATCTGATTTTTTGCTTATCATTTTTATTTTTCCAGTTTTGAAACTAAATGTAAACGTTTTACTCTCATTATGTGCATTTGGCTTTTTTTTTACCAATGACAACCTGAGGTGTCCTCGTTAGATGGACAATGACTGATTGCTGATTGAATAATTGCTGATTGAGATTCATAATAATTTATGAATAACTTATTTTCACATTCTTAGACATAATTTCTCTTAGACATGAATATATTCGTTTTGCTTTTGTTTATGTACATCAGTAACTTCCATATAAACAACTTTCCACAAGGGGGCATACTTGTGTGGAAAATTAATAAATGGCAACTGTTGAACAGTAGTTTTATTGCCTATTCTCTGGGCTTTTGAATACCTGGGCTTTTGTGATGCACAGACTAGAAAAGATGTCACATGCATATCTCAATATGTAAACAATTCACTGCCTACTGCTGCAACTGCTTTACTACCGCTTTACTGTAAACCAACTATATTTCATTAATGCGGGTTAAGGAAAGGGATGAGGGCAGGGACGGATTAAACAAATATGGGCCCCTGTGCACAATATCAAAAAAGGCCCCCCTCCCCCTGACCGCGACGCGCGCGGGCGCGTTTGCGCATGCGCGTGCAAGTGACGTGCGCGTGCAGGCAGCGCTTCTCTCTGCTGCAGGGCTCGAATTATCTTTTTGTCTTTAAGGGGGTCTCTCTATCTCATAAAAAGTTGGCACACGCCGCGCATAGCCTAACAAGGCGATACAATGCGCAAGTGGCGCTTTTGCGCAGTACAGTATATGCGCACGGTAGGCCTAGGCTTTACCTTGACACACGCACACAACAGACATAGATTTTTCATAGAAATTGATTACTTTTAATTAATTTCAACATATTATTCATTTTAATAGTCGATTTAATAAGGATTTAGTCTGTGCCATTCTCAATTTCACAACGTAACTCATTTAAACCAGACCACCGTCTCAGATAGGCTATCCTCAGTGTCAAACACAATAATGCATGTAGTGTAACTTATACACAGGGGAAAAAGCACTAACTGGCAGAAATGAATAAAGCCAGCCAAACTATGTTCTAGTAGGCTAATGTGTTGAACCGTGGAAAATTAATAGACGAACAATTTTGGAGTTTGCACTGAGATATTGTCGGGTAGCCATTGAATATTCCGACATCAGAGATTGCTAACAGGTGTTTCAAAATAGCTGGGAACTTTCCGGAGCTCTGAATGGCAGAGGATAGCTAGATCATCAGACAACACAATCATTGTAGGCTGCATTATGGGCCATCATTTATGGCTTTGTCAATCAACATAGAATAGGTGAAGCGCAAGTTCAACAGCAAACAGGAATTTTCAGCACGTATAAAACCACGTAGGCTAGCCCAATGAACGCCTATGCAAATAGACAAAACACTCACTCAAAGCAGGGTGACTTCTTCAGATTTGCGAGTGCTGTCAAATCGATACGGTTTGCTCATATAGTCTAGTGGTGTGGTGGTGAAGTGTCATGCTGCGTTCAAGAGCGTAGTGTAGGTCTACGTCCCGTAGTAGCCTATATTTTAATTTAACGTCTTTAATGGTAAGAGATCGCACAGGGATGGATAATGAGCGGTTGTTTAAGATTAAATGCCAGACATCTTCTGATATGAGAGACCCCCTCAGGTTTTTGACTTTGTTGCTTTCATGGGAGCCAGTCCTCACTTTATGGGAGCTCGGCTCCCTCTGGCTCCCACGTAATTCGAGCCCTGCTTTGCTGTCGCTGTGCAGGCTGGTGCACAATTGCACACAATGGAAATGTAGTATGTCATATGTCGTATCGGACACAGTTGTCATATCTGACGGACCGGTAGCAGGGACGTTGATAGTATTTTGTGAGAGGTGGTGCTGATGATATTACGGGTGGTTCGGGGTGGTCTCCCCCTGGAAAATTTCGAAATTCTGGCTGTTAAATATACCCTTTTAACGCAGTTTTGGAAGGGGCATACAAACTTTAACAGAGCAAACAGGACCCGTTTTCTGTCTGACTCAGGTGACGTGAACATTGGCTACCTGCATGATAAGGTTTTCACTTCACTGCTGCTTGACACTACCTTGCATGGAGACATATTTCACGTTAACAGTGGAGATGATAGCAAAACTATAGCGTTTGGTAAATGGAGATGCAGATCATCTCCATAATTAATTTCTTTGCGCAAAAGCCCACATTATGCGCTCACTCCAGCGAGACGAGTGAAAAAAGTGTAGGCCTATCTGTCATCGGCATCACCATAGGTTATTTGCTACGATATAAGCTACTGTTAGGCCTAGAACAAGTCGCAATTTATTAGGCTATCCAATCGCTATGCTGTTTTCATGAACATTGGAGGAATCCACTTCATTCACCTACCCACAAGTGGGTCAGTTTCACTTTCGCAAACACGCATACACATTGAATGAGCACTGATAGCCTACCACTTCCACCTAATGTTATGCCTCTATATTTTATGAATTAAGAAGTATTTATTGATCAGGAAAACATTTAGTTTATTTTTCTTTCGGTCCGCGGTTCCATAACACCATTCAGTTGTGCCGCAAATTAACAAACAGAAGCACCGGACATACAGACATATTGCAACTTTCGCGACCACCAGCGCGAGTATAAATGGATCGGCGCCCCCGTGACTTCACATTGTCACGCTACAGGTTGGGAATGGCGAGTATGTAACAGCTTTAAGGCTGCTGGTCCTGATGGCATCCCCAGACGCATCCTCAGGGCCTGTGCTGTGCAGCTGACTGAGGTTTGGACTGATGTATTTAACCTGTCACTAGCCGTGTGCTTTAAAACCACCTCCATCATGCCAGAGTCAAAACACTCCACAGCACTCCATAAGCAAAGCTTAAATGACTTCCATCCAGTGGCACTCACCCCCATCATCATGAAGTGCTTCGAAAGGCTGGTCCTGGCCCACCTGAAGACCTGCTTACCACCCTCACTGGATGGACCCCTTCCAATTTGCCTACCGCCAGAACAGGATAACATTTCCTGTTCTGCCATCTGTACGGCACCTCACTCTGCCCTGTCCCACCTTGACAATAGCACCTATGTGAGAATGCTGTTCATTGACTTCAGTTCAGCATTCAACACCATCATCCCCTCCAAACTGATCACCAAACTGAGCACCAAACAAACTGGGCATCAATACCTCCCTCTGTAAATGGATTCTGGACTTCCTAACCAACAGACCGCAGTCTGTTAGGTTGGATAACCTCACTCCTCAACACACCCTGAACACCGGCGTACCACAGGGCTGTGTCCTGAGCCCTCTCCTTAACTCCCTCTTCACCTATGGCTGTACATGGCTCTAAAACCATTGTCAAGTTTGCAGACGACACTACGGTGATTGGTCTCATCAGCACCAACAATGATATGGCCTACAGGGAGGAGGTCCAGCAAGCGTGTTGGAAGCGTTTCCATTTATATAAGTATATAAGTATACTCTTTTGATCCTGTGAGGGAAATTTGGTCTCTGCATTTAACCCAATCCATGAATTAGTGAAACACACTCAGCACACAGTGAGCATACAGTGAGGTGAAGCACACACTAATCCCGACACAGTGAGCTGCCTGCTACAACAGCGGCGCTCGGGGAGCAGTGAGGGGTTAGGTGCCTTGCTCAAGGGCACTTCAGCCATGCCTACTGGTCGGGGTTTGCACCGGCAACCCTCCGGTTACAGGTCCAAAGCGCTAACCAGTAGGCCACGGCTGCCCCCAAATTAAAACAGTGAAGGAAAAAAAAATGAAGAGACGTTTTAATAGGCAGAGAGGCCGCCCGGCGCAGCGCCGTGTCAGACATGTTTCTGGTCAGCGAAGACATAGAAAACGCCGCACTCATCACTAACTTGGTCAGCGAAGACATAGAAAACGCCGCACTCATCACTAACCTGGTAAGCGAAGACATAGAAAACGCCGCACTCATCACTAACCTGGTCAGCGAAGACATAGAAAACGCCGCACTCATCACTAACCTGGTCAGCGAAGACATAGAAAACGCCGCACTCATCACTAACCTGGTAGGCGAAGACATAGAAAACGCCGCACTCATCACTAACCTGGAAGATCTTGGGCTGCACTTATCTCTGTGTAAATGGATTTTCAATTTCTTGACCGGTAGACCTCAGGTGGTGAGGGTGGGTAGCCACACCTCTTCATCCCTTACCCTCAACACAGGAGCACCACAGGGCTGTGTTATTAGTCCACTTGTATTCCCTTCACACACATGACTGTATGGCAGTACATGACTCCAACATCATTGTCAAGTTTAATGATGACAGCAGTAGTTGGCCTCATTTCTAAGAACAATGAGCAGGCTTACTGTACTTGAATGAGGTAGACAGACTTTCAAACTGGTGCCAAGACAACATCCTACTCCTAAATGTTAGCAAGACTAAGGAGATGTTAGATTTCATGTTATAGATTTCAGGCGTGATCAGCAGAAAGTTTGCTGGCATGCTCTAAGATGCAAAGGCATATAGGGCAGGACTTGGACCACAAGAAAATGCGCGATGTTTCGAGAAATTACAGTTTATGGGCAGTGCAGATCCATATGAGTTGGGTGAGGGAGACGAAGTACCAAGTTCAACCACAAGCGCCCCCCTTCCTCTGATAACTTCTGGCATTATTCTCCTTTCTCCCTGGTTTTCTAATAACTTTTGGAAGTTGATACCTACACCAGATGTTTTTCTCAGTCTGACCTATTGGTACAACCTAAAACACGGCAATAATTAACCATTTTCCTCGACGATGTTAGGGATTTACTTCAGTGCCTAATGCTTTCTAATGAGGCGAGTATCTCCAATATGGCAACGTCCAAATCTGATGACACGCCGTGCAAACCCCTAATACGCTCTGGGAAATGTTATCGCTGCCTGAGGGCAAACACAGAGAGAATGCGGAAACATTTTATCCCCAAGCTATCCGGATACTGAATGAGGACTGTAGCAGGAGCACAAGCATGTTGGAAGACAATTCTTCTTCTTCTTCTCTTCTTTTTCTATTTATGTCCTTATTTATTTACATATTGCACAGCCATGGAGACAGTGGATAAAGCATTTCACTGCATATAGTCTGTATAATTGTATGTGACTAATAAAGGTTTAGTGGAATCCCTGTTCCATACGGTCTCGCGTGCATCAAATTACCATTGCGCTGCTGTTAAAGGGAATGATTTCATTCTCATTGGTTTAAAGGATATTACACACACATGACTGATAAGAAACATAAGAACAACCCTTTTGCGCCCAGCACCCAGTGTTTGGTCACAAAATCATGCCATTAAATTAGTGAATGTGGACTGGACACACCTTTAATGTCTATAAACTTTGCGCCTCTGACCATTCGTTTCTGATCGCCAACATAGGGCCCAAAGTCTAGGTCCTAATGTTGCTGTGGTGCATACTGATGTGTAACCTACATATCCATTTTAGATTTTCTCACTTTAAATTAATTTCACAGACCTTAAAGTTTGGCTAATCTTGCCACATTTGGTACAAGTTATCTCAAGATCAACACTTCCAAAATTTATATCATAGATTTTGGACTTTCGAGAGTGTTTTAGCCAATCAAATTTTACAAAGAAGCCATCGAACAGGATATTCGCTCATCTGCTAACTTTTGATCAGTTAACATGTATAGGTTATATGTGATTACAGCCATTCACATGATGACATCAAGTTGCCATGGCAACTACACCCTGTGTCCTTTGGTTTAGATCACCAAACTGAACCAAATATGCAAGTTGCTCCGTATTCATAGCATGGACGTTCTAAGCTCACTTTACAGTGAATATAAAGCAGTGTTCTTAGTCCTTTTGCTTTGTGACAATCCAAATAGAAAATACTAGTCCATCATGCATGTTGACAGATGCTGTGCTGAAGGGATATGCTATGGTGTATAAATAATATTTGTTCAGCTTTAGTTCCTTACCGGAGGGTAGTAACAAAACAAAGTATCTGCGTTCAGGCACACATTTGCATACTGGTTACCAGAGGATTAAATGGACATCAGCCCACCTACTCCCCTACGCACATTATGACAATACAAAGCCATCTCAAGTAATTGCTGCCACTTTCATGATTGCATTATCATAACCAAGAGCTGAATGTTCCAGAGTGTTAATGACACTTGAGTTTCTCTTAAGCTAAGGATAAACAGGTATGAGGAATTTTTCACTCTGAGTCAGATACAGATAAGAACTTAGATTGTGTGGCTCAACACTCAAAATGCATACATACACAGACACACAGGAACAGCTAGAAGCTAACAATGACATGATAGGTACCAGGCTGTTATTGGATATCAACACCTGTTGAATTTAACAATATGAAGAATATTATTGCTTTATATAACACCACCAATATTATTTTGTTATTGTTGTGAACATAGTGGAGGGTTTCAGAAATGCAAGATGATATATTGCATTATCTAACTAAAACATACAGCTGATCAGGGAGATGGAATCCAAGAAATGCCCTGGCAGATGCATGATGTGCATGGCACTCTCCATCTCCCACAGTACAGTTATGAATCATCATAATACATTGCCATCTGTGCTAACAGAACCATTGAAATACATGCATTGTTATAATAATTTCAATCTGGAAAAATAATTTAAATACAAACTTACATCAACTAAAGCGATCATGTGAGATCTGGGAGCATTGGGCTGACCCAACCATGTTTGTGCCCAGGATCTTGACCATTTAAATTAGGGCCCTATATCTGGTTATTTGTTGTGTACACTCATCCATGCCATCATCACCTCCAGACTTGACTACTGCAACGGCATTCTTTACCAAACAAAACTTCAATATGACCAGAACTCAGCTGCCCATCTGCTCACCTCCACCCGCTTTCGCAACCACATCACCCCAGTCCTCCAAAACCTCCACTGTCCCCCCGGCCAGATGAACTTCCAAATACTTCTCCTCACCTACAAAGCTCTCAATAACCTAGCACCGGCCATACCTCACCAACCTCCTCATCATCTGCCACACCCCCATTCACCACCTCAGGTCCGTTGATGTAAACACCCTCAAGACCCCCAGGACCAAGCTCCGAACCTGGGGCGACAGCTACTGCACCCTCCCTCTGGAACCCCCTCCCCTCCCCGACCACATCAAACAATGAAACACCCATCCTTCAAACAGGTCCTCAACTCACCTCTTCAAACTCACCTTTTCCTGTTAATTGACTTCCCCAGCTATTCTCTTCTCACAGCCCACCTCTCTAATTTTGTCTTCCAATTTGTCCATGTATCTGTGTGTTTTCTCTTTATCTAACTTTGTCCATGTACGTTGTGTGTTTGTTTGTGTATCTATGTGAAACTGTGAAGCATCTTTGAGTGTCTTTGAGTGGAAGGCACTATAAAAATGAAATTTATTATTATTATTATCAGTCAAACAATTTCAAATTCAGTAAGTCCATTTTAACAGCACTATGACCATCCATTTTAGTGGGTCAACATCGATTGAAAGCACTGTGAACTTATTTTTTTGAAATGCCCATTTTTTCTAAGTTGACATTTTAAAAATGTTTCTCTAAGCTGGTTATGTTATGATCACTTTGTGAAAAGCAAGTGGTACTTGTTATAATTATTGTCTAGCCAGGCAGACACTGTTTACCCAGTATTACTCAGTAATATTGGATGGAACATTGCACAGTATTATACGTTATTTCACTGCTTCAAACCTGATTGCATATGGCACAATTCTTACTGTGTACTTGACATGTCAAAGTAAACATGGCTTGCTGGAACTCATCTGAATCAATACAGAAACTAATGGCTTCTGAGAAAATGACAGCTTTAAAATGTATCACTGAAGCTTTGATAATGGTCACACAATTATATGTAATTATTACACAATAAGCACTGGACCACTTGTCAGTGTAACTCCACAAAAACACCCACACAGATGTACCACAACTTGAGTGAAGCATCCATTTCTCACCCAATTACCCAAAGCCCACAAGCTGAGGTCAGCGCCATGCGAGACCTCGCAATGCACATCTTGTTTGATCTCAGCAATCAGTAGCATTTTTGTATATGGCATTGAATAGAAACACAGTACTCACATGATGGTTTCTATATCTCTTGGGCATTTTATTTTTTTATGTTATATAAGCCATAAAACCACAAGGCTCATGGAACTGTGTGGGAAAGGAGATTGTGTGAAGTTAGCGAGAAGTGGGGGATCTTGGGGGTGGCATAACTGTAGCTAATGCTAGTTGTAGGCTGATGAGATGAAGCACAGAATTCTGGAAAGTGAAGAGGTCAAGCATCCCGCCCACTCACACCTTCCCACCTGCTTGGCCCTCCAGATTTTAGCAGGACAATCTTGATAAAACCTCTCCGCTTCAACAGGACATGACCTTTCGATCCCTGCACTCTCACCATCCTACCCACAGTAGAGGCTCCAACCCTCAGGCGCTTCAGCGTATGAATATTGGCCAGCAGAGAAAGAGTGCATTAATGAACATTCTGCTTTATATTCTACTACTCTGTTATGCACATAAAAATAGGAAAACAACTAAGGAAATAGTTAAAAAAAAAAAAAAAAGTGGCGTGTAGTATATAATTTGCAACGTTTCGACAATTTATGAGCCCTTAGCAGTGTGCGAGTTCTGATTTACTGTCAAAATGTTTTACGGAATAAGAACAGGCCAACTCATATTTTCCTGAAACATTCTTTTTTCTCTGGTACCAAATAGCTCCAAATAAGAATGGGCCTTCTACTAAAATAAGTGGACAAACAACAAGCTGAAAAGTAGGATAAATAGGGGGAAAGACAAACATAATGTTAGTATCAGCACACGCCAGTCAAAATCATGCTTTTAGGGCTATTCCGTGTGGTACTTTATAGCCAATATAATAAAGAGAGAGATAAACTTTTCAGTGATATTTTTCCCCAGAGAAGTATAGTCCTGACAAGCCCATCCCCTTGGGGCACACTTCGATACAGTATATTGTTGTCGACATTTCTTTCTTTCCTAATGCTTGTCAGACATCTTGTTAGGACTTCTCAGTTGGAAGTTAGACAACAGACTACACAACAGAATTATTTAAATCTATCAATTTTAAGATAGTAACAATAGCAGCTTTTCGTCTGAGAGAGAGAGAGAAGTGCACATTTGCAGGGAATTTATAGCCTGGTGGTGGATGCTGTGAGCAAGTACACCTGTAGGCATTGGTTGAAAAGGGTATGTGCACCCTGATGCAATGTCCTACTAGATGCTTCAACTGAAAGAGAACATATTTTTTAAACACTTTGTGTTAAATAATAATAACAACTTGTGTAATGTCATAGTTGTGTTGTTTTCAATATTGTTTAACAATGTAGAATAAGCTAAAACATATTCTTTCTAAAACTGTTTGATGGTGGAATAATGTAGTTACCTTTTCATTTTAAAAAACTGTAACACTGTAAGGAGGATGTTTCACAATACATTCTTATTGTCATCAGTTAATATTGTGTCTTTTTCATGATACTGTTACTAGCTGAATGCCATCTTCACATCAACAACTATGTTGAGTAACCATTCCTAAGTCAAACCACGCAACAGCTTCATTTTCAGTCATCTCTCTCTCTCTCCCACGCACATAAGGCAATTTAGCCAACAGGTTGGCATTACAAATGACAATGGCTGCAGGACCATCAGACCTCAACTGATTGACAGTCTGTCATCTTTGGTAGACAGCACATACAGATGTCAGAGATAATCGCATATTTATAGTCCAGAGTCACAATGGTATAGCAACACTGTTTGTGTGGGACGAAGTGACAAAGAAAGGGACATCAGTCATTCAAATTCTATTTTAAAAATGCTATTTTAAGAGGGCCAACTTATAAATCATCCCCAGAAGGCTCAAATGGTGATGAGACACACCCTCTATATCAAGCACAATGTATACTGCTCTGAGACAATTTTGCACATCATGCAAATAAAAGGGCACACCTTGGGGAACACCGCTATACTTAATTCAGGAATTCACGAAATATTAGAGGGAAAAATACTTTTTTGCTGAGGGAAGCTTGACTCACTATAAATTGATGTGAAGATGAGTGAGTAATTTGCATAAATATCCAGTCAGTCATATCCAGTCAGTGTTTGCATGCCCACTCTTGCCAACTTAAAACGTTGTCCATAGTTGCTAGTCAGAAAACCAGACGATGACACCAGATAGCTCTCACCGCTGAAAAGGTCATGTAGATTGTCAGTATGTATACATATATGCAGACCCTCTTCACGTTAGTTATAGCATTCCTCCTTTAACATTCTGACACACACACACACACAGCTTATTATCTCTGTTCCCTGTGATTTGCCCCACTCCTGTGGGCTCACGTGCCGCAACCCAGTTGAGGAGTCTTTTCATCAGAGGCAAAGCCGCTAATTGCTCAGATAGAGCATGAGCACAGAGGCTGGAGAGGTGATTAAATCCAGCCTTTTGAGCAGAGAGCAGCAAGCAGAGGGGAGCGTGGCATGCACACTCTCCTCCTCCTCATGCTACACCCCCCCCCCCAACACACACTGACGGAGGCAAGCCCACCCCACAAGAGAAGCTGTGAGAAAGGCTCCTGTGCTCAATGCTGGCAGTGCTTGTTCGCGCCTGCTCCATGCCAGCTTTGCTCAACAGTGCTCAGGCTCTCATTCCTACGCTCGTGCACAAAGCACACGTTGCCCCAGGCTAGGTGCAAGAAGAGGCATGGAATGGGATCTCAGAAGAATGGAGAGTGATCTGAGACAAATCAACCCTGACTTGCTACAGCCCAGCAAAAGCTTCAAGAAAACCTCTTCAGGTACTGTAACCCTTAATGTAGGGGGCTATCTTTATGCCGCCCAGAGACAGACTCTTGCCAAGCACCCCGGCTCAGTGCTGGAGGAAATGGCCAGTGGGAAGAGGCCTGTGCAGCATGTGGACTCAATGGGCAATGCCTTCATTGACCGGGATGGCCCCATCTTCCGCCACATCCTTAACTTCTTGCGACTGGGAGAGCTGTTACTCCCAGATGATTTTAAGGAGATTGGGCTGTTGCAGCGTGAAGCAGAGTTCTATAGGCTGCCTGAGCTCACAGAGGCAGCACTGGATTGGGAGCAGCAGCAAGCAGCACAGCGGGAGCCTGCCTTTTTGGAGGTGACTGACAGCCACGACCGTTCACACGGCCTTAAGGTCTACTGTAGTGACACTGGCTTCATTGAGAAGGTGAAGGGCCGTCTGGTACAGATCTCCAAGAGCCGACTGGATGGTTTCCCAGAAGAGTTTGAGGTGTCATCCAATATCATCCAATTCCGACACTTCATCAAGTCAGAAATGGGGTCCCGGCTTGTCCTAAAGGAAGACAGCACCTTCCTGTGCACACTAGAGTGCCTGAAGCTGGAAACTGTCATGCTGGCCCTCAGGGCAGGTTTCCGGCTCATCACAAGTCTAGACAGCAGCCGGGGGTCTGTTGTCCAGTGTGAGGCACTACATTTTGTTAAGTGACAACACAGGGAGAGAGAAAAATAGGAGAAATTGAAGAGAGAGGCTCAAGAAAGGGGAAGCCAACATCTCAAGTAACTGCTAGTCAAGTTTCTGGTATTCATATTAAGATTCCTTGACATGAAAATACACACCGGATTAAAAGCAAGCAACATTTATTTACCTAAAGTTTACACAACCTATTTATAAACCTGGAAAGAATATGTATTAGGTTATTATTACTGTTGTGTTTACCTTGTGTTTTGGGTTGTTATGCTGGTAATATATCATTTTAATTTTGAAAGGCTTGCAGCAATGACTTGTTTCAGAGACCACTATTATAATTTTGTTTTAAATGTCATATTAATACATTACAGTCATCTCTAAGGATTACAGCCACCATGTTAAAGTTTATATATTCATGTGCTGCATGAAAAAAAAGGTCTATAACGATAGTGGTCTTGTGTGATGTATTCCAGTGAACCTGAGCTAATTTGGAATGTGTGAATACTTTCTAATTAATAAAATCATAAAATGGGTTTTATGACTCCACACAATATTTGTCTTCTTATGTGTGTCATCAGTGATGTGACAGTTGGCTTGTGTAATTCTAAATGGGTGTGACATTTTATTACCAAATACTGTGTTTACAGGATGTGCTATATATAAAGTGACAAACATTTTCCTTGGCAACAGTGATGCAAGCTGCTTAGATTTACAGCATCTCTGCCCTATATTTATATATTCTGTACGTTAACCACTGACCTAAAATCTTATATAAAACTGTGTACCAGTACCTAAAACCATGTTGTCAGACTCTGATCTACATGGTAAATGGGGCATATTTTCACAGCTCTATCTGAAAAAAAAAATCCATCTCTTCATCAGCACCAGTCAATATTTCCTGCTACATGGCACTATTATTCAGTAGGACACTTGAGAATTGGCACTCAGTATTTTTGTAAATGGGGCAGAAAATTGAGTCTACCCTATGAGAAATCTGGGCCTTCTCCTCCTAAATTGCTAAGTGGATAAGGCATGCTTTTGTTTCAGGGAATGATGCAAACAACCCTTAAAACAGAAATGAAATACAATGATTAATTAGGGATGCATACTGCATGGCTAAATACAGCAACAACAATGTCTGTGCTTTTCACAAGTAACATTGCACATATGGTTCACTAATGGTGGAGATTCTTCAACATACATACATCTGTTCTATGAAAATCTGCCATGCTCCCATCTCCCACTAAATGAATTGTACATAGGTAAGTACACTTCTGAGTCGCATAATGGAGACCATCCCAATCCTACCTATGGTTTGTTGTGCGGACATCAAACCAGGGTCCTTTTTAATTGCAGATGAGGTCTATCCATTTTTAATGAGAAACTGTGGTGCCCATTAGTGGTTATCATTCACTGATGTATTTCCTCTCCTCTGTGAGTGGGAGAGTGTTATATTATAGGATGAAACCAGATCACATTCAATTCAACTGAAATCCTTAGGCTGAAATATCCATGGTTTAGTCAGATGGTGACAGGTTTCCAGGAGAACTCCTACTCCTACATGACAGTTGCTGCCAGCTCATCCGACTCAATTCAAATGGCCTACTGGACAAGTAATTTCCAAATATGTAGGTGTGTGTATGTGTGTGTGTGTGTGTGTGTTTGTGTTTGTGTGTGTGTGTGTGTGTGTGTGTGGGGGGGGTAAGGTGAGGTAAAAGAATAGACATTCTAGCACGGAATTTTGGATTAACTGGCTTTGTTATTCTACACCTACCTGATATTATTTCAGCTGTTCCTTTAAATTGTGATGTTTGGCTCACATCCTGAACATGGTTATCTTTGATACCACACGACTGCATTTCATTTACAGTATCTTCTCACGTTTGGAATCAGCAGGTGTTTTCAACTGAAATTGAAATGTATTGACCAGGGGCGGTCTTAACATAGAGGCATAGGTAGGCGGCTGCTTGGGGCCCCCTACCAGTAGTCTTTGTAGGGGGGCCCCCAACCAACCTAAAAAATAAAAAATAAATAAAAAAAAAACCTTGTCATCATGAACGCTTCAAAAGTATGGTAAATTGTAATAATATTCTTAAGAAATACGTTAAAACATTGACGTAGCAAGCTAGTTAAATTGTCCAGTTCATGGTTATGTCCCTACACATACACCCCCTACTTCCACAATGAAATGGACTAGTCTATAACGTGCGTTGCGCGAAAGATAAACACAAAGGACGTCTGGGAAAGTGTTGCCAATTTAGCGACTTTGTCGCTAGATTAAGTGACTTTTGGCCATCCCTAGCAAGAGAAAATGGCATCTAGCGACTAGCGACAAATTTGCTTACTTCTTGCAACGATGGCAAACTCTGTTTCGTTGTTGAAACGTCAGAAAATCTCCCCTCTCATGCCAGTTTCGTTAGTGAATTAGGCCTACATCTCAAATTCGCCCAAAGCGTTGCCCCACGATTATAAAAGTTTTACCTGCCTATCCACCATTCCACCATATCCACCCCCCCCCATACGATTCAGTAAAGATCATATGGGGGGGTCCCATATATACCTTCGCCTTGGGCCTCCAATTTGCTAAATCCGCCACTGGTATTGACCAAAGAGCCATTAGTCAATGTTGTTTTACCATATTCTACCATTTTTTGGAAATGACTCTGGACGCTGGACAGTTTACATCCTGCATCCACTGTGAGGCAGGCTATTGAAACGCTAGCGATTGTTGCAAACGTGTGTATAATGGCAGAGCCGGCGAAAAAGCAGCGAAAACCCTTGACAGAAGATGCAAAGAAAAGGAAAAGAGCTTCAGACCAAACGAGGGGGAGTTTCATAGAGAAAAAGCATCAGGCTTGTCTGGTGTTCCTTTAAACTATTTAAGCTTAAACTGGATGCCAGCTGAACTGTCAGCCCTGCCCACAACATTTGAGGTTGGAAGTTCGCTCTAGACTTGTTCCGTTTGTGGAGCAACTATGCCCAAACCAGAGCTGTTCGAAGTCACAGAACAGAACTCCTGAACGGTTTGGTTCAGAGCTGAGGACCGATGTAGGTTGCTAGTGACAAAATATTAGCTTTCAGTATGGTACGATGTCTTTGTAAGTGACATTTAAATAAAAAGTGTTTCATTCTTCCCGGTTCTTCCTAACAAAAATGCTGTTGTTAAAAGGTAGACATTTAGATTTCGCCATCACATCTGTTGTACAAGATATTGACAGTGCAATAACCAGAAAACAATGTTAAGGCATTTGTGGAGAAGAAGGCAGCATTTGTGGAGAAGAAGAACCCCTGTATTGGTTGAAACATACACTATAATCACATCCCAATGGAGCAGTATCAGACTCAAATTCTGACTAGAATTGAGTATGACAACGTCAGGCTAATTTAAACCCATTATTGTATTATTTGTGCAAGGGGACTGACATCCCTTCAGGGGAAGACCTGACAGACCTTGTGACAAATGGAGGCAGGTAGAGGGCTTGTTTCAAATCGTCAATATGATTTTCTCTTAAAACTCTGACAATTCTTTTTCATTCTAAATGACAGAACAGAGGGTAGTCATTACACAACATTTTCTGTGAACTCTTGTGTGCCTTTCATCATAGACTATTCCAATTCAAAACTTGCTGAGAAAAGCCTATCCCCTCCCCCACTTCAGTCACAGAAAGAGGGGGGAGGGGTCTTTTAACAGAAGCCTATGGTTGCAAAAGCTCTACTCATTGCCAACATCAGTGGCAAACCTGTTGCTTAGCAACCACTTAATCAATACCTGCAGCTTGCAAAAGGAAGGCACAAAGCTGAAATATCACAGAAAATGAAAAACGATGGGGGGAAAAAAGCCTTCTATAAAAGTATCTTGATGAAAGATTATCTAGACGCGTATCTATGAAAGATTATTTGTAATTTTCTGAGAAACAATAGAATTGTGAGAAAATAGTGCGCTCATTTTGTCATTATGACAGTATTTCATCAGGTATTTAAGACTTTCCTACATTCATCAGGTGTTTTCACACATTCCAACAGATAATTATTTAAATTAAGGGATATTGTGTTATCCTTAATACAGAAATCATCGGGCCTCATTCACCAACCGTTCTTACGAATAAATTTGTTCTTAAAACCCACTTAGGCATTTTTTACGAAGATTCTGACATTCACCACTGTTTTCTTGTTCTTAGGTAAGAACAGAATCTACGAACACTCAAAAGCACTCTAACGCACATTTAAAAACTGATTGTTAGTACA
Organism: Alosa pseudoharengus; assembly: GCF_046254945.1. Classification (NCBI taxonomy): domain Eukaryota; kingdom Metazoa; phylum Chordata; class Actinopteri; order Clupeiformes; family Clupeidae; genus Alosa; species Alosa pseudoharengus. The sequence goes on along the minus strand of NW_027468718.1, from coordinate 22,734,973 downwards.
AAATAAATGGTTATTGAATTTTTATCATTTCTGCAGGTGTAAAATATAATTGAATTTAAATGACAACTATATATTTTATAATTTATGATATGTTTGAATGAAAATATTATAATACTTTTAGCATTAAGGTATTTTAAAATAAACAAACACAACAAATAACACCTTTTCACTTTTTATACTAAGTACTAAATATAAAGGGTGCTATCTTAACGATCTGAAATGCAAGTATCAAACGCAAAGCGCAAGTAGCTTTGTGGGCGGATCTTGGGCGCTGTTGCTATTTTACCGGTGGGATAAATGACTGTTGCGCCCAACGCAACGCAAATCTAAAATGGGGTGGTCTGAAGTAGCTACATTACGTGTAGCGGACGGAATCTACATCCGCATAGTAAGGGTTACGCCTGTTCCCTGGATGACTGGAAATTACAAGATCTGTGTCCCTAACCCCCAAGTCAATTCGCCTCAGACCTATGCTGCTTTCACTAGATGAATAGAATAGTTTAGGCTTCAGGATTTCAGTGTGTCACAGTGATGACCTAAAGAGCATAACACGTTCATAAGTGTGGGTTTGTTAAGTGTCACTTACCCTGTGTTGTCCCCAAACTACACTATTCTGACAGCAGAGAATGAGACGCCCCTACTCCAGAGACGATTACCTGAAATCAAAATTAAGAACTCCCCAGCGGAAACAGTATTTGAAAAGTAGAAAATAAGTGCTGGTTTATTATACTATCGCACTTGTAAAAAGATATGAGATAAAATACAATGAAATAAAATATTTTGTCAATCAAAACAATCAATCAGTTTACCCCTCACTCTTGACAAATGTATAACACACAAAATGGTTGGCCAACCTTTAGATACCGAGCGCTCAAATAATGCTATTCTTAATGTTCAATGAATTCAATATGGAACCCTTCAGTTCAATGTCACAAATGTCAGAATATACTATTTAACCTTGAAGTAGCCTACTAACAATTCTTAGCAAAATTGTACAATAACATTTGCCATAATAACAAAGATAACGTGTTACAATAACCAATGTACTGCTTTGGGCATAAAATGTCTCAGTCCAAAATACCCAATTCAAAACGAAAGTGTTCAAATGAGCTCCTTGTAATTCAGTCTGTATGGTTTAACAAAAATGATTAGATTAACTTCCTCTTCTTTACACAGTCCGTAGCCGTTAGCAAAGTAGCAAAACAAATAGCAAAAATCCTTCGTTTCAGTTCTAGCAGGAGCTATTCCACGGTAGCAAAAATAAACAAAAATGAAAGTCCACTCGCAATATAGTTGCTGGCAAATGACACAAAATCAGGTTACTTCACCTCACGTTGTCACTTTAACTTTCAACCGGCCACTGACGTCGTGGAGCAGTCTGTGGTTGGCAGGGAACCGGTGAACTTAGCAGCGTGGGGAGCCCAATATCAGCTAGCCAACTCGCAAACGATAGTTTAACTCTAGATAGTTTAACCCTCGGCAGGTACACTGAGCCTCACACTCGCACGTAGGCTTACACACCCCAAAAGCCAGGAGGCAAACAGAACTTTGCGCTACTCACTTAAACTTTACTAATACTGAACATTAACACCGTTCTTCTTAATTATATCTTCCTATCGCAGCCATTCACACGTTACCGCTTTTCTCTGTCTCCACGTATCTCTCACTCTCCCTCCAACTTCCGGTGCAGATCTACTCCACACTTCTTCTATGGTATTTCTAAATGCTGATTGGTTACCGATTAAAATATTTTAAAAGTAAATATATTTTACATCTGTCACATTCCCCCCCTTCAAACCCTGCCATACCAGAACCTTCTCCACTGGCACCAGGGACTCTACAAGAATAGAACAGAATTCAGTCAATCAATACAGCAGAAATGTAGGGATTACATTGGGTCTAAATAAGCATTTTTTCTCACACACATTTCAGTTACTGTATGCTTTCAGTCAAAACAAACGTAAAGTCTCAAATCAATAAGGCCAAAAAAAAAAGTATTTCACTTCATAACATATCCCTCACGATACCTCACTGGTATTTGACCCCTAGTGCTTCTCTGTGGGCGTCTCGGTCTGTCAATTTCATTATCTGACCCTGAGTCATCTGCATCCCCAGATAAGTCCCCAGGTAAATCCCCAGGTGTGGACCCCTCTCCCCCACTAGCATCATAAACTGCTTCCTGCCCTACATCCTGTAATTCCCCCAGACTACCTCCCGTACCCTCATTCGGTGTTGGTATGTCCTGAAGTGTGTGAGGAATGTACACTAAATCTACAGGTTCAGTGTCTGAATGACATTCAACCCTTTTGTGCCTGGGTGCAATATTCTCTCTAACTGGTGTTTGAAAGGTGCAATGTTTCATTTGATCACGATGCACTACTTTGGAAGGACCCCCAGCTTCTGGCTTGACTGTGAACACCGGCAAGTCAGGCTGATTCTGCTTGACAACTAGATAAGCCCCTGATTCCCATTTGTCCTGAATCTTGTTCCTTCCTCTTGGTCGGTGGTTCCTCAGCAGCACCCGGTCACCTGGCCTGACAAGTGCAGCACGGGACGTCCGGTCATAGAGCCGCTTGCGCCGCCAAGAGGAATCCTGAGCGGCAGTTCTGGCTGCCTCTGCCGCCACCTTCAGCCTCTCATGGTGGTCAAACACCCAATTATCAAGGTTATCAACATCACCCTGCTCCAAGTCCTTTCCCCCCAACACATCCTGGGGCAATCTAGCGTCTCTTCCAAAGAGGAGATAGAAAGGGGAGTATCCAGTCGAGGAATGAACGTGACTATTGTAAGCCATCACTAGTTCGGGGAGATACTCTTTCCAGTTGGCTTTTTTCTCTGATGGCAAAGTTCTAAGCATATCGTGCATCGTCCTATTAAATCGCTCGCATTGAGCATTGCCCTGGGGGTGATACGGGCTGGTGCGACTTTTGGAGATGCCATAAATGCGACAGAGTTCTTTGATGACGCTTGCTTCAAAGTTGCGCCCTTGGTCTGAGTGAAGCCTGGCTGGGCAGCCATAATACACGAACCAGTGTCTAACAATGGCCCTGGCAGTAGTCTTTGCAGACTGATCTTTAGTCGGGACAGCAATGGTAAAACGTGTGAACATGTCAGTTAAAACTAAAACATTCTCAAAGCCTCCCACCGACCTCTCCAGGAAGGTGTAGTCCATGGCTAACACCTCTAATGGTGTGGTCACATTGGTGCATGTTATTGGGGCTCAGATTTTTGGAAAGACATCCTTAGCTAATGCACAGCGTTTACATTGCTTTACCCAGCCCTGGACATCCTTGCTCATCAAAGGCCAGTAGTAACTCCGTCTCATCCGTGCAAGTGTGCTTCTGTCACTGAAGTGACCTCCGTGCTCATGCTCCATACTGAACACATGTTTCTGCAGACACTCCGGTAACACCAGCTGGTGCACCTCTTCTCCATCCCTCGGGTCACACAAGCAACAGTATAACACACCATAGCGTATCTTCAACCGTTCCCATTGAGAGGATAACCTTTTCAGTGCAGGTGGCATTTCCTGTAGTTGGTGCCTATTGGGACGGGCATTTCTTTTTACCGCAATTGCCAGTGGGCCCACGCTAGGATCATCGGCCTGGAGTTGCTGGAGCTCTTCCCAGCTATGTCCATAAACTTTTGCTGTGACGGCAGCTTGAGAGGCAGCATGCACATCAGGCCCTCTTGTGCCCACCTCTTGTCCAGGCCATAGACAGGCACGTACCTCATCAGCCTGTATGACCAGGAAGTCTTTGTCGTTGTCAGCAACCTCTGGCTCCTGTTCTGGGGAATCCGGGACAGTATGTCTGCATTCGTGTTCTCCCTTCCTGGCTTATAATGCACATCAAAATCATACTCCGCTAGCTGAGCGACCCACCTCTGCTCTACTGCACCAAGGTTAGCAGTCTCCAGATACCGAAGCGGGTTATGATCGGTCACGACAGTGAACTTGGAATACATTAAGAGATCCCGAAATTTTTCCGTAGCTGCCCATTTAAGGGCTAGTAGCTCGAGCTTAAATGCACTATAATGTTTGTCATTTCGCTCTGAACCCCTGAGGCCCCATTCTCCGCTCCAAACAAAAGGGACAGGATGTTCTCCCTTTCCCCTCTTTATCTTTCCCATTAATGAATGCAACGGCTTAGCCAACTGAGCAAAATTTGGGACAAATCGCCTGTAGTATGACATAAATCCAACAACCTGCCGTACATCTTTCACATTCTTAGGAGTAGGCCAATCTTGGAGCGCTTTAACCTTCTCCATATCTACCTGAACACCTGCTGCTGACACAATATGGCCCAAGAATTTAACCTTCGTCTTCAGCAAGAAGCACTTGCTCGGCTTCAGCTTAAGCCCATGTTCCTTAAAGGTCCAGTATGTAGGAAATAATGGAAAATAAACTGTAACCATTCCAAAAATGATCACCATATGTTGTCAGAGAGTAAGGAAACACGATGAATTGAAATAATGGCTTATTTGACAACACTACTCTAACCCATAAAACCCCTAAAACCCATGAAAAAAAATGAGTTACGGGGCGGAATCTCTTGGAATTTTCGTTTATGTTTTGAATGATTAATTCTAGAATAGTGTATTAATAATGGGCTAGCGCGTCCTCCTATTCGGGTTGCCAAATTAGCAAAGGCCAACTGTCAACAGCTGTCAGTTGTAGTTATGAACGCCTACGAGAGGCAGGTACATTTCCAAAATTAAAACAAGAAACAAATTAAGTGGACATCGGAGGAGCTTCATGAGATGGTGACGTCTTCGTCAAATGAAGAATATCAAGTCTGACGCAGAGCTGGCCATATTTCTCCACAACAGGTAGCCTAGGCTAAACTTCATCTGCATCGCTAACTTCAGCTAAATGTTCAGCTATGTTACTTTGGTTAGAGGTATTTTTTGTTTTCACTGTTTCCGTAATGTGTAGCTGGGTCATGGTTGGAGAAACGTTTAAGCAGCTGCAGGTCAACCAACGTTAGCTAAGTCTTCATTACATCTGGCAACCCAGAAGAGGCTCGCGTCTGGTAGTCTTGAGAACGTTCACCAGTGTTTTGATTTTGGCCTACAGAACGTTCGGTAACAATCCTACAAATCGCACCTTTAAGGCGACTGAACACAACATCTAGTTTCTCACAGTGGCTATCAAAGTCACTAGAAAACACTAACACATCATCAAGGTATATCAGTAGAACATCGAATGCTAAATCACCCAACACCACTTCCATAAGCCGTTGAAATGAGGCGGGGGCGTTACATAGGCCAAATGGCATCCGAGTCCACTGATATAGGCCAAATGGCGTAGTGACGGCAGTCTTCTCCTGATCATCTTCATGAACTGCTACTTGGAAATAGCCTGCTGTCAAATCAAGGGATGAAAAGAGCTTTGCTTTACCAAGGGCATCTAACGACTCTTCCACCCTCGGCATAGGGTAGGCATCCTTCAACGTCACACTATTCAATTTTCGATAATCACAGCAGAATCGTACCGACTTGTCTCGTTTGATGACAATCACAGCAGGGGAGGCCCATGGGCTGCAGCTTTCCTTGAGAACCTCTTGTGCCACAAGGTCCTGCACATGTTTCTTGAACTCTTGAAAGATATGTGGCGGAACACGTCGATGCCTCTGCTTGATTGGTCTTGCATCTCCAGTCTGGATATGATGAGTCACAGTGGTGGTGTATCCAAAGTCACTGTTATGTTGGGAGAAGACATCTTGATGTTTTTCCAATAGGTTGTTTAACTTCAGCACCTGAGGTGGCGTCAGCCCTTGGAGATTGGCCTGCACCGGCACAGAGAGTGGTCCAGTTCCCTCTGTCGACTGGACACTTCCGTGTCTAATCTCCCTCACATAGACTCCTCCCTCCACCTCCTCCACAGTCACTATTTCCCTTGGTACAATTTCATCTGGTTTACTCAGCTCTGCCACTCTGGATCTCGGGAACAATGTGATGGACTTCTCACTTGAATTGAGTAGGCGTACTGGTACTTTCCCTTCAGCAGCTTGAGCTAGGACATTTGCCACTAGTAGACCACGAGGGAGACTCATACTGGTAGAGGCCTCAACCAGCACCTTACACTTTACCTTAGGGGGTATCCTACAGCGCCCCTCAATTACTTTTTCGCTGAAAGGAGGAATGGTAACGGCTCGTTTCCCTGCCACCTTTACATAACCAATCCAACCGCTTGGGCCCACACACCTTTCACCCTCTTCAATAGTGACCAGTACACGACTAAGACTAGCCTCCCCTGTCTTGGCTGTACCTCGGTCCAATTTCTTGATACCTTTGAAATCAGTGAAAAGGCCTTTAAGCTCTCCTACCACATTCATACCCAAAATACCAGGCACTGCCTTCCTTTCCTTTGCACTACTGCAACTGTCTCAACACCTTACCCATACACTCAATGTCTGCTTCGAGGCACCCAACAACTGGAATTTCAATGCCATTAGCTGCCGTGAGGCAAACCCATTTAGCTGGAGACAGCGAAGATTCTGTTTTTCCAAAGTGTTCCCTGAAATAGCTTTCAGGGATGGTGGTAACCTCAGAACCAGTGTCAAGAAGGCAACTGGTCTTCACCCCATCTATCAAAACATCAATTGTGAAGCAATCACCGAAAGCACTACTAGAAGAACACACTGAACCTCTCCCATTTGTTTTAGACACTGTCTTGATGTCAGCAGAAGTCGAGGCACCGGGGTTTTGTATAATATCCTCGACCTGGCCCACTTCTGTTGTAGTAAGGGCCGCCATCTTCACTCTATGTTCACCTTGCTTGGCCTGATTGCATGTGCGGCTTGTGTGACCTGGTCGGTTGCAGGTGTAGCAAACAAGTCTTCCTTCACCATCCCTTAGTGGTGGCCTGCTAGATCTACTAGGCGTTGTAGCCTGCTCCATGCCATGAACCATTTTGAAGAGCTCCTCTTGGCGGGTAGCAAGACTTTGAATAGCTGCATGGAGCGAATTAAGTGTCAGTGGGGAAGATGCTTCTTCAGCAACTGTAGAATGAACAGCTCCTCGCACTGGACCCTTGGCCGCACCAGCTGCAGGGGCCTCTTCCTCCTCAGACCATATAATGGCAGCATGCATAAGGTCGAGGAAAGTCTCAGCCGGTTGTTGTTTTTCTTGTCTCTTCATTTCACGGCGTAAGAAATCATCTCGGAGGCCGAGCACAAACTGTTCTTTTAACATTTTTTCAGAATCTCGAATGCGCTCCGGGTCTCGCCGTTTCAGTCTACGCAGCTTTTCCTGCAGATCATAGGCATACGCACGTATCTTCTCACCAAGCAATTGCTTCCTATCATAAAACTCTTTAAGACGGGTACCAATGGGGACCTTGTCTCCATATGTCTTCTCAAGCACCTCAAAGACCTTCTGTACATCTGTAGTGTCTTCCCTCAACATGAACTTGACGGTCAGCTTTGCCTCACCCTTGAGGTGCTGTCTTAGCAACTCAATCTTATCTTCCTCAGGGACCCTGGAAATCTTAAAGCAGGATTTCATGGACACTATCCACTCCTCTACACATGGTTCACCCTGGGACGGACTGCCGGTGAAATCAGAACATTTTCTTTCCCTTGGAATATACAAGGCTGCTGGAGTTTTGTTTTGTTGTTCAATAACGGTCTTTGCCATCGACAACGCCTCTCTCTGATCCTGCCTAGCTTGATCAAGGAGCGCTGCCTGTTCCCCTAGCCGGGCTGTCTGCTCTGCAACCGTTGTTTGAAGATCTTGAAACTGCTTTTGTAATTCTTCCATGTCCATTATGAAATAGCCAATAAACTACAATGTTGCAATGTTAAGGATTTAATCCTGTTCGTGACGCCAATATGTAGCGGACGGAATCTACATCCGCATAGTAAGGGTTACGCCTGTTCCCAGGATGACTGGAAATTACAAGATCTGTGTCCCTAACCCCCAAGTCAATTCGCCTCAGACCTATGCTGCTTTCACTAGATGAATAGAATAGTTTAGGCTTCAGGATTTCAGTGTGTCACAGTGATGACCTAAAGAGCATAACACGTTCATAAGTGTGGGTTTGTTAAGTGTCACTTACCCTGTGTTGTCCCCAAACTACACTATTCTGACAGCAGAGAATGAGACTCCAGAGACGATTACCTGAAATCAAAATTAAGAACTCCCCAGCGGAAACAGTATTTGAAAAGTAGAAAATAAGTGCTGGTTTATTATACTATCGCACTTGTAAAAAGATATGAGATAAAATACAATGAAATAAAATATTTTGTCAATCAAAACAATCAATGAGTTTACCCCTCACTCTTGACAAATGTATAACACACAAAATGGTTGGCCAACCTTTAGATACCGAGCGCTCAAATAATGCTATTCTTAATGTTCAATGAATTCAATATGGAACCCTTAAGTTCAATGTCACAAATGTCAGAATATACTATTCAACCTTGAAGTAGCCTACTAACAATTCTTAGCAAAATTGTACAATAACATTTGCCATAATAACAAAGATAATGTGTTACAATAACCAATGTACTGCTTTGGGCATAAAATGTCTCAGTCCAAAATACCCAATTCAAAACGAAAGTGTTCAAATGAGCTCCTTGTAATTCAGTCTGTATGGTTTAACAAAAATGATTAGATTAACTTCCTCTTCTTTACACAGTCCGTAGCCGTTAACAAAGTAGCAAAACAAATAGAAAAATCCTTCGTTTCAGTTCTAGCAGGAGCTATTCCACGGTAGCAAAAATAAACAAAAATGAAAGTCCACTCGCAATATAGTTGCTGGCAAATGACACAAAATTAGGTTACTTCACCTCACGTTGTCACTTTAACTTTCAACCGGCCGCTGACGTCGTGGAGCAGTCTGAACTTAGCAGCGTGGGGAGCCCAATATCAGCTAACCAACTCGCAAACGATAGTTTAACTCTCCTTCCCTCGGCAGGTGCACTGAGCCTCACACTCGCACATAGGCTTACACACCCCAAAAGCCAGGAGGCAAACAGAACTTTGCGCTACTCACTTAAACTTTACTAATACTGAACATTAACACCGTTCTTCTTAATTATATCTTCCTATCGCAGCCATTCACACGTTACCGCTTTTCTCTGTCTCCACGTATCTCTCACTCTCCCTCCAACTTCCGGTGCAGATCTACTCCACACTTCTTCTATGGTATTTCTAAATGCTGATTGGTTACCGATTAAAATATTTTAAAAGTAAATATATTTTACATCTGTCACATACGCATGGGTGTGGTTTGGGCGTAACGTGCAATAAACCAATCAAAGCGGCATCTCACGTTCCCTTTAACAACAGGCACGCTTGTTCTATAGTCGATTGCTCCAAAGCTTGGAGTTATTTCAGATGGGCAACAACAAGGTAGGCAAAATTAGGGTGCTTGTCAAAACCTTAGCGCAGCTGGAATAATGCTTAGGCTGATGTTAAAGCGCACAGAATGTTTAAAGCCATACACAACGGTAAATTGGAACTAGGTCCGGGGTGGGTAATCGGGAGAATCGGGAGAATTCCCGGTGGGCCGCTTCACTTTTGGGCCGGTTAAGGAAAAACATATCGACATTTGTCACGTTAGTCTATCTTTTCTTAGGCTACTCACCTTCCGCAATCTATGCCTGACACCACAGCCTCTGCATGGGTTGTAGCCTACCATTTGAGGTAGTTCTCCCCTCCCAAAAAGAGTTGGTTGGGTCCATATAGCCCGTCTTTTCCAAAACGTTTTCTCAGATAGGCCTACCGATAGCCGGGCCGGCCCTACCGTAGCGATGATAAGAGTCAGGAAGGATGGATGGTTTAAAGAGGCCAGGTAAAAAAAGAAAGGAAGGCATTGGAGGAGGATGTTGCCAAATGTGCCAAGCTTCCAGATTTTTTCCAGACACTGGCAACTGGTAAGAGAGATAGCAATGATTAGCAGCGTAATTATTGGGGAATGCCCACGGCGGCAGCCGTATCCAAACGCAACAACCCGCTGTCTAGGGGAAACTAACTAGGTACCATTCTACCTGCCATGGGTCCCTAACCTCAGTGTAGCATTATGTCGTGTTAGTCAGTGGGTAGGAGGCTACTTGCGTGGGTGCAAAAACCAGAGGGATAGGCCTACGCCAGCTTACCTCGTAGTCTCGTCTCCAGGCCAGCCCAAGCTACCGGCCTGATGCCGGCCAGCCCAAGCGTCCGTATGTCCAAGTTCACAAAAAGGGGAGGGGGGGGGGGGGTCAGTCGCTGTAGCCCAGTCCTAAAATCCCAAAGGTCCTAAAAGAGTCCTGGTCGTGGCCAAGTCCCAAGGCGAAAATCCCCAGAGACTCACCGAACTCCAGGCCTCTTCCACAATAGCGCTAGCCGCCATTACCCACCTGAGCTGCCTTAATAGCTCAATGAGCCAATAAGTGGCCAGAGGTGAGCCAACGCCCCCTCTGGTGGATGGGATGTGAAAAATGACAGTGTCATGCCTAACCTGTGCATCTATCCTAACAGTAATATTGGACGTTAGTGTTGTCAACCTATTCTCAAGCAACTTATTAAATTAATTAAAATATTAGCCTTTTTGTATCATCCAACATTGCGATTCATAGACTTTGCAAATATTATGCAAATATCGTTAACAAAACCCAAGCTTGATCTGTGTGGCTATGCTGTAAAAATGGTCGTCTCTGAGCAGTAGATCAGCCGGTCCCTGATGATGATGAGCCCAAAATTTGCGAGGAGGAGGCCATGCGGGACAAGTAGAGAGGATAAAAGATCAGTATATGATAGCAGTAATCTACATGAACCTATATGCCTTATTTGCTCAGAAGTGAGTGTAAGTAGCCTACATCACCAAACACCAATATGATAGTCTACCCACGCAGAAAAACATGTAAACATTAGTTCAATATGCCTCTTTGTGGAAGAGTGGAATACATTTCAAATGCTTTATTTTTTTTCAACCTATCCTTGTGGAATAGTGGAATATTTTTTGTTAACTTCGCAGTTTAAGTAAATTATTATAGAACCTTTATATCACAAACAAGGACTTGAAACGAGGTTTTTAGGATGCAGACGCTCAAGGCGTTACTTTACTTAAACAAAACAAAAGGCCACAGTGGGCAAACACGACAAAAGGTATTTTCTTTTCACAGAGCTTCACGCTGAATCCACAAATAATAATCGACAACACACACTGAGAGTCCAGGGTTTAAATAGGAACTTAATTAGGATTGGAAACAGGTGGGCACTTAACAAGGCGGGAAACTAATGAAGGCAAACTAAAATTCTGGACTGGAGTAGCTGCAGGGACTGGAGCTGGAACAGAGGGCTGGGATAGCGTGGATGTGACACTTTACACATTTGTTGAACCATGGTACTAATAAAAACAGGATAGTAAGAACTGAACTGTTGCTTAATTTATTCAATTTCCACCATCATGGAAAAAGTGAGCTGGTCTTGGGCCTGAAACTCCCAGGCTGAAAAGTGGCCCCCAAAACTAAAGGTAACTTTAGCCTTTATAGGGCTGTATAAAGTTGTCCACATGAATAGGTTGTAATTCGGTTTATATACTATATATATACTATAGGTCTTATAGTATATATATAGTATATTTTCATTGCATTCCTTTGGCTTCTTTGATCCATACCTGTACAGAGGTGGCATCTTTTGTAAATGGATAAGGGCTGATTGAAGATTTGTTCGAGGGATGTTTCATAAAGGTGCCTCAGAGATTCACAATTATGCAAGTCATTTCTATCAGCTGTGAAAAGATGCCTTCCATTTGTTAAAATAAAATAATAATTGCTCCCACGTTTTGTTGACCAACATCAAATCAGACAAAAACAATTACCGTTTTCATTTCAAATATCATAATTATCACGGTTGATTACCACAGTGTAGAAACTGTGTGTTTAATCCTTCCTAGCTTCATCCAAGCCTGCTTTTGACATACAGTAGGCCTGGTACAATGAAACAAAACTGGTACCCTACTGATTCTGATGTCTAATTGATGGATTCAATTGAGATTCGGATTAGGCTACACCTGCTTTTAAAAGACGGAACATTTTCACCGCAAAACATGCACTGTATGCACTGTGTGCATGCATGTAGCCACAAAGTTTGTTTCGGCAGTCAGGATGTAGGGCTATGTGAATGAAAATATGTCCTTCTCCAGTAGCAATAGGCCACTTTAAAATGCACCAGAATAAAGGGATCACATCTACTCAGTAACAACAATGAGCACCCCCAGGTGAAAATGAGTTCCAGCGTCCCCGGTTAACTTTTGATAAGGTTTTGCACATATTTTTGTAACATAGTAAACACTGTCAAACTTTTTGAAAGTATTTCAGCTTGTGTAGGCCTATCAGTTCTTTCTGAACATATTGAACACACTATTAAAAATACTGCGATAATACCAAAAACCATGATAATTATGACCGCTGCTAGCGAAGCGGTCATATAGGGATTGTCAAAGTTTTTTTTTTTTTTTTTTTTTCCCCCGTCATCTACTTCCTGAAATTTTGGTCAACGATACCCTGGGCACCGAAACACCGGGGCACATGAAATTTGGTGGGTATGTAGCCCCACTAGACTTTTACGGAAAAATTTCGTTTGGTCCCCGGGGGCCACTCCCCCTCCGCGCTGGGCCCCCCGAAACCCAAAAAATGCAGTTTTTCCTAAATAACTACCTGAACCGTGGCACCGAGGATGACGAATGGTCTCGAATTTATGGTATGTTGGTCTCAAGGGCCCACATCAACCTAGCCCATAATCACTCATTTGTGATTTGCACCCCCCCGGTAAAAAATGAAAATGCAATATTATTCTGCTTTAATCGCCCCTCTCTTCAGTAAAGACGTTCAGAACTGCACCAAATTTTATGTGTATGATTAACCTGACATTCTCTGGGGGTATGCCAAGTTTCGTAGAATTTCATCCATGGGGGGGGGGGGGGGGGGTCTAAAAAATTAAATTATGTGTATATTTAGTGACTGTACACTCATTGGCCTGTAGATGGTGGTGCACACATATACACACGCACACACACACACAGGCACGTATACCATCAGTATCGGCAATTAGAGTGGCCGATACATAATTACAAATTCAGTAGGATTAAAGGAAAACCAAATATTCATCATAATAACTAGATGTACCGCGTAGCGGTACAAAATATGACCGCCGCTCAGTCCTGCACATCCATTCCGCGAAAATAAATCATATTAATGAATTTGTCTCCATCTTCTACTCCATCCCCCACTCTTGAAACTTTTGTGTATGCTTGTTTGGAATGTGTGTTTGCACACATTCCGCACACAAAGTAGCCTACTGGCGCTGCAAAGGTGAATAGATTTGTTTCTGGGCCAAAAAATCTGTAACATTGTTATAAAACCTTTAAAATCTCTAAACAATCACAAGTAGGGCAGTTCATCATAGTCCATCCATTGCAACTGGACTGATGAAAGGTACACCTGTAGGCTACATTGTATTTGGGAAAAGCAGAAGGTAGCAGCATAATGTATTTATTTATTTATTATTAAACTAAAACAATCCCTGTCAGTTCCATGCAGTTTTCAACAGCTATCAAGAAGAGAGGTCATGTCATGGATTTTTGTGAATGTTTCTTCTTCTACATATGCATAGGTTTAGTCATCTAGTTCAAATTATATTCAGCTTTATTGTCAATGCACAAATTAAATACCAGTAGTCTAAAACAAAATGCCGTTTTACCCATTGGTGCAAATAACTGACATGTCCAAAAGGGCCTTCATGAAATGCGTTGCGAGACTGTTCATACACATTTTAACGGGCAAAGTTGAAGAGCTACTCTCCGTTATTGTTTGTGCAAATAATATGCTGATTCATGTTCCCTTGCATTTTGCAACCATGAGGTCCATGGTTAAGCTCAATCTTTTGACGCAATCTTTTGATTTTCACCCAGCCTAGTCCATGGTAGGCGCCCGATAGAAATATTGTTTAATTTTGCGATTGAGATATCCACGCACTGGCGCCCCCCCTGCGACGTGTTCGCCCCCCGGTTTTAGAGCTATTCTAAATGCAAAAATGCATAGACATTGCATGACAAAACCGTGACTGTTAACAAACTATAAGCTATATAAGGTAGGCCCTATGCTAGGCCTATTACACAACACAAATTGTCACCAGGCTATGCTGGCGACCCAAATAAAATCTCCGTTGGAACCAATGGCTTACACCTTACAGTATCAAGCTGCCACCTCTTGGCGAAAAGTTAATAGTTTTGCATATCAGTAGTAATACATTTCACGTAGCTGTGAATCACGGAAAGGGCGAATGAAGTGGACACTTCTAAATGGAACCCAACCCACTGTACAGTAACTCAAGGTCTGTGGCTAAAGCAGCCATAATGAAAGCGTTATCATTGTTTGGATACTTCACACACACGTGTTTTTTAATCGCATAGACTACAACTACCAAGCTGGAATCAAAGCACATCGACTCCCCTCTCACACCCTAAACACGCACTTCGAACAAACAAAAAGCGCCTCAGTCTCACGGAATAGCCATAGGCAAAACTGTATCTGACCGGTGTAACGTTGGTACTAAATCATCCATCGCAAAGAATGATTTTTGTAGCACGTGCAACAAATATGTGTAGGTACAGCCCTGCCCTGAATACATCTCAACGTGCGCTCTAAAACATCTGGTTTAAATGGAGATGTAGATCATCACGGGATCATAGACAGGTTATCTTTCAGGTAGCCTAGGCCTATATATTTTCCATTAAAAAACCATCACGTACCGAACGTGTTGTGGCTAACTCACTTAGCTCCTGTTAGTAGCCTAGGTTATGGTCATAAGCAAATGAGATGACAGTCGAAAGATACAATTAGTGCTGTTATCGATTTGCTTGGTAGCCTATAAACGCATTTATGGTTTTCTACAAATACATCAATAATCAAATTGGCCTCCATCACTCAACCATGCTAACGGTAACATTATTTTACCTACGTTCTGCTATTGATAGGATTAACGTAGCCTACCTGCAGTAAAAAACAAGCATGTCCGATAAACATTCTCAGATTTATTTCGGCTTCAAGAGGAAATGGGAATTACAGTTCATGCAGAAATCATCCTACCCTTAGACGTTCTCTGCGGTAAACTACTGTAGCCTACAGTCTTGTCCTTGTAGGAAGCATAGTGTCTTTCTAACCCACTTTAGATTAACTTCCAACAAAATTACGTCTCACTGCAACGATGCGCCATCTAGTGGACAAACGACTACTTATCGCCAATACTGTAAATGCAGCCATGATGATGATGATGATGAATATTTATTTTGGCTTTCTTTTAATCCTACTGAATTTGTAATTATGTATCAGCCGTTCTAATACCGATAGTATGTGGGTGCCTGTGTGTGTGTGCATGTGTATAATTGTGCACCACCATCTACAGGCCAATGAGTGTGTAGAGTCACTAAATGTACACATAACTTAATTTTTTAGACCCCCCCATGGATGAAATTCTACGAAACTTGGCATACCCCCAGAGAATGTCAGGTTAATCATACACATAAAATTTGGTGCAGTTCTGAACGTCTTTACTGAAGAGAGGGGCGATTAAAGCAGAATGATATTGCATTTTCATTTTTTACCGGGGGGGTGCAAATCACAAATGAGTGATTATGGGCTAAGTTGATGTGGGCCCTTGAGACCAACATACCATAAAAAATTCTTCATCCTCGGTGCCACGGTTCAGGTAGTTATTTAGGAAAAACTGCATTTTTTGGGTTTCGGGGGGCCCAGCGCGGAGGGGGAGTGGCCCCCGGGGACCAAACGAAATTTTTCCGTAAAAGTCTAGTGGGGCTACATACCCACCAAATTTCATGTGCCCCGGTGTTTCGGTGCCCCGGGTATCGTTGACCAAAATTTCAGGAAGTAGATGACGAAAAAAAAAAAAAAAAAAAAAAAAAAAAAAAAACTTTGACAATCCCTGACGCTTCGCTGCATTTCCAGTATTGGCGTCACGTAGTCGTTTGTCCACTAGATGGCGCATCGTTGCAGTGAGACGTAATTTTGTTGGAAGTTAATCTAAAGTGGGTTGGAAAGACACTAAGCTTCCTACAAGGACAAGACTGTAGGCTACAGTAGTTTACCGCAGAGAACATCTAAGGGTAGGATGATTTCTGCATGACATGTAATTCCCATTTCCTCTTGAAGCCGAAATAAATCTGAGAATGTTTATCGGACATGCTTGTTTTTTACTGCAGGTAGGCTACGTTAATCCTATCAATAGCATCAATAGCAGAACGTAGGTAAAATAATTTTACCGTTAGCATGGTTGAGTGATGGAGGCCAATTTGATTATTGATGTATTTGTAGAAAACCATAAATGCGTTTATAGGCTACCAAGCAAATCGATAACAGCACTAATTGTATCCTTGAACTGTCATCTCATTTGCTTATGACCATAACCTAGGCTACTAACAGGAGCTAAGTGAGTTAGCCACAACACGTTCGCTACGTGATGGTTTTTTAATGGAAAATATATAGGCTACCTGAAAGATAACCTGTCTATGATGCATCCTAAACACCGCTGGGACATTTCTGCTCAAGGTCTCAAAAAGCATCTGAGTCAACGTTCATTCCCAAACACCCATATAGGCTACTTCAATCCTCTATTTTCAAAGGTGATTCAAGTAAGGAAGAGCATGGCTCAAAGTAAAGTAACTGAAACTACATAATTCGTCAAAGTGAATAATTTGTGTCAACTCGCCGCAATGTAGATTTATTAACGCACCTGTGATGATCTACATCTCCATTTAAACCAGATGTTTTAGAGCTCACGTTGAGATGTATTCAGGGCAGGGCTGTACCTACACATATTTGTTGCACGTGCTACAAAAATCATTCTTTGCGATGGATGATTTAGTACCAACGTTACACCGGTCAGATACAGTTTTGCCTATGGCTATTCCGTGAGACTGAGGCGCTTTTTGTTTGTTCAAAGTGCGTGTTTAGGGTGTGAGAGGGGAGTCGATGTGATTCCAGCTTGGTAGTTAGTCTATGCGATTAAAAAACACGTGTGTGTGAAGTATCCAAACAATGATAACGCTTTCATTATGGCTGCTTTAGCCACAGACCTTGAGCTAGGGGAGACCGGGGCTGGTTGGAACAGGGGCAGGTTGAAACACTGTTAATATCCAGGCTACTAGAGGGAGCTGCAACAAAATTCCAACACTAAACTGATGGCCTTATTGAGTAGCATAAACTCACGTATGTAACTGGTCTCCAGGTCATTAACCCTTTAGGTGAGAACAACTTTTTAATTTTGTAGTGTCAAAACTTAGAATATGCACCTCCCACTAAATACATCATAGAAGGGTAATAGTTAGGGATATAAAAAAAAGATTGATTATAATTGATTGCTAGGGGACTAATCTATAATTTAAAATGAAGTTTGAAAACCTGAGGTGACTGATATTAGCAGGCTAACAGCATTTGTGCAAAAAAGTTTGACCTAATGTGGGCGGGGCAGGTTGGCACACTGATTTTGGGGTTGGTTGGCACATACATTCCCTATGGCTATTTTGTGACAAATCTATAAACTTTGTATTTTATGCATAAAAACATCATCAATCTTTATTGTTACATTGTTATTGTAATTACTGAACATAGTTTTACATTTGGAAGCATTTCAGACATTTTTAAACATTTGAAGTTAAAAAAAATCGGTAGGGAGCAAATTGATCTTGACGGTGGGCCCTACTGAAGAAAAACACACAGGAAAGACATCAGCAAAGCCCTACAGGCAGTGATATAGATGAGCACTTCAAACAAAACCAAAAGGAGTACTACAAAGGACTATAACATAGGTGTTCCAACCAACCTCGACTACATGTGCCAACCAACCCCGTGCATGGGGCAGGTTGGCACACATGCACAACACCACTTTAATCATAAATAACTCAAAACAAGGGATCGATCATTTGTTGACATTGAATGTATACATTTTGTAGCTGAGATCCCAAGCTTTCAGTTAATCACAATTTGACCATTTCAACGCATTGTAAGACGGAGAAATATAACCGAGAGTGAAAAGTGTTCCAACCAGCCCCGGTCTCCCCTACTGTACAGTGGGTTGGGTTCCATTTAGAAGTGTCCACTTCATTCGCCCTTTCCGTGATTCGCCAAGAGGTGGCAGCTTGATACTATAAGGTGCCATTGGTTCCAAAGGAGATTTTATTTGGGTCGCTAGCATAGCCTAGTGACAAGTGTTGTGTAATAGGCCTAGCATAGGGCCTACCTTATATAGCTTATAGTTTGTTAACAGTCACGGTTTTGTCATAACTCCCTCTATGCATTTTTGCATTTAGCTCTGAAACCGGGGGGCGAACACGTCGCAGGGGGGGCGCCAGTGCGTGGATATCTCAATCACAAAATTAAATAATATTTCTATCGGGCGCATACCATGGACTAGGCTGGGTGAAAGTCAAAAGATTGAGCTTAACCATGGACCTCATAGTTGCAAAATGCAAGGGAACATGAATCAGCATATTATTTGCACAAACAATAACGGACAGCTCTTCAACTTTGCCCGATAAAATGTGTATACAGTCTCGCAACGCATTTCATGAAGGCCCTTTTGGACATGTCAGTTATTTGCACCACTGGGTAAAACGGCATTTTGTTTTAGACTACTGGTATTTAATTTGTGCATTGACAATAAAGCTGAATATCATTTGAAGATGACTAAATTTATGCATATGTAGAAGAAGAAACATTCACAAAAATCCATGACATGACCTCTCTTCTTGATAGCTGTTGAAAACTGCATGGAACTGACAGGGATTGTTTTGTTTAATAATAAATAAATAAATACATTATGCTGCTACCTTCTGCTTTTCCTATACAATGTAGCCTACAGGTGTACCTTTCATCAGTCCAGTTGCAATGGATGGACTGTGATGAACTGCCCTACTTGTTATTGTTTAGAGATTTTAAAGGTTTTATAACAATGCTACAAATTTTTTGGCCCAGAAACAAATCTATTCACCTTTGCAGCGCCAGTAGGCTACTTTGTGTGCGGAATGTGTGCAAACACACATTCCAAACAAGCATACAAAAAAGTTTCAAGAGTGGGGGATGGAGTAGAAGATGGAGACAAATTCATTAATATGATTTATTTTCGCGGAATGGACAGGACTGAGCGGCGGTCATATTTTGTACCGCTATGCGGTACATCTAGTTTTGGTCACTATAACCATGAGGATAAAATTTCATACATCCCTACTCCAAACACACATGATCAAATAGTTAGGCCTACTTAAATTGTCTGTTGTATAAAGTTGTTAATCAAATTACCAAATCAACATGCACTCTCCACTAGTTACTATTTTTTGATGTAATGTTAGATGTGAGGGAACACTTATGGCTTTACAAGTTACCAGAACACATGGTAAAGACCAAAGAAATTAACAGACAATTACAACGATTTGCAACTTACTTTGCCCTTATAACTATTAGTATTAACAACATTTTAACAATATCTAAATACATTGAATTAATTTATATATATATATATATATATATATATATATATATATAAACTATTTAAAATGTCTGTCAAATATTGAAACAAACATAATATCTAGGCTACATCACTTCAGGCAGAGCAAAACTATCTCTTTCCCCATTAAAAAATAGACTATAGCCATGCTGTCATGATATCTGACATATGCGTATGCATGCAATATGCCAACTGACATTTGGGGGGATTTGATGACTATTGCATTGCACATTGGCTGGGGATGTATAACATATATGTCAACTTACATTGTTTGCCCTCTGAAAAAAATGATGTCATGTTTTTTTTCCCCCCTCTGGATTAATTTTGATTTTCCTTGTTGTGTGTGCCCTGAGCTTTAAAGAAGCCCTCACGTCTGTGACAGGCACAAGTAAGATAACCTAGCTAAATTCTCAGCTTGTTTAGGACCCCATACTGAACGTGTGAGAACACAGACAATATACATAGACGCCGCATCGACCGCTACTCCCTACTAGCGCTGACGAGACGTGGGGCCGCCATCTTGGATCGGTCATCCACTCCAATCAGTGTAATCTGTTTAGCTGGTGCAATGAGCTGTCAGCACATTTAATTAATCATACTCATACTGAATACCGAACAGATTTTCACATGTTTTTTTTTTTTTTTGCTGCAAAGGTCATACATGTAGTTATGATACAGGCCACATGGTTCGGCGTATTTTAAAATTCATAGTGGGTTTAACAGTAATAGAATATTCTGATATATGATAAAGTGACCTGACGTCCGATATCAAAACTGGGAACATAATCCATGTTTGACAGCATAGACAAAACTAGTTTGATACAAGTTTAATGAGTTAAATATAGTTCACAGTTGACAGAAAAGTTCCATCAACAGCATTATTCACAGTTCACAGAAAGGTTCCATAAACATTTAAGTGAGATCAGTGCCATTCAGACATCTGAGGGGTATTCCAAGTAGGCCTATGTGATTTAGTGACAAATTTGGGTAAATTGACTCAGAATAAGTTGTAAACCTCCCAGTAGAAAAGCTGTATGATACAGGAAACATGGTTGTGTGTATTTTAATATTCATAGTGGGCTTAACAGTAATAGAATATTCTGATATATGATGTATTATAAAGTGATGACATCCAATATAAAAACTGGAAACATAACTAATCCACGTTTGACTGGTTTGATACAAGTTTTAGTTGTATTGAGTTTAGTTTGAGTTAAATTTACAGAAAAAATCCATTAACATTTTCAGTTCAGTGCCATCAAAAATAAAGTTTGATGAACAGACATTGGTGTGGCATAAGTAAAGGAAATGGAGTAACTGGGTTCAATATCAACAACATTTGTTAGACAAGTTCCATAAATATTGTAAAGTGCAAGTTTGTAGGTTTGTTTCTGATCCTTAAAAAACAGACATTGGTTTGGCATAGTAAGTGTAACAGTTCATCAATTCAAGACAAAAAGGTGACTTCACTTACAGTGTCAATGGGTTCATCAACAGCATCTGTTATTTACAGTTCACAGAAAGGTTCCAGCCCCAATGAAGAGATTAAATAAAAAGGAATTAAGAAACATTTAGAAACTGCTAAGATCAGCCCCGTTCATTGCAATCAGTAAAGAATCAGGGAGTGTCTTCACAGGCTCAGTGAGACAGAGGTTACTGTCATGCAGTTGGTTCTATGATTTCGACAACTGGTGCATGTAATTTTGTACGTTCCCACCTTGCTAAAATTGCTTGGGTACACTTTGGCTGAGAACAAAAGTGCTTCAGACAGCCGGTGGGCAAATAAGATGGCAGATCATAGTGAAACTGGGTAAACTCCATAAAAGAGGACTGAGTCAACCAGACGATGGGAAAATGGGACACAGAGTGGCGAATGCAGGTGATGAAGGTGGAGCTCATAAATCAAATATTCAGTCACAGTGTAGCAGATGCCCTGCAGTACTGCAATGAAGAGCTGCACCTTCCTCAGTTCCAGGGGTGTGAGGAGATCGTTCAGTTCATTCACAGTCTCCTTGAGCAAGGCAGTTGTTCTGGGTAGATATAAAATAAATACATGAATGAAAAAGGAATTTGAGAGGCATCTTATTCTTGTTAGGGTAAATGACATGTGAATAATAGTGTTGGGCAAGCTACCTCGAAATTGTAGTGAGCTAAACTATCAGTTACTCTTCCATGAATAAAAACACTACACAAAACTGCCACCCAGTCAAATGTATTAGTAACACAAACACAGCAGTAGGTTAGTTCACTACATAGGAAGCTACTTTAAATTGTGCTAATTTCACGTGACAACAAAAGTGTAGCTTGTGTGGCTAAGCTACTTGATAAATAAAGAAGTTAAGCTATTGAAAAGTTACTTTATTCAGGAAATAGTGAAGCTAGGATACCAACGCTTAGACTACAAGTAGCAGCTAGCGATTGCCCAATAATAGGCTACAGTCTGTGCCACTTGTGTAACATTTGCCAGCCAAATCTAGTATGATTTATTTCTACAATAGCCTTCTTGTGTCAGTTGTAATCTAAGTCAGTGTTATGGAATATGACTTATCAAGTCTCAGTTCATAGCCGGGTGAACACTGAGTAAACATAGCCTAGCTAGCTGGCTACGATTTTCATACAGTAATATCAAAGATCCTTGCTCCTTCTCAACTCTCTGGTAATATTCTATTCACAAAATACAACCAATAGTACGGTAATGTTAAATCTTACTTATGAAAAGTAAATCCCCCGAGCCCTGTTTGCAATGATCCGCCGATTTGAGCAGGAACATGCTGCACAGGGCTGGCATCTTGTGTCTTCTGCTGCAACACAACGAGGAGTATGACCGGTCCAAGATGGCGGCCGCATTTCTTGTTTCCAGAAGCCAATGCAGCGTCTATGTATATTATGTCTATGTGTGAGAACCTGGTGAGAACTCTAGTAACACTGAGTCTGGGGTGTGGTAGCCTAAGCTACCTTTACTCTCTAGGATTTATGCACCAAGATAACTGAAGTAGCCTAAATATATTTGTGTCTTGAAATTATGTTTGAAATAAATGTCTTAGAACAAAAACGTTGTGTAAGAGTTATCTTGTATTTTATAAGTTAGTGAAAACGAAAATCGATAGCAGTAGGCTAGTTGAGTTTTCTGGCGCTCCCTAAATCTGAGCGCGATATCTCAAAAATGCCTTGACATACATGCCTGAAATTTGGTATGAGCGTTTGTATGCACTCAAAGATGAAGTGAATTGATGTTGGAGGTCAAATGTCAAGGTCAAAAACACCTTGAGTGTCTTTGAGTATCTCAAGAACGTCTTGACACACAAGGTTTTTTGGTACGAGGGTTTGTATGAAAAAGATTAAGTGATTCAATGTTTTTTTCCAGGAATCTCCCCACCAACATTAAGCCAACAGCTTTCCATCCACTATTGTAATTCCTCTGGCATTACATTTCTAGTTATTATTATTATTATTATTACTGCAGTGCCCCATTCAAAACATGCTATTCCTATAGAAAATCTCTAGTCCAATTACATGCACGCAGGTAGGCCTGTTTTAAAAATAGGATGATAGTGGAAATCAACAATCCAGCTAAGCATTCAATAATGAAAATTAAATATTATTATATTATTTAAACATGCAGTAAGCAGAATTTAAGCATGGCTGCTGTGGTGTAGTGGAGCTTCAGAATAACGGCAAATAGCAACTTAGTAAATAGCTTTTACTGAAAACTTCAAGCAGTAGCAAACGCATGCTGTATCCAACTCATACATCTTCTTCTAACATAGAATGTGACTGCACCAGCATACATTCTGTAACAGTGCCTCCTAGTGGCGGAATAATAAAGCTGTATTACAGTATTACAGAACACAACATCTCCTCTTCCTGTAAAAGAATACTCTGGCTTACTTCAGCACTCAAATAAAAGTGGTAACTCTGATCCACTATAGGAGAGCAAAACTAAAAGTATTAGCAAATCATTCCTTCTAATAGTCAACTACACAAAATCTGGTTTACTGTTAACTACAGTGACATGTTTAGTAAATGCATGAACCTATAACATAAAATAAGTCAACACAAAATAGCAATCTCATCAACAGGTAGATTGAATCGCATTTCTCACAGAAAATCAACTGAAACAGGTCAATGAGCAACATAGTCCTGATGCCACTTAGGCTTGACTCGGATTCGTGCAGGGTTTGGAGAAGTGTGTGCAGATGTCTGTGAGTGTGGTAGAGTGTCGTTTACATGTGTATCATCAGTTCCAAGTGGAAGGTGGGCCAGGTGAGTTGCATTCCACTTTTTTCCATCGCTCAGTAGGAATGTGTTTGGACCCACTCGTCTTTCCACTTGTACAGGTGGGGAAAATCTGGGGTGAGCTTTGGGAGTTGGACGGGGTATCCTTATCCTTACTCTCTCGCCCTCCTGAAATGGAGGATCACGTGCGCCACGCCTTGAATCAGCATAGCGTTTCATCTTGTCCTGATTCTTTAGCACTGTATCACGCACTTCAGCAGGTGTACGTGTCACAGTGTCAAACAGAGGCAAAATGTCCAATCTAGTGCGCATTTTACGCCCATAGAGCAGTTCATGGGGTGAAGCGGCAGTGGTAGCGTGCGGTGTTGCACGGTACACCTGAAGCCAGGCTTGCACAGCCTCTTTCCATGGCTGTGACTGCAGGATGGCTGTTTGTAGGCAGCTTCTCAGGGAACGATGGAATCGTTCAACAGCACCATTGGCTGCAGGGTAGTACACTGATGTCCGATTATGACGAATACTCTGTGCCTCCATGAACTCTGAAAACTCAGCTGAGGTAAACTGAGGCCCATTGTCAGTAACAATGCACTCTGGGTTGCCATGGCGGCTGAATATGGACATCAGGAACGTTGTGACATCTGCAGTTGTCGTGCTGTGGGTGAAGGCAAGCTCAGGCCACTTGGAGTAGTAGTCCACTAGCGTTATAGCATAGCGGCAGGCAGGAGGAGCAGTTTCGAATGGTCCGACAATATCAAGGCCAAGTTTTTTCCAAGGGCCCTCAGGGAGCTGGACTGGTTGCAGGGGGGCAGGGTGAGAGAAGGCAGTTTTATCGTTTGAGCGGCAGGCAACGCAGGAGGCTATGCAGATCTGAACCTCCGAATCCATTTTTGGCCACCAGTATAAGTCTCGCAGGCGTTGCTTGGTCCGTACGATTCCTTGGTGACTCTCGTGGGCCAAGGTGATCAAGGTCTGACGTAAGGAGATTGGCACTAGAAGTCTTGAGCCTCTGAAAATTAAATTGTCTTTGACGGAGAGCTCATCTCTCACCTTGTAGTATGGGATCATGTTCTGGCTCACGGCTCTGATGGAGGGTGGCCAGCCATGATGAACCTGTTCACGAAGCGTCGTCAGTTCAGTGCATGTAGAGCAGGCCACTTCGAAGTCAGCTACTGGAAGAGCACGTAGTGTGGAGGAGATCTGAGCCACTAATTCAGGCTCCACATCAGCAGAGGAGTCAGCAGATGGTAAGGGAAGGCGGGAAAGGCAGTCTGCTGTATAGTTTTGAGAGCCTGGGCGGTACACAATGTCATAATCAAAGCAAAGCAAGCGTGCAGACCAGCGAGCGACACGCATCCCGGCTCTGCCTATACCTTTGGTGGTAAGCAATGTGGTAAGGGCCTGGTGGTCTGTGCGGAGAGTAAAACGATGGCCCCATAAGTATGTCCGCCATTTTTCAGTAGCCCACACGCATGCCAACGCTTCCTTTTCCACAATTGAGTATTTGCGCTCTGTTGTGGAAAGTGTGCGGGAAGCGAAAGCCACTGGTTTTTCTATGCCGTCAGGCTGTATTTGGGCAAACACAGCACCCAGTCCATAGTCACTTGCATCTGTAGAGATTACTGAGCGGAGTGTGGGGTCATAAAGAGCAAGAGCTTGACTAGCTACCAGGAGCTGCTTAACTTCCTCAAAACTGCTTTGAGCAGCTTCAGTCCATGTGAATGCATCTGTTTCTTTGGCACACTCACGCATAGGGGCAACGACTGTAGCAAAGCTCGGTAAAAATGTAGAGTACCAGGACACAAGGCCTAAGAATGACCTCAAGGTAACTGCATCAGATGGGGGCGGGGCATTTAGGATCGCATCAAAGTGTTCCTGGTCAGGCAGGATCCCCTCAGCAGTGATGACATGGCCAAGGAAGCGCAGTGAAGTCTGCTTGAACTGGCACTTGTTGTCATTCAGCACTAAGCCAGCCTCTTTTAGTTTCAGCAGGACGGTTTTGAGGTTACGGTCATGTGTAGTAGGCGTGTCACCATAAACAATCAGGTCATCAAGGTAGTTTTGAACACCAGGTGCTCCTTGTAGGATTGTTGCCATCATTTTTTGGAACGCAGAGGGTGCAGAGGCTAATCCATAGGGCACCCTGCAAAACCTGAAGAGCCCCTCATGTGTGATAAAGGCTGTAATGTCTCTACTGTCTTCATGGAGTGGTAACTGGTAGTATGCATTTGTAAGGTCAATGCTAGAAAATACCTTAGCACCACGCAGGTTGGCGAGCAGTTCGTCAATGTGGGGCAGCGGATAGCTGTCTATGACCACAGCCTTGTTCGGCTCCCGTAGATCGGCACACATCCGGATTCCACCCTTTTTCTTTGCAGTGACCACAATGGGGGACACCCAGGCAGAGGCATCAATCTTCTCGATGACACCAGCTGTCAACAGGCGATTCAGCTCGGCAGAGACAGCGTCTCTAATAGCAAACGGCAAGCGCCGCAACTTCTGCCGCACAGGTTTGATGGTAGGATCAATTTTTACTTTATGCACAAAGTTCTTAACACAGCCAATCTCAGGATCATTGGTATCAGTGTGTGTTGCAGTGTTTGTAGACATCACGGATGTAGGTGACACTGGGGTTACGACAGAATCCCCTTTAATGCACAGGTCCAAGGCAATGAATAAGTCCATACCCAACAGTGCTGTTCCTCTTTCCACTATGAAGAAAGTGGCTGCAGTAGAGGTGTTTTCCGTGTGTACTTGCGCATGCAGACATCCCAGCACCAGAATGTTGTCTCGAGTGTAGGTCACCAGACTGGTTGGAGCTGCAGACAGTGAGGTGTCGCTGAAAAACTTCTGGTAGATGTAGTGTGGCAATATAGACACGGCAGAACCAGTGTCCACGACAAGCTGCATGGCTTTAGCAGAGGTGGTAAGAGTGGAAATACTGATATTACAGAGCAGTCTCTTTGGGGCATTAGCAGAATTCTCCAAATACAGTATGGTAACATCAGGTAACTGTAGCTCATGCACCTTAGTAGATGGTGCTGAGCGACACACTCGAGCAAAATGTCCTCTTTTGTTGCAAGATTTGCATTGAACTTTAGCTGCAGGACACTGAGAAGAGTTTGCTAAATGCTTGTCAGAGCCACATCTGAAACAAGATCTGTGCTGGGAGGGACTAGTGCTGGCACTAACACTAGCAGCAGGACGAGAATTAGCTGGGCAAAAGTTCTTTTTATTTCTCGCGTTGTATGGCTTGGGTTGTATGGCTTGCACTGGAGCGCCACCGCTCTTCATTTTGTTGGCCTGTTCTGCAGCAGCTTCCATTTGTATCGCCAATGTCGTGGCTTTTTCTAGAGTCAAATCAGTTTCTAATAACAGTTTTTCTCTTATTTTGTCATTTAGCAGGTGTTCAAGCAGTTGGTCACGAATCATCTCGTCAGCGTTCTCATTGAATTCACACTTAACAGCAAGCTCGCGAAGGGCAGCTAGATACTGAACTACTGTCTCATGTGGTAGTTGTGAACGCTTACGGAAAGTATGTCGCTCTACTACGACGTTTACCTTGGGAATGAAATGCTTTTGTAGCGCTGCGACAGCTTCGTCCAAGGTCGTTCCTGTGTCGGGCAGCGAGTAAAAAATTCTCTGTCCTTCAGCGCCAAGGCAGTGCAGTAAAGTTGCTCTCTTGCGGGCTGTTGGCCAAGAATTCCCCGTTGCGTTTATCACGGTTAAGTAGTTGTCGAATATACGGAGCCACATGTCGAACGGCATGGATGGAACTCCCGGACAAGGCAAAAACGATGCAGGCGCAGGAACGTGTACAGACATCTCGTCAAACTTTGCAGAAAAATCCTCGTCGCCAATTTGTGGTGTAGTGGAGCTTCAGAATAACGGCAAATAGCAACTTAGTAAATAGCTTTTACTGAAAACTTCAAGCAGTAGCAAACGCATGCTGTATCCAACTCATACATCTTCTTCTAACATAGAATGTGACTGCACCAGCATACATTCTGTAACAGTGCCTCCTAGTGGCGGAATAATAAAGCTGTATTACAGTATTACAGAACACAACAGCTGCATTTAAAAAAATTTTATAGATCAAAATGACATGACATGCTGTTTTGAGTTGAATTGAATAACTTGATGATAGAGAAGACTAACACCATTTTGTGGAATGATACATGGTCATATAAATTTTGCAGCAGTGTGTGATGTGGAGTGGCTAGTAGGGTTGGGACTTTTCAGGAATTTTCATGTTCGAATATTGATAACGTTATCAAACAATTAATCGATTATTCACTAAAGCATGACGTCACTCGTCTCCGCTCAGAGCCGCATGGTTTGAATTTGCCTTCACCATCACCCCCACACAAATTAAGGTCAAAACACGCACATGACAGGACTGATTTATCAAAAATAGATGTATTAAAGAAATACGCCATTTAGTAGTCAACTTTAGTTTATTACAGTGCATTATGGCATCCGACGGATTTTTAACATGTAGGCTATGCAAACGCATCACTGCCTGATCACTTTTAAAAAAAGTAGGCAAGTAGACATTAAGAAATAACACGGTCTAATGACTGTATTCTGTTAAACTTCAGCTTAACGCTGGCGGCAATTAGCCTACCGTATTTGACAATTGAGTTTTAACTATGAACGAAATTGACGGCCATCAAACTCGACACAAATTCACAATAACGATATCAAAACCTGGCTTATTGCCATATTAGATCATTAAACTGTTATAAACTGACTGTCGTGGCAACGTATTGGCGAGATGCAGGCTACAGTAAGGTGAGAAACTGGCCTGCATGGACTGCCTGGGCATACATTACCTATCACAGACTCACCTATGTGTTCTTGTTCATAAAAATCAACATATTCACATGTTCTGGGGTAAGGCGTGTGCCCAATCGATTTACTGTCAGTCCGGCAGCTGAAAAAACTCGTTCAGATGGGACGGAGGCTAGTGTAGCCTGAATGGTTGGCTGCTGGATCCCTCCGCTTGAGCTGGCTTCGCCGTAATTAACGTTCGGATGTAGCCTACATTTTTCAGATGATATATTAGTGGAGACGTTGCACTATGGTAGGTAAACAGGGCGTCACAATAATTACATTGGACTTTATCGTCGAGAAATGGTCCCACACTGCACTTCACCTAGCCCGCTTCATCTCTGCTCGTCTCGTCGTCTGTTGTCGCACAAGATACTGGAAGTTATAGCTGTTCTCATAATGCGCGCGACTAGAACGATTATTTATTAGGCTTAGAATTTTAGTCGAATAAATTCTTACAAACAAATAATCGATCATCGATTATTCATTACCAACCCTAGTGGCTAGAGTAGAATGCTTTTCATGTGTGCCATTCTGACACCATCCTTAAATTCGGGACCTAGCAATTGGAATTGTAGCTTGTTTCGATTCGGGACCATGCAGTCAAAATTGTCATTTGTTTATTCAAAATCCAAAAGACAGTCCAAAGTAGGCTATTCGAAGTGTCACTTTATGAACACATCATTTTCTACATTCTTTTGAATAGCCACTGCATACCATGGGTTGGCCTGTTGTTGTAAAATCCGCAGAATACATTTATGCATACCAGAGGCAGTCTCTATGCAGTCAGACATGATAATCATCCAAACATCTTAGCCTGTTCTGCATATATAATATAATAGGATTTGTTTGACTTCCTACCCATGTGCACTGATTCGGTGTTTTGCTGTGCTGTGTGAGAGGGTTGTGGCTACAGCTTTTAAGGATACGTAACGATATATTTTGCATGTATTATCCAACAAACGTGTCACTGCACTTACTCGGCTGTAGACACCTGCCAAATTTGAAATCAGTCACAAACACACACACACACACAGACAGGCAGATGTTCCCGCCATTAGCCTACTAGATAGATAGATACACAACTGGTACACTATGAAACCAAACCCCTTCATTTCACCCCTTATTAATGCCTTACACACTACCTTTTGGATATTTATTGAAGTATTCATCTTTGCAATGAATATTTGACTGGCCAATGGATAAATGGAATTGATTTTGATTAAGTTTTATTTAGTATAATTTGTATTTTGTATATTTAGTATATTCTTTATATTCTACAGTCCTTATTGCTTAGTTGTGTTTTTTATATGATATACTTTTAATTACTTTTTCTGCTGTTATTGAATGTGTGTGTGTGTTGTCTGTATGCTACTGTGACCTTGAATTTCCCCTAGGGATCAATAAAGTAGCCTATATCTATCTATCTATCTATCTAAATAATGCAATAAAACCTTTTTTGTGGTTCTAGTTCTACACTGCTCTCTAGTGGTGGTATATGTTACCACATGATGTTACTTCAATTACAGTTGTCAGTCGCTATGTTTTATGTCTTTTATTTTTACATTTTCAATTGCTAATTTCATATTGGTCAAAATGCACTTACTGGTTCAATGCTGAATAGTCCTACCCCATACAAATATTCATTACATGCATTACATTGCATTACAAAGTGTTGAACAGTTGTCATAATGAGTTGTCATACTCTGTCAAGCTGTATGTGGCTTGACAGACAAACTTTGAAACATATCCAGTCTCTTGCAATCAATCTCCCCACGCAATAATGTGTAACTTTGTAGTTTTGAAATTCTGTAGCTACAGCACACAGGAAATAGTGCTGCCTTTTTTCATTAGAAAATGCTTACAGAGTACACTGTTATATTGACATCAACATGACAAAGCAGTTTGACTTATAGCCTGACGAGCCAGACCCACATTAAAATGTAGGGTCTGGGCACTCACCGTTCGCAGTGCTCAGTCGGAGGGGCGGGATAATCGGTTGTCTTTCAAATTCCCTCTGCACGCAATAGGACAGCGCTGAGTCCCATGCGTTTTCCCACCAGCGGAGCTAGTTGCTAGTTCAAACTTTTGCCAACTTAAAACAAGCTTAACTTGTGCCACACTGTTGGCCAACAGCAACATCCATCTTCTTTGTTTTCAAGCCAACGGAGAGTTGCTAGACTAGCCCTGGAAGCAAATGTAATTTGCTGCCGCTAGGGTGCGTCTAGATTTCTGGGCTAAGTTTGACTATCTTGTTCATAAAAAATAAGAACTTGTCATTCTGAGTGCACTGAGGGGAGTATCATGGTCCTCAACTGCCCAGATGGTCTGCCAGGGACGATGGCGGGGACGACAACTACAACGACAACTATGACTGGACTGCCAAGGATGAGAAGTATGACTGGCACGATGAGGACAACGGCTGGTTTAACAAGGATGACTACGCTGGCTGTTCCGCTGGGGGTGTCAACCGACCAGTTGATGCCATTTTCCACCTCTGAGCTTCCAGTCTCTCTTTCCATCCAGTAACTGGTCCTGCTCTCCAGTGCCCTTTGGTTCTGGCACCTCTTCGGCACCTTCTGGTCCCAGCTCCAGTTTCAGCTCCTTGGCACCCTCTGGTCCCAGATCCAGTTCTGGCCCCTTAGCGCCCACCAGTCCTGGCTCCAGTTCCGGCTTCCCATTGTTCTCCAGCTCCCAGTTCCCACCCCCGGTGTTCTAAAGTGCTGCCCAGTCCAACGTCTCTGCACTCACAAGCCCCACCCAGTCCAAAATATCTGCGATCTAGCACCGCCAAGTCCCAAGTCTTTGCACTTTCAAGCGCTACCCAGTCCAAAGTCTCTGCGTTCTCTAGTGCTGCCCAGTCCTCCACGTTCTCCAGTGGGCAGCTCCCCGCGTTCCTGTGACCTGCTTTCCATCGCAGGGGTCTGATTCTCCAATGCTGTATCCCCCAGGCAGTGCCACTGCCCACCCCCCAGAGAAGCTCTGCTGGTCCACCCGGTGACCGGGCCGCCCTCCAGAGTTGCCCAGATGATTCTTCCGGGGCCCTATAGCCATCCACCTAAGCTGCCCCACCACTCCACCCTGCATTCTGGCCTGTTGCCCAAGAAGTTCAGTTCTGGTTTACCAGGTTGTCCACCTGAGTCAGAGAGCTATCTCACTGAGATATTAGTATCACCAGGATGGCAATCAGCGACCAAAGGGGATGCAAATTATACAGAGTATGTAGTGAAATGCTTTTTCCACTGTCTCCATGGCTGTATAT
Organism: Alosa pseudoharengus; assembly: GCF_046254945.1. Classification (NCBI taxonomy): domain Eukaryota; kingdom Metazoa; phylum Chordata; class Actinopteri; order Clupeiformes; family Clupeidae; genus Alosa; species Alosa pseudoharengus. The sequence goes on along the minus strand of NW_027468718.1, from coordinate 22,703,139 downwards.
TTCCTCTAGATTGGGTAGTGCACTCCTGGTACGTTTAGCTGATCTCAATACTCTCTTTAGGGCTTCACGGTCTTGCTGAGTGCTGTTTCCATACCAAGCTGTTATATTCCCAGTAATAATGCTTCCAATGGTGGCTCTATTAAAGTTCTTAAGTAATTGCTGAGGTAGCCTAAAGTACTTCAGGCATGTTTGATCCAAGTCAGATCTTCAGAAATATGAATTCTGATTCTTTTAAAATACGTCATAATATAATAGTAATCATTTAAATAATTTTAATATAATAATAGTCATAATTTAAATGATTATTTTTTTAAGTAACTCGTGTCATAAAAATGAAATGTTACAATTATGTTACCTTGAAAGTTTATGGCAGGGGTATTCAATTAATCTTCAGCGAGGTCCAGTTACGGAAAATTTTGTCAAGCAAAGGTCCAGAGCATCATAATGTTTAACGTGCGTGTTTAGGCTATGTATATGTATGTGCATGTTGCAACACAGTCTCACTCCCTACTCGTCAAAGGTCTGACGCATGGTCAAGGGTCCTTGGCGTCAAATTCCAACGAGAAAGGTGTACCTTCTGCGTTGTTTTTCGACGTGGGGGTCCGTCAGATAGACATTCATGTTAATCCCTCATCGTCAAATATAGACGAAAGGAAATAAATGTCCATCAAAGGTGATACCGTCACGTTATGCGACTAATGATTTGTTTGAAATGATCTAAAAACAAAAATCGCAGACCATCAGAGCCATAGGCTACCTTAGGTTACTTTGACCTTGCATAATTTTATTCAGCTTTGGTGTAGGTAACTTAAGGTAAAATAATAATAATAATAATAATAACAATAATCTCACTTTGTGTATGTGGGAGTTATGTTGGCCAATCAAGTCCATCATCAGTGATACCGTCAATGTATGCGACGATCGCCAGGATTGCGCTCTTTTACTGTCTGCGCTTCTGGACTGTAAGTAGCCTACAGCTCTGACTTGAGTTTACAAAAACGTGAATTACAAAAATGACACATGAAAAATGATCGAATTTTGTTGTGTTGTGTTTGTTGACACTCTCTAAAGTGCACTGTAGAAAATCCATGGGTTAGGGACTGATAAGTGCATGATTGTTGCAAATGTGAAGCACTTGGTAGACTAACTTTGCTAACAGTTAACCTTAAAGTTAGCTGTTCAATCGTTCTCATTGCTGGTAGAAAGCAGGAATAAAATTCAGATAGCATTTAAGAAAATAATCGAGTTAAATGTGCATTTTTTAGCATTGTGTAGAGTGTATTATGGCAATTTAATATAGCCTATTAAATCAATCAAGACATTGCATTATAACTTGTTGCACCTAATGTAATAGTTACTTTAGCTATAGCCTCTAACTAATTGTCATACAGGGTAGGCTACCATCATCATAAGTTGTATTTAATCAAACATGGTGCAATGTAATTGTAATATTTGAGTTACTGAGGGGCTAATCACAGCAACAGGTATATGTGAGATTGTGTTTTAATCGATTCTGAATGTCCCAAGTGCCTTTAACATGCTTATTGACCCACTTTGTCCTGTGCATTTGCCAGCTGTTCAATGGGTAACGATTATATTTTAGTATAGGCTACTAAATGTTAGGTTATGGTTGGGGTTGGAGCAGTTGCCTACTGTCCCACAATTGTAATCATGGATGGGGTTAAGTTTGGGTGTAGGTTTGGGGTTAGGTTTGGGTGTAGGTTTGGGTTATGGTTTGGGTGTAGGTGTGGGTTATGGTTTGGGTTATGGTTTGGGTGTAGGTAAGTGGCAGAGGCAGAGGACAAGGGTGATGGACAGTAGGCAAGTGGGTGTGAGTGGTGTGTGCAATCACCAATAGTGCAGAACAGTTTTTGCTCCTACTGTCTCTCCCTTAGTCTCTCTATTGCTGCTATTTCTGTGTGTGTGTGTGTGCTATTTTTGTGTGCCAGTCTTTTTGCCTGTGAAATCTCTTCATCTGTTCTCTGTTAAACAAATATATCATGTCTACCTGATGTTGTTTTGTGTGTGTGTTGTGTAGATTTCATCATGCCTCGCAAGACGTTTAGGCCCTGCCTCTCCTGCCAAACACCTAACCAGGTGAGGGAAAAGTGCAATAGAGCATTAGATATGTCCAATATTCTAATATGAGGTTTTAATGTTCTACATTTCTCATTAGTAGGTCATGTGGACACTAAAGTATGCTCCTACTAAATGACTTTGTATGATATCTGTACTGTGTTCCAAAACAGGGATAATGTAAGGTGTCGGGATTGATATACATTTTGATGGCTTGTTTTGCAACAAACACCATAGGCATCATTGATTAGAGTAGGTAGGGTGTATCATACCTCTTTCACTGTATGATTATCCTTTGCCATGATCTGTTGTTTACTTAAACTCTGGATAATCCTATGTCAATCTGGAGACGCATATTCTGAATTGCATTGTTTCATTTGTGCCTCTTTCCTGTATACAGCCAAATTAAACTCTGTATCTTGATTATACGTCTTTTTTGTGACTGTGGATCTGATGTCTTACTTTGGTATACTTTTATCAACCCAGGTGAGCAGAAAAACTTGCAGTTGTTGCTTCACAGCTCTCACCAAAAAAAAGAAACTGCTAGCTAAAACAGTTTCCCTGGACAGGAAGTGGGGGGAAGCGGTCCTCAGAAATAGGAACGCAGGTAGAATTGTGGACTCTGCCCAAATTGCAGTAAGTAGAAAAGCTCATATTTCACTAAGGATTAATGATTTGCTTCACTTTCATTTATATTGTGTGACAGGGCAAGGACCTAATTTTACAGAAGTAAGTTTAATCGGTTAGTGAATGAATTTGAGGTAGGCATAGATGGCATTGGTGTAATATATGATTTTTATTTCTTTGTCATTTGCCTGACATGCAAGGAATAGAATTTCTTTCTGACCAGGCACTCGTACATGTATTTCAGGGTTATCACGGGTCATGGAATTTCTGGAATATCATGGAATTTTGGAAAGTCAGGGAATTTTATCATTTTGGGGGCAAAGTCATGGAATATCAGGGAATTTTGAATTCAGAATTGGTGTATATCTGGTTATTAGCTTTACTGCTTGCTTGAGTACTGTTGTGGTTAGGCCAACTTTGTTCATTCAATACTCATTTATTCATCTCTTGCTCTAAAAAAAAGAAAAAAATTCTTGAATGCTACACGACTGTTCTGAAAACTTGTACCCTTCATTTTAAAGTTGGTCATGGAAATTTAGTTTTGTTGTCAGGGAAAAGTCATGGAATTTTACATTTCACTTAGAGTGGGAACCCTGGTATTTACAACCGGCTACATTGTGAATAAAACCTATGCGTGCCACTGAACTCTGTCTCTACTAAAGGCAGATCACAGAATTCAGACCCAGTCACTATAATGTCAGTCTTGCACCCTCCTACCTACCACCCCTAGCATGTGAATATTGCATCTCACACTCATGGTGCCTTGCGTTCATTTTAGAGAAAGTGTCTGACTGACGTGGCAAAATAACTCAGGACATGCGTGATAGCAATGCTGTGTGCAAAATATGTGTTGTTAAAAGCAAGACTATATTCCAGGCGTCTTATTTCGAAGCTACAACTTAAAAAGCATTTGGGGAGATAGTAATGTTGCGTTAAAGAGAGGAAAGGATTCAACCATACCTACCAGAGTAGGACCGTGACCAGGTTCTGTAGAGCGGCTGGTTATTTTATGTCAGTTGGTGGCATTCCCAAAGGAGGGTTTCTGTTTGTCCCCCAAGCTACATTTGTCGTAGGGAGAGACATGTAGAGAGTGTTTGGATCAGGTGGATAGGTGACCATAAAGAGGGAGTTCAGTCAAAATGTATTTTTGTTAGCATATTTTGTTTTGTGTGTCCTATCAATACGGTTATGGTTATGGGATTTGGCAGACGCTTTGTCCAAAGCGAGATACAAATACAAAACAATATAATACTTACATTTAACAGGGAACAATTTAAAATGTTGGTCAGACTACATTAAGGTGAATAGCAATAATAAACAACAATGTCAAATGAATCAATATGTCAATTTTTGAAGGGTGTCAGGTCTTTTAGTGTTCCCTTTAGAAACCCAGATTGTTAACTACTAAAGTGTGGCCGGGTTCACTGTAACTTGGTCTTTCGTCAACTTTGGATTTTGATTGATGTGGTCTTAATGATGTGGACTGACTCAAACACGTTCACCAGCTATCTTAATGGCAAGTAAGCCAAGCTAAGTAGCAGTAAGAACGGGTCATCATGACCTGAGTGAAGTGATTCAAGTGATTCACAACAGATTTGATTAGTCATAATCCCAAAAAAGTTAAATGTTACTGTTTTAATTCATTACTGCATTTAGAATCTAGATCCTATAACTAGATTCTAGATCATTACATTGTCATTGGTAAGCATTTATTATTGATAAAGCACAACTTTAACATTCAAAGCAAATTATTCTGTGGACCCCTTGGCTATGAGTGGTGTACCCCACTTTGAGAACCACTGGTATAAAGTCCATATGTAATGAATGTTGTTTCTAAGGGAGAAAAGCTGTTATAGTTGATCATGTTATTGTGTACCTGTATATTAAAAATAGTAGCACTAATGTATTCAATATAATTTTGTTTTCAATATGGTGGAAAAATAATGCAGTGGGAATAACTAATGTTTGCTTATCTGCATTTATTTATTACAGGTCAAAAAACTAAGTGCATTGGGCTATGTCCCAATTTTGTTGTATGCAAAAAAAGAAAAAGCCTCTGGAAAGTGGGTGGCAGATGTTATGACCGATCTGCCACCCACTGAAGACAATATGAAAATTGTGGCCAGCATGAGGAGGGCATACAATTTTGTTTTGCTTAAAGAAGGTAGGATTTGTGTCATTTAAAAGTCATGGTAGTTTTAAATGTTTTGCCTTTGCTGATGTGTACATATCGAATATTAACATACACATTTAATATTGTAGGGAACCAGCCCCAGCCTCAGGTCCAGCCCCTGTCTCATGCCCAGCCAATGTCTCAGGCCCAGCCCCAGCCCCTGTCTCAGGTCCAGGTCCAGCCCCTGTCTCCGGCCCAGCCACTGTCTCAGGCCCAGCCCCAGCCCCTGTCTCAGGCCCAGCCCCAGCCCCAGCCTCATCCTCAGGTCCAGCCCCAGCCTCATCCTCAGGCCCAGCCCCTGTCTCCGGCCCAGCCTCAGCCCCAGCCTCAGGCCCAGCCCCAGACTCAAGCCTTTGCCCTGGCTGAGCCCCAGCCTCAATTTTATGTATTGGACTTGTACCCTGCCTCGGCCCAGCCCGAGCCCCAGCCTCAGGCCTTGGTCATGGCCAATGTACAGCCTCAGGCCCAGCCAGAGCCCCAGCCTCAGGCACTGGCCCAGCCCCAGCCTCAGGCCTTGGACCTGGGCCTGGCTGAACCCCCCCCTAAAAAAACGTGTAAGTAAGATTTCTCCCCTGAACATGTTGAGAGCGCAGAGAAAAACTCCATGTCGACACACCGCAAGCTCAAGTCCCTCCTCATTAATTTTACTTGAGGATCTCTGAGACGTTTCCCTGGCTGCCGACCACTCCCCTCCACAGACACCTCTTCCAGAGACCTACAACATGGAAAACGGTTGATATAAATGGCCAGGATACACCCAAACAATGTCAACCGTAGGATGTTATTGGTGGTGTTTTTAGAAATATTATACAAGTTTACATGATTGGTGGTAGAATGAATGTAATCCACAAATCTCTCTACTTCATCATCTTTTGCGATGAAGCTGTCACCAAATAAGGCTTGCTCTTCAGATCTAAATGAAAGAGGGGTACACATTGACCTTCAATATGACACAGGAAAGGTTACTTTAACAACACTGGAAATTACACACACAAGTACCTTGCTGCATTCCTGAAGCGGTAGTGCTTGCGATTTCCATCTACAGAAACGGCAAGCATGTCTGGGGTGCATGCAGGACAGACAAAAGGCTCCTCCCTGCATATCTTGTCTACCTCAAATCTAACAGCCTCCCACTCCAAAAAGCTTTTCCTGAAGCTGTCTGCTGTGATCTTCCCAGTCTGTTTCAGAACAGTAAAACATGTCAACATATTTCACAGTATTTTATCAAAACATGATGCTCTAAATTGATACATTTACCATTTTCTGTACTACTTCTTATTTAATTGCTTCTCCTGGTGATGTATATCTAAAAGGTAAACTTGCATTAAAGAAGAAAGTGAGAGGAATAAAGTGGTGTACACTGCACGCTGTTGTACAAATGCATACACTATTATGGACAAAAACATTTGCCTCATTTCAAAAACGTCCTAAATCTGAAATCCTAACTAATCTCAGATTAGAGGCAAGGTAGTTATCACAGAGGTAGTTACCACAGCTTCCACTATATTTTGGAGTGAGCCTGTGGGACTTTTGACTCATTCATCCAAAATAATATTTATGAGATCAGGAACTGAAATGGGTGAAAGCATAGCTCTCAATCTCTGTCACTCAAAGGTGCTCTAAGCGGTGCTAAAATGTTTTAACCTAAAAAACGCATATGTCACTTACTGCAAACATCACCTAACCAACCGCTAGCTGTCTGTGTCCTGAATACACTGTAAAAAAACGCAATCTCTGTGGACAGCCCAGGCTCCAAAAACGGCAAACCTGGGCAAACCTAGTCTATAACAACATAATAAACTGTTCTAGCAAATCAGAGACGAGATGCGCGTTTAGCAGAGTTTCAATTGCACGGGAGCAGCACGGGAGGGAGGGGGAGGAAGTAGCGAGCTAGCTCTATGTTTTGTTTGAAAGTCAACAGAAGTGACGTTACCCAGCATCGCTTAGAGCACCTTTAATCATAAAGGTGTGTTCACTGGATTTGAGGATTCTTTGTGGTCCAGACAAGTTCCACAGCAAACTCAACTCCCACAGCAAACTTAACCAACTTCTTCATGGAACTATTTGACTAGGACACATGACTAGGATGTGACAAGGATCTTATACACGGGTCTGAATGAAGTACATGTTTTGAGGGATTGAGTTGTTAATTATGTCAATATATCGAGTATAGGTGAATCACTGTGTTGTGATATCATCATCATACCCCAATTATAATCATCAATGTGTTGATAATATCACCTTAGTCATTCTGCTATACTCGTCATACTAGTTGTTAGTGATTTCCACCACTAATACTCACACGGCCGAAGCGGACAGTTCGTTGATCAAGCATTCTTAAAAATGCTTGACAGGACAGTCCTGGTGCTGCCATCTTCAACTCTTCATATGAATGAAACACATCTGTAGAGTACACTGTGAAAAAGTGAACGGTAGCAGGCCAGTAGTCATTACGGACCAAGTCATCAACTCCAGCGCTCCAAGTGGCTTTGCATGTATCGCATTTCATCTCAGGCATACGAAGATCATATCGTCCTGGAAAAATCAAGAACACATTGTATATGCACAACGCAAATGACAAATGCATTGTGAATTAGAGGTCCCTCCCGCAGGTCCTGACGCAAAAGAGTGCGCACGCGGGACAGATTTTAAAAGCTCTATGCTGCCCGGGATGAGAGAGGTGTATTTGCTGGTGCAGGAGAAAACAATGATTTATTCTTATGATTTATTCTTACCATTCATTGTAACCACAGCAACAACTTTTCCTGTGTTGACACTCAACGATCCCGGAGAACAACTACATATTTTCTCGGGCATCTCCAACGGCACAATACACACTGAAAGACACATCATATGCAGGGATTAAAGACATGCATCATCCTATGTACTAACTGGAAAGCATTCTGTAATCATTTACAAATTAATGATTTGAAAAGCTTTAAGATAAAAGGTCATTAACTGCGTTTCAGAGAAAGTATTCAAAGGATTCCTGTAAAGATTATTATACTGTGAAGTTAAAATAATAACAGATAAAGCGTTTACGATATGATTTTTGAATGTGAATGACTTGTTTCAGTTCAATATTACAAATGTCTCTTTAATTTGTGTCACCCCTGACAAGTGAGCCGAGCCAGTGTACAAGAATAACACCCCCTGACCGACTGAAGTTCACCAATCAGCATTTCTGTACCCCTCACGGTGCTGATCCACTAGCACTACACGACATTCTGTCGTATCGCACTCCACTCCATTCCTTTGGGTGACGTCAAGCGACTTTTGCGCACCCGCAAAGCATTCCGGAAAGGCAGCGCTGCATTTGAAAAAATGTCAGGCGTCAAAAAACTGTCCGATGCCCATCTTTATGCAAATGAAGCTAAAACGAACTGAATATGAGCTGCTAGGTGACATTTTTAACGAAACGCCCACACACGACTGGGAGGCAGCGCGACACCATGCGTATGTCGTGTCGTCCTAGTGGATCAGCGCCGTCACACACTACGCACACCCACCAACCAGAAGTGGCACAGTCAAGGAGGATGACGAGAATATAAAAGTCAAATAACAGAAATGTACCTATGCATGATTATTTGCAGATTTTACAATTGGGCAGTTGCATTGGATCATATTTTGATTACGATTGCAACAATTGAGCAGCCCTAAACGGGACACTACAGCTTACCACATTGGGAAAGAGCCCTCTCCACGACACAGGTTGTTGGAGGCAATGGCTGAAAGAATCCAGCTATTGTTGCATCCCTGTTGTGGAACACGTGGTTTCGGTGTATATTGACATCACACTCAGCGCAGAGGAATGGGTGTGGTCGGCAGTCACGACAACGGACAGCAGCTGGACATTTGCCACAGTGTTGGCAAATCCGATTTGCCGCATTTTGTTTTGCCACCATAGTATTCACCAGCTGGGGTCTCTCTTTCTCCCACCTCTCTGAGAGGAGACTTTTTCGAGTAGACCAGTCTGAGGAAGCTCGTGGTGGTGCTGGTGCTGTTTCCTGATCATCCAAGTCATCACCCTGTGAGTGGTTTAGTTCCTCAAGGAAAGACTCTATTAAAATAGTACATAATATTTAAAAACAAAATGAAAGTTTGCAACATGCTGTCTGTTAATCTCTGTGAACGTTGTCTGTTATTCTGTCGCAAAAACATGGAATTTACATTCTAATTATTAGAATTTACAAGCATAATGAACTAACAGAGACAAAATAAATAACATACCAACAGTGTCAGGAGGACAGTAGTTGGCCATCTCATTGCTGCTGTCTGGCTGGGGGGAGAGCGAGAGAGAAAGAACAACAGAGAACCAGAGACTGACAACAAATTTTAACAAGACAAACGTGGCTCTTAAAAGTGCCTTTGTTTTTGTTTTGCAGGGAAGCTGAAGTTTTGAAGTAAATGATGAAGGGACTAGGGGACCTGTTGAGAGAAGGGAAATCATATGAATTCAGCTTTTTGAAGAGCATGCTACATACTACTACATAAATAATGAATAACTAAAAGGTTTAATAATTGGACAAAATGCGGTTTTTGTTTGCCCATGCTTTGGGATGTGGTGGGGAGGTCTGTGGGTGAATATTAGGCCAGAATACTGTATTACAATACAATATCTCCACTAGGTATGGACTGATCTTGACATTCATGGCTGAGAGATTTATACCAAACACTCAAAATGCCAGTTTGGCTGATAATCAGTTATTTTCATGTTCATCCATGCTTGCCTTTCATTAGCAGTTATAAGTTACATTGACTAGCATGTAAATGTGCACAGAACAGGGGGCAAAGAGCAACTACACAAAACCACACACAGACGTACATTAGGCTACAGCTGACACTTGTGGTATGTCTCATTATGCCTACCCATCACATTGCGAAACACTTAATTTGCATTAGCTAACTAGGCCTATTAGCAAATGACTTATTAGCTGGTCTTCTGTGTAGCAAACTGCACATTTCATTTGTTGCAACAACCGCGCATTATATGTCGTTAATTTGGTCTCTGTCCAATGAAAGTAATACATTTATATGTCACTTTAACTGTGCAAACAAACTCAACTACAACTTCTTCACATAATTAGGTCATCCTTTATATGTAAATGTGCAACATTTTCTCATTCAGGTTAGCATATAGTAGGCCTACTTACCGATTGGAGTTGAGAAGCGCAATGACCTCGGGATCGTCGTCGCACTTATTTATACAGTCAATAGTCGCATAACGTGACGGCATCATCTTTGATGGACATTTATTTCCTTCGATTTCCTTTCGTCTATATCTGACGATGAGGGTTTAACATGAATGTCTATCTGACGGACCCCCACGTCGAAAAACAACGCAGAAGGTACACCTTTCTCGTTGGAATTTGACGCCAAGGACCCTTGACCATGCGTCAGACCTTTGACGAGTAGGGAGTGAGACTGTGTTGCAACGTATGTATGTATAATATTAGGATGGATGGATGGTAGTTGTAGATAGATAGATAGATAGATAGATAGATAGATAGGTACTTTATTGATCCCCAAGGGGAAATTCAAGAAATAGAAGATTATAGGCCTAGGCCTAATGTTTAATGTGAAATAAAATAAGTAGCCTAAAAGGCAACATTCGAAATGAGGAGAAATAAGGCAAGATAAGAGTAGCCTAATTGGGGAGAAAAACTGAGTAGCCTTGGCTATTTTTAAGATCTTAACGTGAACTTCAAATACAATTTGAGCTGAGACAAGGATGGATATTCCACAGCTGGTTCCTTGAACCCATTAATCAGCAAGTTTAATTAATTTTTTTTATTTTTTATGTTAACCCGAAATCCTGGAAACCCAGGAATATCACGTTGTTGGGCAGTGAATGCATGATGTAGGCTTAACTAGATTGTGGTGGATCAATCATATTGCCTTCTTAAATCGTAAAATATTCTGTGGTCTCAGTTCACTGTTGAATGGGCCTAGCCTACCCTATGCTTGCTCAAAATATATGCTTTGTCTAGTAGAGGTGCTTCAAATGCTTTGTCTAGTAGAGGTGCTTGAAATTGGCGCTTAAAATCGCCTGTCTCAGAATATATAGAAGAGGTCCAGGGCAATTCCGCGCAAAACTGTCACACCCATATTTAGTTGGCGTTACAGACGTGACAGTTTTGCGTGGTATTGCCCCCGTATCATTATATAAAGCTCTCTGTTCTCGCTGTCTAGCTTTCTCCTCTTTGAGCAATCGATGATTTGAAAATAACTTACTTATCGTTAACTTAGATATCCATCTGATTGTTTCTCGTCCCGTCTCCTCTCCTCGCTCATTTCAGAAGAGATTTCATCAGTCTCTTCTAGTAGGCTACTTTACTCACTGACTCGACTTTATCAGAATTCACAGATTTCACTGGCTGAGTAGCAGCAAGCGAAATGATGGTTCCTGAAGCTCCTGAAGTAAATGCTGTTATCCTAACCAACGAAACATTTAGCGCAGCTTTGAAATCTTACGTGAAAATCTAAATTAGGCTATTATGGTCTGGGTCCGGATAGGATCACGCCACGGTCCGGACTCGGACCGCGGTCCGCCATTTGGTGATGGCTGGTTTATGGTATATTGCTACATGGGGCATTTATGGTAGGCTATTATGGTACAATTTGTACTGTATAAATGTTGGTGTAACAGTGTGGACTATGTGGATGAGAAATGTTGACATTATTTGCAGTGTGTAAAAACTGTGCAGACTGTATCTATACATGTAGTGTTAAAGCAACACCAAAGAACTTTCCCTCTGTCGCACGCACGCTATTTGTTTATCCAGCACCGGCTTTGCAAATAACGATGTCCACAGACAAGGTAGAATATGTTGCACGATTTATGTAAGTACAATGTATTGCGACATCAGATGCAAGTCAAATTTGTAGTTTCTTATGTCTCATTCCATCGAACTACAGACCGCTACCCGATCTGGCAAACTTACATAGTGCGGTTATAGCCGATAGAGGGCCGCAAAGCGAATGCAGAAGTGCCGTTCACCCTGTTACAAGTTGATGAACCACTGAAACGATTTTGGAAACATTATTTTAAGGTACAAAAAACTCTTTGGTGTTGCTTTAAGTTAGAGAATAACCAAGATCCATCCTATTCAACTGCTTCCTCTGCCCAAAACTGTTTCAAAATAAAAGTCCTCACTACAATAATCCACTGTTAACCAATTTAACCCATTAAACTACTGAACTTTTTACATTCAACTTTTAAACTGTCTACTTTTAAACTATCATTAAACTATCTATCTATTAAACTAGCTGTCTATCAACAACTTGTAAACTATCTACATTCAACTTTTAAACTATATACATTCAACTTTTAAACAGTCTACTTTTAAACTATCATTAAACTATCTATCTATTAAACTAGCTGTCTATCAACAACTTTTAACTTGTCATCAACTATGTCAACACTTGTCATCAACTATGACTCCTACCCACTGTAGCTAGTTAGCATTTTTAGCAAACCTGCTAGAAAACATTAGCTAAGTTAGCTAAGTAGCATGGTTAGCATATTAGCATAGTTAACATTTTTAGCAAAGCTGCTAGAAAACATTAGCTAAGTTAGCTAAGTAACATGGTTAACATAGTTAGCATTGATAACATAGTTAGCATGTTAGCATTGCTAACATAGTTAGCATTCTTAACAAAACTGCTAGAAAACATGAGCTAAGTAGCATAGTTAGCATGTTAACATAGTTAGCATTTTTAGCAAAACTGCTAGAAAACATTAGCTAAGTTAACTAAGTAGCATGGTTAACATTGTTAGCATGTTAACATTTTAACAAAACTGCTAGAAAACATTAGTTAAGTTAGCTAAGTAGCATGGTTAACATTGTTACCATAGTTAACATTGTTAACATAACTGCTAGCAAACATTAGAGCCATTCCAACTTTTAGTTATTGTCAAATATCTACCTATACACAGCCATTAAACTATTTGAATATCAACATATTAATTAAACTTTCAGTCTGTCAACAACTTTTAATCTATTTACATTCAACTTTTAAACAGTCTACTCTTAAACTATCATTAAACTATCTATCTATTAAACTAGCTGTCTAAAAACAACTTTTAAACTATTTACATTCAACTTTTAAACAGTCTACTCTTAAACAATCATTAAACTATCTATCTATTAAACTAGCTGTCTATCAAGAACTTTGAAACTATCTACATTCAACTTTTAAACGGTCTACTTGTAAACTATCATTAAACTATCTATCTATTAAACTAGCTGTCTATCACACACACACACACACACACACACACACACACACACATATCTGACTTTCTCCAACTTTTGCACATCTCTATAGAACTTTTTATTTATTATTTTTGATTTCTCCTCCATCTATCTACCCATGTCCTTGATTGCCTAGCCTTTCTGTCCCCCCCCCCCCCATCCCCAACACACACACACAAAAAAAAAAACACACACTCTTACATCATCACTGTCATCACCTCACATACATACAGCACACTGCTTGCTACAGTAAGCCTCCCCAACACACTTACAGCACACTGCACCCCCCCCCCCCCCTACATACACAGCACATTGTCTTCAGGATCTTCTCCAACACACATCCTCTACATACTTACAGCATACTGCCCCCACCTACCCACACACACACTACACACACACACACACAGTCACTGCTCCACTCCCCTCCCGCCCACACACACATCTTCACTGTCATCACTCACATACATCATACTTGCAGTACACTGCCCCCCCCCCCCTCTCCCCTACATACACAGCACATTATTTCATCAGGAAGCTTCTCCAACACACATCCTCAACATACTTACAGCACACTGCCCCCGCCCCCCAATACACAGCACATTGTCTCATGAGGAAGCTTCTCCAACACACATATTGCACACTGCCCTCTCCCCACATACACAGCACACTATCCCATCTCCCTTGTCATCCCCCCAACACACACACCAAGACCCTTGGCAGTTGGGTTAGCCCCTTGAGCCGTGGATATGCCCAAGGTTTCTTCCTTGGTAAGGGAGTTTTTCCTTGCCCCTGTTGCTCTTGGGTGCTCCTTGTTGGTGCCCCCCCCCCCCCCAATCGCAATCCTCCCCCACCTTTCTTATGCAGCCCTTGCCACTTAATCTACTAAACCCCTCTTCTACTGCACTTTTTACCCCCCCCCCCCCCCCCCCATAAATGCACAAATAGGCTGACACCATACTTAATTTCACTGCATTTCTTACTTCCAGTAACTATATGCATGTGACAATAAACTTCCTTGTATCCTTGTATCCTTGTATCAACAACTTTTAAACTATACATTCAACTTTTAAACGGTCTACTTTTAAACTACCATTAAACCATCTATCTATTAAACTAGCTGTCTATCAACAACTTTTAAACTATCTTCAACGGTCTACTTTTAAACTCTCAACTTTTATTAAGCTATGCAACCACCATGTCTATCCTAGCATCACCGTAGTAACCATCTCTGTATTATCTATTTTAACTAGACACACTGTAAAAAAAAATCCGTTGATTTTACGGTGAAAAACTGGCAGCTGTGGTTGCCAGAATTTCACCGTAATAAATACGGTACAAAAATTCTGTTATTTTTACGGAAAAACCCAGCAGCTAGATTACCAGAACTTTACCGTAATAAATACAATAGAAAGAATTCCGTTATTTTAACGGTGAAAGACTGGCAGCTGGGTTGCCGCAATTTGACCGTAATAAATACGGAAAAACAATTCCGTCATTTTAACGGTGAAAGACTGGCAGCTGGGTTGCCGCAATTTGACCGTAATAAATACGAAAAAAAACAATTCCGTCATTTTAACAGTGAAAGACCGGCATCTGGGTTGCCAAAATTTTACCGTAATAAATACAGTTTAACCATCTCTACATTTACGCTAAAATGTATGTTGATTTTACGATTAACTTTTGTTTCAAACACATTTTACTGTATACGTTAACTAACACCCTAACAAATCCGTCTGAACAGTCTCTACTACTATTTTACCTATCCTATGTTTACCACACAAATCAACCATACAATTAACAGTTTGGTAAAAAAGACAACTTTATTCCTAGAACTTACAATCATCTATGCCCTAATCAGTTAATAAGCTGTTAGTTGGCCATTCTGCCCATGTTGTACCAAAATGTCTTGTCAAAAACAATGAGCTTGAATAGAATTACCAGGAATACCTCCCTTCTTACATAGTAATTAGGCATAAGTCCACAGATTTCAACAGTCTTATGGCATGGAAAAAGTCCAGGTCTGCAAAACTTTGAGATGTTTCAAAGGTGTTGCCTTTCTGTGGCTTGTGAAGTCAAAAAAGGGACAGTACTGGACATCAAGAATCTACCCTGGCTTGTAGGTGTGCCGAAGGAGAAAGGTCAGCTGCTTCAGCCCTTTCTGGCGCCATTGAATGGATCAGGAACATCGGCATAGGAAGAGAAAACGAAGGCACTTTTAAGTCATATCTACAACGAGTACTGGTAGAATAAAGCAATTAATAAATTTACTGTCACATGCAATTGCCACCAGCTCAGTAGGTACATAGTTTATCAGTTAAAAGTTGACACATTGCTGGGGTGGAACCTGCAGAATATAACAGATAGTAACAAAACCCCAAGACCCCATAACACAACGCTGATTAGTCTCACCATGGACTGCTACTGCCGAGCCAACCAACAGGCTTCATGTGTATCTTTCCCTTCTTCAGAGGTGAGCGGGACATTGGCTTGGTCTGGCAGGAGTGAATTGATGAAACATTATGAAAAATTATGACTGACACAAAGGAACATAGTGGGAAAATAGGCAAAAGGTAGTAGACAGCCAGGGCTGTAGTGGAGACTAAACTCAAGTAAACACAGTTTACCCCTCTCAAATTTGAGTTTATCCACCCCTCGATAGAATTTATACATGAAAATCAACTTAAAGTGTAACACCTGCGAACTTCGATTGTAGGCTCTATGTGTGCATGGGCACAAGTCAAAAATTCGGTCAACGGGACGATTACGTCCAAACCCGCGTCTTCCAGTAGTAGTGTTCTACTCACTTTCAGCTGTATTGCTTCTATGGGTGAACTGTGGGCAAGTGGGACACACTCACAAAATGTCAATCTATAAACACTTAGAAATTCAAGGTTTCTAAGTGATTATAGATTGGTTTATAGAAGGTTCAACATTGCATAAAACTTTGTTCAAAGTATTATCGGGGTCTCTACATATGAACTCGAGCATAGAGAACATTGTTTGAGCACAGTTTATAAACACCTTTGTTTCTGAAGACTGCACATTTGCGTATCCTAACAATCCAAGATGGCGGCGAGAGGGAGTGGCTAAGGTAAGCAAATGTGCAAATGTGTGTCTTTAGAAAAAAACGTTTTAATGAACTCTGTGTCTACATATGAACTTGAGCATAGAAAACATAGTTTGAGCACTAACCACTAACAAAATTAGCAACATCTTACCTTTAATATTAGATGACTGCCAACTTGAATAGCTGAGGAAAAGGGGCTGACCTGCAAGGACGAGACAATGTTAACTTTCACCAATATATCACATTGTTATAACTTACAAAAGAACTAGATTTGCATCATCTTTGACATGTTGCCACATGTGGCTGCTAAATTGTATACAATGTGAATGAATGAAAAGTCAAAACAGAAAGTTTTCCAGCACACCTTAGACATAGCAGCTTTATTTGGGCCTGGGTCTTCCTTGAACACAGTGATCATTTCTGGCAGAGAGGGGACTCAATCCTAAGTCGACCCAGTCGTTCGTGCTGCTGCTTGGCAGGTCAAAAGAAAATTTAGGGGTGAATGGCACACAAACTAGATAAAAAAAAAATTTAAAACTACATTAGCAAACTTATTACATATTACATTACATTCCTTTACTTATACAACCAAGCATTTCAATTAAAAATGTTCATTTGCTACCTGACAGTTCTTAAGTATGTCTAGCTTAGCTTTGAATAGCAATCTGTAGTTGACTTGACACAGCAGTATTGTCTCAACTAAGAAATGTAAAATGCATTCTATTGACTTACCAGCATAGTGGGCCTACAGGTCTCCTGTGTGTCCTAGCCCTCCTTCAGGTGTAAGCAGGGTGTGTCCTGTTCTAGATGGTCTGATCTGAAAGAGGGGATTAACAGGGGATTGATGAGACATTAGGGCTGATGCAGTAGGAGCAATATGTAATGTTGGTGGACAAGCATTACAATATAAATGACAGCATAAATGATTAAGGCAGAGACAAGAAATCAGGGATACTTACCATGGTTGGCGAGAGCGAGAAAGAGAGAGAGAGAGAGAAACAGAGAGACATTGCATACCTTTTACATATACTCATCATTGGTTCCATAGTTGTTCTAACCAAGTAGTAATGAGAATGAACCATCTACAGTTCAAAAAAGACTTACCGAATTCATGCTTGCTTTTCTTATTGGAAATACAGCGCCAGTTTTTTTTTTACAATTGAAATTACTGCTTTATCGGAATTTCTGTTGAACAGTTTTACTTAATTTACTGAAGAGTTCAATCTATAACATAAAACTGGACATTAAAACTGGATATTTAATTTTTACTAACCTGTACAATGACAAAACTCTACATCAGTTAACATTTCTGTGGCAATAAATTATCACTGTACCTTGTTGATACCCTGTTGAGACAAACCAATCAAATAAATAAATATTAAGTCCTCAGCAATGCAATGATATTTCTACCTTTCTCTTACACTCAACAGACGAAGCACTTTGCAATGCACGCCTTAGCAGACAGAACAGCTCCACAAAATGTGACTGGAAAGCATGGCTAAAACGAGCGCGAAAAAAAAACCTCCTCCCCAAACGTTCAGAAACCCTATTCACCACTTCACTTCTAAATAGCCTACTCCTAGTAAAGAAAATGTAAAAACTTACCTGTAGACGTCTCTCCCAACATACCTGCAACATAAAGATTAGGCAACGTTAACTTGCATCAAAGCAATACGATTTCCAATGCACAATTTTCCTGTTAACATTAGCCAAAACTATGCTTTAACTCTAGCAATTATCCAATTACTAACTGTAAAGGTCCAAACAATGAATGTATTCAATAAAACATGTTTAACACCTAATGTACTTCAACGCCAAAAGTTTCGCCTGGAAACATAAAGCAAGGCTAAATGACTGGAACTCCCGTAAAGTCATTTCAAGCTTCTGTGCACAATGAAGGGATTAACGTTAATAAAATGGCGTTCTCAATCAGAACTCGGTTAGATATTTCACACTGAGACATTCCAGCTCAGAATATAGACTTAATGACTGTAGAGAAAAACGGTGTAGACTAAGTATGATATCTCCGTTTTATTACAAGTTAGAATCGAAGCACAATATACATAATCTAAGGTAATGTTGACATTAATCAAAGCATGGTCAGAAATCTGGATGCTAGCTGGCAATTTTGTCATAGGCTAACGTTATCCTACAACAGAGATTCAGATAAGATAAGATAGTATTTTATTCATCCCGAAGGAAATTCTAGACGTAAGCCATTGCAAACACAAGGAGCTTAGAATTGCATTACTAATTAATACTTTTAATCAGATTGAACTCTTCAATTTATTAAATTGTCGTTTTCATTACTTACCATCTCACAAATCACTGTCTCCTTCGCGAACAAAATGGCGGTTGATATTGGGCCATGTGGTTTAACTAACAAAATGCAGCGCCACCTATAGGCTAGCTTGGGGAAATACCTTGGGGAAAATTCAGTGATTGAATGCACATGGACTATAATCATAGATGGCTAATGCATATTAATTCGTTAATTTACATACATTATTTATATGTATAAATCAAAGAAGGGTGCTTAGACAATTTGATTCATCCATTAGACTACCTGCAGTGAATTTTACAGGGGTAACCAGTATTTTTTACAGAAAATAAAAGCAAAATATTAATGTGTTTTCTATGTATTATGTCATATTTCTAATGGTAAATCAGACTATTTATCCGCCCCATAATGCACTTCGGCTCCCCATTCTGAAGTTCAAAAAGACCAGCGAAATTTCACCTCGGGGCCGTGACAGCCAAACCGCTAACCTTTTGACTGCAGTGTCTAGCCAGCCCAGTGGTGGCAAGCGAGCTAGTTCAAACGTTTAAGTACTTAATGAAGATATCCAGGGGTCTTTATGCCTTGACTTGACTAAGTTGATGTTGCTTATAAATAACAATTCATATTCATAGAAACAACAAGATCAATAAGACATAATATATTTCATACCTGTGTTGCAGCATGTAGCCTAGCTGTCTAGCTAGGTTTACAATGCAATCCAATGTCCGAACATACTAGCAGTTCGCTTGTCAGCTAGCTAAAAAGTTTCAGTGTTTAAACTAACATATAGTGGTCTATTTAGTGGTGTATGTGCCCTGACTAAGTTCGTGTGGCATATAAACCACAATTTGTGTTGATACAAGTGCCAATGTTCGTGTAGAAACATTTTAATCACATACAAATGTTCGTGTTACAGCTCAGGTAGTCTCCGCCATCTTGGTCAGACTTTTTTGTAACTCCCGCCTCCAAACACAAACACGGGACCTGATTGGTTCTCGAATGGTCCTCATTTCGCCTGCCTCGGTGATTCGCTGTCATTTCGCCTAACCAGGGCGAATTTCGTCTCCATTCAACCTCAATGAGTGAAGCGAAATTTCGCCATGTGGAAACCGACCGTTAGATGAGGGTAAAAGTGGGAACAAATTGTGTGCTCCCTGTTTTATAATATAATATGGCATGTTTCTGTTTTCTTAACGGTTAATCAATGTATTTTCTATACAAAAAAAAGGTGAAATATATGGTTCCAGCTGGTAAACATATTTACAATACTTAACTGTTGTAAGAAATGTTTTCTACCGTTTCTAAGTTTACGGTTTTGTACTGTTGCAATTTCACAAATTTTCACCGTAAAATCTACGGATATTTTTACATCACAACTTTTGCATTTTCATGCACTGGTAATTCCTTGGAATTGCATTTCTAGTTATTCTTCCCACCAAATTTCTGCGTCTAATTCAGCTTTAACCGTTTAACTAGAAACTTCGTTTAAACTTTGTAACGTAGGTCTTGAAAAGGACTACTACTGTAGGCCAACTCTCTCTGTGTCTCTCCATTCTACAAGGATATAAGGCACATTCCATCCAACTTTCTATTCATTCATCCTCTTCAAACCATTCACTCATCCACCCATTAAACTATCCACCAACATCCATTAAACAATCTGCCTATCAACATCCATTCAACTTTCTGTCTATCAACATCCATTACACTATCTAAATTCAACTTTTAAACTATATACCGGTACTCTGTCTCAGGCTTTAAGCATACAATCTGGCTCTCTTAAAGGTGCCATGTGTAAGAATTGAGGTAAAAATATCCAAAAAATGAGCTACACGCATCAAAAGAATGAGAAGAAATAAGGGCGATGATGTCATTAAAAAATGGCAAGGTATAGTGCTGCAGAGATATCAACCAGAATTAGCATGCTAAATTACTAGCCACAGCCCGACAGGTGTCATAATACCAACTTCGGCCATGGGAGCTGGTATGCGGGCAACATAACCGCCAGCCAAACTGCAATACACGTTTCTCGGTTGTTACTCTAGGGTAGACCAACTCACTTTCTGGAGGTATACTGCCTCCATCTTTTATGGAATGTGGAGTATGAATTGATTTTTTGGCGGATATTACACATGGCACCTTTAAGACTACAGATTCTGTTCAACTATTTCCTCTGCCCACAACTGTTTCAAAATAAATGTCCTCACTACAATAATTCACTGTTAAATAATTTAACTATTTAAACTACTGAACTATTTAACTGTTCAGACATTTCAACTGTCAGTTGTTGTCAACTATGACTCCTGCCAACTGTTTCCAAATAAAAGTTTGTTTTGCAGTTTATGTTAATATACAGTATGTTTATATTTTCATGCACTGGTAATTTCCTCGAAATGACATTTTCTAGTTAATACGTGCAATCTTTACAACTATATTTCATGTCTATGCATACAAAGGTCAACTCTCGGCTTTCAGAGTAACGTTCAAGCACTGCATTATAATTGATTGAATTTAGGCAGACACAAAGTCCTTGGCTAAACATTGCATTCAATGCAAAACAACATTGGCATGTGTTGTGTTACCAACCTGCCATTTCTAGTAAATTGTTCTTGTGTCATAATAATAACTAGAAAATGTAATACTGTACATATCTGTCTATATGGTTCATCCTGAATATTCATATTTATTCAGTTTTGTCTTATAATTTATTCTGTTAATACACTGGAAATCTTACTACTTATGTTACTGCTACTACAGTACACTGCACATATCTGTACATGTTGTTCATACTACATAGCCATATTATTTCTGCTCTTACAAGGTTACTGCTAATACACTGCACATAATAACTGCACCACCTACTGTATACTTTCACATTAGACTTTTCTGCTTTTTTGCACTTCTGGCTAGATGCAAACTTCATTTCATTGTAGACAAAGGAGGGTTCTTCGCGCTTCTGTCGTTTGGCGACAATCCGGTGCAACCAGGCCAGGACAGATACTTTAGAGAGAAGGAGAGACACCGGTGCAGCTCAGATGTCTTCTTAATTTTCTTTATTCTTTACTAAAGGGTGCAGAACAATATTAAACTTTGACTAACGTTTTCGACTCATTTCATTGTCTTTGCACTTTGCACAATGACAATAAAGTTGAATCTAATCTAATGTGCACAAAATGCATATGATCCAAGATCTCAATTCTTGTATATTTCCAAACTATTCAGGACATCTTCAAATCTGATTAAAACAATCTTTAAAAACAAAAAACAAATCCAGCATCTAGGTAAAACATTCCAGAGGTAAACACTTTGAATGTGAACCACCTTGCAGTTCAGAGGTGAAAAACTCTGCTAAGAGACTGTTCGTTATTTATAAACGGGGCCACTGGAGGGATTTTGAGTGCTTCAATCATAAGTTGAATGACCCTCCCCTGCCTGCAAGAAAATTTTCAACGACCCTCCAGCTGTTTTTTCAAAGAAGATGTGACCCTCCCTGGCCAATATCAATACCTTCTGCCCACGCTTTTAAGCACTAATCACATCGACTTAGGCTATCGTTCTAAAATCAACCTCTGCTTTCTGATCTTACACATCACACTTCACCAAGATGGTGGCCATTTCAGTAGATTTACTCACTAACATTGTTGTGGAAACACAATAGGCATGGAAACTAAATGCACACTTCCTGCAACTGCATTAGCCTACTTGAAATAAGTTACTCCTCTAGTAAGTATTCACATGAAATAAAACAATAAAACAGAGACAATTCAACAAAGCACACTGGGTAATAACAAATTCAACACATGAACTTGTTGCTATGGACTCGTCTCTAGGCTTCCTCAGTCATTGTAAAGCTGCCAAAGCTGAACATTATCCAAAACTCCATTTATCAGACGAGCATCAATTTGGGAGCTTGCTACACTCCTTCCTTCTCAAATGACTTGAAAAGGCTGTTTGCACAATTTCACAAATAATCACAGGGACCGAAAAATACCTAACATGCCAACTTTTTCCAGGTTTATCATTTTAACTTTTCCCCGCTGTCTTGCCGTTTTAATATTTTCCCGTAGAATATCCCATATTACTGTAATACTCATAACATTAATACGCATGTTTAAGCGCTTATGTGTTATGGTTTATATAATGTTTTATTTTAATTGGGCTGTTAATTAATTTGACATTATTGTTTATTATTGATATTCTCCTTAATGTAGTCTTAGCATGTTATTGTTTTTATATTATTGATTGAATTGACATTGTTTTATTATTGCCTTTCCCCTTTTTTACATTGCTTTTTTTATTAGGCTATTGATTGAATTGATATTATTGTGTACTACAACTATTCTCCTTACTATATTTGACCTAGATTTTAATCTGTTCCCTGTTCATTTTTAAATATTATTATGTTGTTTTGTATTTATATGTCGCTTTGGACAAAGGCGTCTGCTAAATCCATAACCATAACCATAACATTAGTCCTGCATTCTGGCCGGTCTCTGTTGTCCTGTTGTTACCCCTTGCCCTTCCAGTGAAACAGATGTATTCAAATCATCGTTTTGCTTGCTTGAATGCGAACTCAGTGATGTTAACCAAGGCCTACTTAAGTTAAGGACGTGGTTGTCGTGAGAGCATGATTCATTGGCGCTTGCAGTGTTCGGCCGTA
Organism: Alosa pseudoharengus; assembly: GCF_046254945.1. NCBI lineage: Eukaryota > Metazoa > Chordata > Actinopteri > Clupeiformes > Clupeidae > Alosa > Alosa pseudoharengus. The sequence goes on along the minus strand of NW_027468718.1, from coordinate 22,679,997 downwards.
GGCTATGTCTACGTAGCCTACGCACCTGCCAGGCTACTCAGCTATGAGTAGACAAAGAATTCCCCCTCGAACTCCCATTTCGGTGAAGACAAACTATGAAACATTGCCGTTGCTATGCAACCTTGACTCAGGGAGTCGCGGCGTCCGAAGCGTGGGTTAGCTTAGTGTTAGTTTAACTTTGAGCGTGTGGCAAGCTGCTAAATCAAACTGTCAAGCAGAGGGGTTAAACTAATCCATTTAGCTTGAAACCTCCTTAGAGTTGCATGCGTCAGGGATTGCACAAATAAGGACTACACACAAAGAACCTTTTGGGCACCAAAATATGCAGACTGCATCTTCAAGCAGAACTCAAATCCAAGTTACCATCCCCACATCACCTACAAATGAAGTCAGAGAAGGTCTTCAAAATAAAAATGTTTATTGGGTAATCATTTTCTCTTGTCTAGTTCTGAACTGGCTTTCCCATTGACAATAACCAGCGGTCCAACCACAGCATCCCTGGTCATCCCTTTTCCACCTAAAAAAGGAAAAACACAAAAATCTAAGCCAGTCAGAAAAAAAAGGAACACAGGACACAACACAAAGGGTCATCGGGAAATTTGAACATACCTATTGCCCTCCGCTTTCTGGACTGACAGCCGTAATCACCACCATAGTCACAGCAGCTGCAGAGAGAACTCTGGGTCGGGTTGTCAAGGAGCTCCCAACTGTTGGCCATTGCAATTTTCGTATTTAAAGGTAGATGCTTGAGGGGGGGGGGGTGGGAGTAAAATAAATAAAAACTGCATATATTACCTTCCATTCTTGTCATGGCAGGCCTTCTTCCCTTCGTTAAAGCTGTTTTCCTCCCATGCCACAAGCTTACAGTGGATGTAGACCTGATGAGACGCAACGTCAGATCAGAGTTCAAGCACACCAAAATATCCTTGTTATACTTGTTAAGTGAAACAGTACCGGCTGGTTAAGAGCAAATGCAAAAGCTTGCAAATAGAGCTGGATTTCTGAGCTTCTTTGACGAGGTTGGAACCTAGACATGGTTTTGCGGCTATCGGTGAAACACCTGGAAAGGAGAAATCCAGGTCAAGGATCCAGCGATTGAGCAAACACTTTTAAAGGTTCGAATTTAAAGGGACACCAGGACAAGGTTTGTGTTATTCAATGATCTTCATAAGTCGGTATTTGGTTAAATGACTCATTACGGGGCGAATGAAGGCTCTCGCCCGCCACTACTGCCTGTAGGAAGAATATGCCACTTGCAAGTTCGGTGTATCCTACCCGCCGACCGAAGCAGGATCAGTTTACAGCACAGAGGCAGGCTAACGAATCGCTAGAGATTGTTGCAAACATGTGTATAATGGCAGAGCCGGCGAAGAAGCAGCAAAAACCCTTGACTGAAGATGCAAGGAAAAGAGCTTCAGACCGAGCGAGGGGGGAGTTTCGTAGAGAAAAAGCACCAGGCTTGCCTGGTGTCCCTTTAAATTGGTTCCAGTATGTTAAAGTGGACATTAACCCTTTGTTGGTGATAATAGGGTAGGTCTCAGGCCCCAGCTGGTCCTCCATGGAAGCTAGACATTCCTCCAGCAACAGTAGCAAGGGCTGGTGGGCCTGCTGATTCACCGAGGCAGAAATGGGGATGAGGTTGCCTAGATCGTATTGGCTAGTCACCGCTGGACCACTGAAATCATCTGTGGACACAGTAACTACTTAAGAACCGATTTACTTCCAAAAGTAGGAGGGAGGGGGTGGGGGGTGTCCTCTGGTCTGTACAAGCAACTGTAAAAGTTCTAAACTGGTGTGTGTGGCAAGGGTTATGGATTACTGACACAATTCAAGACACCTACCATTCATCAAACTCATACTGAACACCAGTTCACTAGTGCCAAAGGTTTCAATGACAGGTCTGAAAATCTGGGGAAGCCAACCATCAGGCCTATTGAGAACAATACAGAAGATGAACCATGTAGGTAGGTGATGTAGATAGTCTGTTTAAAGAAATAAGATCATGCACAGTGTATTCAAGATGTGCAGTGCATAGATCATGAGCAGTGTATCCAAGCTTAAAATTTGGATAGCCCCACTTGCCTTTGGTAAATACAAACAACCTGAAGGAGGAAAACAGCTCCCGACTCAGAATTATAAGTCAGCTCAGTAGACCAAACAATATTATCCTTCAATGCCTTAAGAGGAGAGGGGAGAATTAACACAAATATATAAACTGGCATCCATTCCACGCTAATTCACTTCAGTACACCATATAGGTTTACCATTTATCCATGCTCTCCAGTTGAGGTCGCTAATGTGACGTAATCACCGTGATTCAACGCAAGTATTGTGGGTAAATATGGCAAAAACACAAAGCTATACGCATTGAATATTTTGGTTGTATAGCTGCCCATTAGCCCCATAATACATTGAGTTTTGATCACATGGTTTGGCAAACTCAAAAGAATTTAGGCTTTTGGCATCTAATCCTTTAGTGTTTATGGCTAGAGTCACTCCCTAGCATCTCCATGAGCATAAAGCAGTAGGCAACTTACCATCATCTCTGCCCCACATCGCCACTCCAAAAAAGGGAAAACAACCTGTGCACCACCCGGGATTACAGAGATGTTGGTTGGAGAGCAGTAACCCAGCCAGACTGAAGAGGGATCAAGGTCTGGTTCATGCTGCAGTCCCATCGGCCAGTTTACAGTCACAAAGTCTCCCTCACACTCCACAGAGAAGTCCACTGTCACAAAAGACATCAGGTCAATAAAGGCACATATTGCAATTTCCCTTTGTTAAACAAAACAAATCAATGGTTACCTGCTTGTACAACAGTGACAACCATAAGTGTGACCAAATAGAAAACAGGAGCCATGGTAACAGAGCATACACCTGGTCCTACAGCTACCCCTTTTATACCTCTAGAAATGTCACAGCTGGTGATCATGAAACTTCGTCATGAGGTTGTTAGGCACAATGTTCATCAGGTGCAGCTGTCTTGCCAAGGTGCAGACAATTATCGTGTGAATGGCAAATGTCTTCTCAAGTGAATTTTGATACCAGTGTTTCAAAAAGATTACAGATCACAGGTTTAGTGTACACATGTACATACACAGATGACAGATGTACATGTATATCTGTTCAGTCGGTACTGTCAGAAAGGTCTGTCCATTCATTACACTAGGAGGGTCTCATGATAATCATGCCATTTAGGCCTATCCTTTAGGAAATAATAATTACAGTGCATGAAAATGCACTGTTCTCTTATCCGAAATCTTCTTCTTATTATTTTTCCCACCAAATTTCTGCATCTAATTCAGCTTCAACTGTTTAACGTAGAAACTGTGTTTAAACTTTGTAATGTATGTTTTGACACTTGAGGTATGTATTTTTTGTTTTTGTAAACTTTATACTTTTTGAGATATTAACATAAATCAAGCTTATTTCCCCCCATAGACTTTGCATTGGCACTATGACCTTACAATGGGCTAATCAAACTGATTTGCACCTGTATCAACTGACAGCTGCTTAACTAGGCCCCCTCACAGAGCCAGTTAACGACTTAATGCAATCAACTGCACCTGTGCTCTCTCAATGACTGCAGCAACTTCAATGCAACCTCCTCTCTGTGTCTCTCTCCATTAAACTGGATAGCTCACTTTTCTCTTCACTTACTTTTACTTCTTTTTCTTTACTTCATCCATTAAAGTATCTGTCTATCAACATCCATTAAACTGTCTACCTATGCACATCTATTAATTCACTATTAAATAATTTAGCTATTTAAACTACTCAACTATTTAACTATTCAGCCATTGCAACTGGCAGTTGTCATCAACTATGACTCCCGCCAACTGTTTCCTCAGCCCACAACTGTTTCAAAATAAAAGTCTTCACTACAATAATTTCCTATTAAATAATTTAACAATTTTAACTATTCAACTATTTGACTGTTCAGCCATTTCAAAGTTGTCATCAACTATGACTCCCGCCAACTGTTTCCTCTGCCCACAACTGTTTCCAAATAAAAGTTTGTTTAGCATTTTATGATAATGTATGTTTTGCTTTTTCATGCACTGGTAATTTCCTCGAAATTACATTTTCTAGTTTGAAATTGCAATGTGAACTCATGCAATTAGAAAATTGCAAAGGCTGCAATTAATTATGCAGCTCACGACTTTGAATATTTTTTTTTTACCAGAAGTGATGTAACAAACAAACAAAGGCACTAAGGTACCATTCAAAACCGCCAAGCAGTTGCTACCTCTTGAGACAATCCTGCAAACATGTAGCAACATTTGAAGAAGCACCACAGGCTGCATGGTAAGAAAAAAAAAATTACAGTATATGTACTGTATTGAAGCTCGGCTGACATTGATAGCTTGAATTATATCGCAAATCAAATCACAATCTGAATATAAGTCAGAAAAGTCACAATTAATCTGCCCTAATAAAGAGAACTTAATCATGGATGAATCTGAGTGTCTCATTCAAGGACAAAGAGAAATTGCCTAATTAACTTATTCATAATATTCATTACTTTTACTTCAATGTTAGAGTTATCATCGTACAGCTTTCTAATATGTTTACTTTACAATTAATGTGCCTGCAGCTCATCTGTCTTTCAGGCTTAACTGGTAGAGCAAGGTGCTAGCCATACAAAGACTATGGATTTGAGTCCTATATCGTTTATGAACATACATTTGGTCATTCATTTACTGCTGATGTATATGAAAGGGGACATAATTAAGTGTGTTAACAAATTAAATATATAGATTGAGCATATGTGTGACATATATGTATATATAATGTATGCATATATTAATTTTAAATATTATTTTTTTCATATGGGACAGCATGTGCCAGAAAATCAAAGTGTTCCCTACATGTAACTAGAAGACGGAAGAGTCACATCACATCATAGCTGTAGGAAAATGGTGTTTGCTGTTCATTGGCAACTTCTGTTTCCTATACAAGCAAGAAATAAAGACATAGATTTTAAGAGTACACTATTCAGAACTATTTTTTCCTACCATTGACTGGGTCTTCATTAATCTGTGGTATCAAAATTACCGTCAGATCTGTTTATAACTAATCAATTAAAATGTGTAACATTTACATACTGCCTCCACTATATAGTTTGGGTTGTTTTATATAGTTAGATGCATGGTGTGACCGTATCCAGCTATAGCCAAACAAGCTAACGTGGGAAGAAAAGCTTATGAATGAAAGTGAGGGAGATCACAGTATGCAGAGACCTAGCACAACAGACCCCTCAATTTTCTGCTAGGCAGCCTGTCCAACAAAAATAAACTGTGCATCCTGGCTGAGAAACACTCATTCTGATTGGCTCCTAGTCCAGTATAATAAGGCCAAGTGGACATAAGCCCCAGAATCCAGACCACAGTGTATAGCTTGCCTGACTAACCGAGACTTGTCATCTCCCCTGTCCATAAGCCTTTGTTGTTTCAGAAATTCCATCTCAGTTTAGTCAGGGTTATGCTGCAGAAACTGTAGCTCCAGCTTTCATCACAAATCAATTCATGTCCGTAACTAATGGGTCTAGTCAACCAATACGCCTTTGTCTGGATAAGAGTTTCTATGCACAGTACAGCAACATAAGATGTGCACTAACATAAAGTCCACTTTAAAATTCCCCTACTGAAATTCCCTTTAAATTCCTTTCCAAATAATGCATGATGTTGGAAACGCAATTAAGGGTTCATGTAATTTCAATAAATGTTCATATGAAAGCATACACTGGAGTATAAATTAACCAATACTCTTCAGGCAGCACAATAGCTCTCTGTGTTTTTTGTTGTAGAGTGCCAGAGTGATTTAAAGCTGCTGACAGCACCAGACGCTTACATTGCAATCAGTCCTCGCTGGCTCTCTCTCTCAACAATTTGTATGGGATGGGTACCGCCTGTCTGCCTGTACTGGACTCTGCTTGGCAGACACAAAGAGCATGTACTCCTGTAGGGGATATTTTTATTCACTTCCTAAATATACCATAACTCTTTTCTCTCTTCAGTTCCCCAAGCCTTTCTCATATTAGAAATACTAACATGATATAAGTAATACATATATCATTATGCTTGGAGAGATATGTTTCAATATTCCCTCATCATGACCAGTCATGATCATCAGTAGTTTGATAATGATTTCTATCAAACTGTCTTTTTATCTAACCCTTGTTTGGAATCTGATCTAATTAAAAAATATCTTTGTATGTCCATTCAGACTCAATACAATTATACATGTCACCGAATTAAAACTAGGCCACATTTTTCCTGCAATGAGAACAAAGCCTTTGCAGCCAGGAGGAGCCAAACTCAAAATGTGAACCCTGTGAGTTTTGAATGGCCTTTCAATGGCAGTGGACATAACAGAGGCCAGTACATACAGTGATGTAGCAGGAAAACCTCACTTCCTATCACCAGAAGCACCTTTGCTATGTTTTTTTTTTTTCCAGGGCCAAGTCCAAAAATGCACAAAGTGTGACTGAGAGCAAAAGTACGTTACAAATGTCTCTGACATGTCAATGTAGGGTCAACCTTTTGACATTAATTTGTGGTCCAGGCTCTGAAACAAACTTGGTAGAGCTGCACATTACTAAAGAGTTTTAAATAGAGCATGAAAGTATGTTGACACACACACACAAATGCTTCTAGTAAAATAAAAATGTGCCATGATAGCCAGATAGTCCTAGATCTCAACGTATAGGGCCATAATCTACATTTCAAAGTCTAATGGAAACTAAGGATGATATTAATTAACCTGCACCGCCACATACAGATTCTTAATAGCCTATAGGCTACCAAATGTGAACATAAAATGTCCATTATGAAATTGGAATGTCATTTGATTAAATTTTCCATTGGGATCAATAAAGTATATATCTATCTATCTATCTATCTATCTATCTATCTGATTGTTCTTTGTTAGACCACAGCCATACTCCTTCCCTTATTGTAGATAAATGTTGTGAGATAGGGGTCTAATTGACTGTTTAGCCTATTATGGAGTGAGCCTACCATTCAAGCTTATGTTTATTTTTCGATGTTAATGCGTGACATTATATATAGCCTAGGCCTACATTGAGCAACTCACAACTGGGCATCTTCCAAGCTAGACCTGGCAAACAAAAAAATTACATTTGCGCCTGAAATCCTATCCTAAGCCTAATTGCCTGTTACCTTAAGCTGGCCCAAAGTAGCATATAGCCTATGCTATAGGGGCAATGTGGATGACGTCTGAATGTGGCTTGTTTGACAGTCAACATGTTATGTTCTATTCTGTCCGTCTGTAGAAAACTCTGGTCCCTCTTTGAATGTGACTGTTTTGTTAAACAGAAACTTTTGGATTTGTTTACTGCTAGGCTACTGTAGCACAACGAACTACCAAACAAGTTGGATATTAGTCTTGCATTTAAGTAAGATATGCCTATAAACTATATAGATGTGAAGGAGACTAATGTTAATCATGCAGTATGTTATAATTAAATCAATCTAGCAAATCGCACTAACGATGACGCCGAACTGCACTGAAAAGGACAACGCCCATTGCGTTTTACGTAGGCCTAATCACCTCAGCAACTCCAGTGCTCCCTGTAGACGAGAATACAAAGTAGCTAGTAGCAGCTCCTCTCATGTTTCAGTGTGCAATTAGCCTATCGATCTGGAAGTGGCTTGCACAGATATTCACCTGGACGTTGCTGTCTGCATCATACCTTATCCTCAAATGAGAATACCAATGTTACGAGGAATGTTTTGTTTTCATTAATCGGCACTTTCCGGAATGTGTGCCGAAGCTCGTTTTTGTTCGCTTCTCTGGCTTACTTTCCATTATTGTCACCCCTCTCCCCCAGACTGCTATTATGTCTGGCTGTTCCGAATCGTGAACACGCATGCGCTTTCGCCATGTTGGCAAGCACTCCTCCCCCTTTGGTCTCGTCACAGCCACACTCAGCAGGCAACATTACAAGGTGGCCAGTGGTCAGAACCTGTGAGAGAGTGAGACAGCAAACGGTGGACTATAACAAAGAGGGGACGAAATGGAATAAACAGTGATTTCTAAACCAAAACGGGGAATCTCTTCTTATCCACTCCGGCAAGGACTGTTTAATTATTTTAATGTCTTCTACGCAGTATGTCAAATAATATGACTCAACAGAGCCAGACAATGCTGAAGGTAACGTTAACTTAACATTAACGTTACTGTGGACTTGTAGTTAACGTTGACTAGCAGATTTATATGTATTACTAATTGAACGGGGCATAGATACCCGTAAAAGGGACACATCTATGTTGGCTTAAACTTCAGAGCAGAGTGTTAACGCGCACGCCACCAGGAAAGCCAGTGTTATCTTAGTAGCTAGCTAGCTAGTCAGCTCAAGACTGCTTGGTTTATGCTAGCACTATCTCTGTACTGGTTGGTATTTAAATACTCCCCGTTAGATTCCCTTGACTTGACTGAAACTAAAAGGGTTCCAGCGTTTGTGGAATTTAGTCTGGCAAGGTGGGACGTGTGTTTATCAAACCACTGTGAAAACGGCAGTACTTCATACCGGTGTTTACAACTGTTTACCCCCTCTGGATATTTCGAAATGCATAACCCGGATTCTGCAGGGGACTCACCAAGCCCAAGGAAAATGGCGTACCCAGCAATTATTCCTAGAAGGGGTAACGTTTGTAATCAAAGCAGTGAAACCATGTCTGCATTGTCAAGTGTGACTTGCTCCACACTTAGTAACAACCCTCTGCTGGCTGATGAATATCACTCACTGACACAGGCTCACGCTATATCTGTCTCTTCTACTGCTGGATCTCAGCAACCTCCCCACAGTCTGAACATTCACACCCAGTCTACAATGCAACCTCAGATTCTGCCATTATCTGGAGCACAGATGAAGAAGAAAAGTGGCTTTCAGATCACCAGTGTGACACCTGCTCAAATTACTGTCAGCACCAACAACAGCATAACTGAGGACACTGAAAGCTGTGACGACTTGGATGAGTCACACACTGAGGATTTGTCTTCCTCTGAGATTATGGATATACCTCTTTCCCGAACTGATAAGGGAGGTCCACAGAGGAGTTACTCAGAGGAAACGCTCAACAACTTTCCAGAGGCAGAAACCCCAGGAGCAATGTCTCCCAACCAACCCCCCCTTCATCACTCCTTGACTCATCCACAAGGCATATTCACGAATGGATCTGCCCATCACCTCCACCAACAGGATCCTCATGATCACCACCACCATATTCATGCCAACCTGGCCTCATCAGCCTCCATCAGTGCCCAGTCAGTCTTCCCTGCTCTGACCACCGTGTCCACTTCTGTCCAGAAAATGCCTTTGAATGTTGGAGGCCTACTTGAAAATTCCTTTGCCAGCACAACTGGTTTGATGGGTCAGCCTTCACCTGCATCTGTCCCAGGAGCCACTGCTGAAGTATTCTCTGCTGTCTCAGGTGCCACAATTTGTAATATAAGTTCAAGCAATGTTAATAATATCAGTACTTTGAATTCAGCCTGTGTGCCTGTTGTGGGGGGTATCAGCACCAGCATTAGTAATGTAGTACCTTTCACTGGTTTGATGAATAGTAGCAGCAGCCAAAATATGAACATGGTACAGCAACATCAACAAAGTGGAATAACTGGAGCAAGTGTGTCTGGTGTTTTGGGGATTAACAACAGTGGCCTTACAGGAGTGCCTGGAGCAGTGCAACCCATGACTACAGGAAACACTGTACCTGTCTCTCACACCCAGCAGCAGCAACACCCTGTCACAACAAGTTCACGTTTCAGAGTAGTCAAACTAGACTCTAATTCCGAGCCGTTCAAGAAGGGGAGGTGGACATGCACTGAGTATTATGATAAAGAGACAGCTTCATCCACTTTTGCCTCTGCTTCAACCTCCACGGTCCCATCAGAGATTCCCGTCAACCAAGTAGTGGAGACTGTGCGGCAGCGGACTGAGAACACTGTGGCAGGTTCGGAGCGTGATTGTATGAGCTTGAGCAGCAGCTCTGTCAGCAGTTCTGTGAGTACTCTTAGCCACTACTCAGAGAGTGTGGGCAGCGGAGAGATGGGAGGTCCCTCTATCTTACAGCAGACTTTCCAGCAGTCACAAGACTACACCCCAGTGGCTCCTCTGAGTGTGCACAATGTGAAGAACATCACGGCTCCCTCTCCTCCTGTCAGCATGCAACAGCAGCAGACATCAACCAATTTAGGAACCCTGACCTCAACCATGCCCCCCTCCTCAGCAGTGTCCCAGCAGCAGCAGTTGTCATATGTCCAGACCCCCCCAGCTCAGTGTGTCAGTCAGCAGCTGATGGGCTACTCACATGCGCAGCAATCGGCCTTACCAGCCCAGGTGGCACTGGGACACATTCCTTTAAACCAGGCTTGCACCCAATCATCTGATTATAGCCAAACCCAGCTCCAGACATCTTGCCCTGGGTCATCACAGTCAACAACCCTCCAGACTGGCTGCATGCCACCTGCCTCTGTGTCAGGGAATAGTCAGTTGATGATCGCAGCACAGCAACCGGTAGGCAAAGCACCCACTTCTGTCACGCAGCCTCTCCACTTAGGTCTTTTACAATCCCAGCCTCAGCAGACATCATCACCCCAGATGGTCCAGGCTCCTGTTGGGGTCATGCCTCAGACGGTGCCGGCTATGCTTCCTGGACTTTTGCAAAAGCCTAAAGGCCACCAGCTCCCTATAGAGCAGCAACCAGTCAGCACACAAGGCATGACCCCACACTCCTCTGTAATAACAAATCTGCTGTCAAATGTGCCTCCCAATCCTGCAAACATTGCCCTGTCTGGCGTGGTCCAGAATGGTACTAAAGACAATGGTGTCCATTCTAGTGCCAGCACTCTGTGTGCAACCCTGCCTACTCTGACAGCCACACAGCTTGAGGGTGCCCAACGTCTTCTCCTCCAGCACCAGTCCCTGCTATCACTGCCCATGCTGGCTGCTGGTGAATGTGCCTCTCAGACTGGAACCTCCTTAGCCACAGAGGGAAGTGTTGGAGTTAATGCCTTAACTTCTTCAGCAAGTCTGCTGAAAAACCTGCCTGTGGATGGAGAGGATGATGGGTGAGACACTGCATTTCTTAAAATTTATCTGCAATTCTATTGTAGGCCATCTTAACTACCAAATAATACTTCTACTACTAATTAGACCATTTTGGAATATTTATAGGAAGAGGGGTGGATGGTTAGGCCTAATCTTGTAATAGTATCAATATCACTAATGCCAGCCTATCTCTACCTGTTAACTTTTTTTTTGTAGCATGTGTATTAGTCTATGTAGCACTGTACAGCCCTGTATACATTATCTATGCATACTTGACTTAAAGGAAGAATGACTAGGCTTAATGCATTATACTTATTCAGCAGTAGTATGGATTTTGATTAAGAAATGATGATTCACCCACAAGACTACACTGCATGGTTGGTTGCTATGACTGCAGATCTGATGGAACTAATTGAGTTGATTCTTGTTGGTTGTTGTGGCAGCCTTTGTCGTATTTGTTGTTTTAGTTTGTGCAGGGGAGCAGACCTTATTGGAGGAAGAGATTTCAGTCTAAAATCCTATAGTGATTAGGCATTTCATAGATATGTAACTGTTGAGAGTTGGTTATGATATTCAGAAAGCAGATTTATTAAGTGGGCTAATTAACTGCTAAGAACTCAACAAATAATAGGCTCTAAATTGTAGAACAGGGGCCATATTCACAAAGAATTTTAAGGCTAAAAGTAGCTCCTAACTAGCGAATTTAGGAGCAACTCCTAAAAATAATGGGCGTGTCACTCCTAACTTTAGGACTCCTAATTGTTTTTACTAAAAGTAATTCACGAAGCAATTTAGACCTAAAAGTAGCACCTAAGTCTGGGACAGCTTAAAAGAAGTCGAGAGGACTCCTAACTCACTAAGACCTACTCACAAACCGCTTTTTGTGGCATTTCGCGTCGCGATGTTTTGAAATCCTATGCGGCTTCCAATCCCGAGGGAACAATTTTGCATTGTAGGCATAACTAAGGGATGCAATAACACCACCAACAACCAAAACTGCTCATTGTCAACATGTAAATTAAATGTAATGTCTCATTGTGAATCAAATTAAAATGTTCTCCTTTTTGCAAACAGGCATAGGCATATGGTGACAGATTAATTTAATAATGTTGCAAAGATACTGCATCAATCCGTATGTTTCATTAGGCTACTAGGCTATTTGTTTTGCCTTACTCTTTATTCACCTAGGCCTTTTTATTTAGTTCAGTTTATTCATCATCTTCCGTCCTTCGCTAGCCTGGCGGGCCATCCTATATCATGGAAATGTATAGTCTGGAATCGAACCATTCACCTCACTTAATCCAAGGGGCGGGCAGAGAATTGTCTTTCAAACTGCCTAGGCATGCAATAGGCCAGCGATACGACCATATCCGTATCTGGTCGGCAAAACGGCATTGTGTTGCTCAACTTTCAAAGAAAAGCAAAAGAAAAGTCCAACTCTTCCAAAGTTGACGCCAACGCTGATTCAAACAACCGCTCTTCGTTCGCCATAGCCACCTTCCTTGTTGTTCACCGTCGCAGGACTGTCGTTATCCTGTTAAGCCCGCCTTAATACCCTATGGTTTGATACTAGACGTACAGGCTGAGCAAATTAATTTGCCGCCTCTAGGGTGCGTCTAGATTTCTAGGCTAGTCCTTCGCACTACTTGTGTAGCGCACGCATTCTCAGACCTGTGAACATGTCACTCATCATCGTAAGGATTCCCGCGTTACAATCATCAGCCAATCAAGGTGGTCACTTCAGTCAATCTTGTGCATGAGTAATGACGTCATCCATAGCAACGAAGACTCACTCTTAGTTTAGGAGTTGTCATTTTTCCTTACTAAGAGTAGGTCTGAAAGGCTTTGTGAATAACTTTTAAGAGAAAACTCCTAGCTAAAATCTTTTACTGCAATTTAGGAGTACTCCTAGTGGTAAGATAAAAGGCTTTGTGAATACGGCCCCAGGCCTATAACAAGCCTTCTGTTACGTGATTGTCTTTTCAAATATTTCCAATAGGCTGTGTCTTGTCCATGACTGGATTACATTCCCTGTGAGTTTAGTCTATTGATATAAAAGCGTCTACATTAAGTCTAGCATTTTTGTATGGTGTGCTATTGGAACAGTCTTGTTATGCTCTTACTGATAAATAAGGGGATGTTTAGGCCTGTATTCTTATATAGACGTACACAAACAACATACATTTTGTATTGTCAAACAACTTTAGTTATTTCATAACCTTAAAAAGCATGGAACTGTAAAATGAAAAATGTGGCAATATTGTGACCAGTAAGAGCCTCTGATTATTAGAGACACATGGACATTTCTGTGATTTGCTATGCTTTGTACTTTGTTATAAATAAAAAATAGGCATACCAGGGCTAAATTAAATAGATGATCTTACATATTCCATAATAATATTGATTTTTGATCTCCAAGCAGATCATTAAAACGTTATATTGTTCAAAGGCATGATCTATTTTTAAATTAAGTCCATGTATTTATTGAGTTAAATCTTTGAAAATATTGTTATGTAAGGGATAACGGCCGCTGAGGTGTCCTGTATACGAAATTAATGGACGAGGGCGAGGCAAAGAGTTTCCTCTGCCCGAGTCCATTACTTCCGTATAACAGGACACCTCGAAGGCCGCTTATCACCAGTTTGCCACTATAGGCAATACTCATGCCTTTATAGCACGCAAAGGAAACAAGCGGTTCCGTTTAAAAAGAAGCCGTCTTGTTCAGTTTGTTGTACAACTTTCTTTTGCCCTAACAGCGATAGCATGGACAGTTAGCTTGTTTACAGTTGATTCTACTGTTGCGAAGCCTGTTTCTAGGCTCAACCATCGTTGTTACCATTCATAAGCATTGATATGGAACTGTGATTCAACTTTTTTCTAAAGAAATACACATCCATGCGGGGCTTCAATGGCCTCTTGGCCAGACGGACCTGCAGAGCAAATCCAGTTTGTATGGGTGTTCCCAGGCTAGTTCCTTCGGTGATTAACAAAGTAACCCCAGTAATAAAAATAATCAAGTTAAAAATTCTGTTGAAGAAATGTTTTAGCCTAATTTCACATCATCAGCATCTTTTTTGTGGCCAAGGCAGTAGCATTTTCCCTTTGAACCTCTCTTTGTGGTTCACCTACCTGTCTGCCCCAATTGACCCCTGCCACCCATTCTGCAAACACAGCATATTCTGTATAGACTAGTCATTACTAACCATTACTATAGCCTAGAAGCTGAATGCTAACCGGTTGTTTTGGGACAAACAACCCATAATTTCAAGCCTTGTTTTCTTGCCCAACTTTTATAGCCTATGTTGTAATGAATAGAACAGTGACTGACTGTTTACATGAGGTGAAAGGAAAATTATTGACTTTGCAACCCTTAAATGCCACTGTTACTTTCTGTATTAGTCTAGTTCTTGACCTCCATTGAGGTCCCGTGATGTAGTCACTGTACTGCGAAGAACCTTGCCTTGTGGTAAATCGATAGGAGTTTTTCAGTTGCTGAAGCTGATATGTAATAAGCGCAGGTCAGCCCTGGGTCGATATGTAATTATATAAGGTTACTATCTTTTTGCATGTTGCAAGTTAATAACAAGCAATAATACCTAAAATTGCAATGATACAAAAAGTAACCCACTTATTCTTGAAATATGTGATAAAACATGTCCAGCAATTGTAACTATCGTTAAGAGTTTAATAATCAAGAGGCCATGTGTGGACACCTGCATCAAATCAGAATCAAGCCATTTTCAAGATATTGGTCATATGAATATTTATCAGAGATTTGATGGTTTTTGCATCTGACTTGCAGAGCAGACCACTTAAGTTTTAGGCACTTGTGGCGGGATGCTATTCCAAACCCTTTTATCTCTACAGCTAGGTTCCATGTTTCTGTTGTTGTCATGTGATGGGATGGAGCATAGGGTGCTCTGTTTGGGCCAGTTATTTTTATGCGTCATTGATGCAGAAGCCTGGTGCTGCCCGCCTAGTATCTACGCTCATTTTCATTTCACTGAGATGCTAGTCTAACTCCTTTCAATGGTTACAAGGTGGTTGATGCAACACCTTGTGGGAATGTACGAAGATGTTTTTAATATGTATTTTTTCTTTATTCTCTATGATCCCTTCTTTTTAAAAACACCAATTTGACCTGTCTTATGCAAATCTTTCTTTTTTTATTTTCCACCCTGAACATAGGCAAAATGCACCATTGAGATCAATATGTTTTGTATAGATTAACCACAGGTGGCACTGAAATCACTGAATCACTGAAATTGAAAAGGATAACCCCACCCCTGCTCAGGTACTCTCAGGTGATCACGTCAGAGCAAAATTTGGTTATTTACATCAATGCTATTCAAAACAACACAAAATGCACCATTGAGATCAATATGTTTTGTATAGCATTAATGTAAAGAGTAAATAACCAAAGGCAAATTTTGTTCTGATGGGATCACCTGAGAGTACCCTAAGAGTACTTCTGCTTCTCCCTACAACCAGACAGTGTTGCAAATTGTGTGTTCCCGTCACTCTGTCTCTTTCGTTGCTCTGATTGGTTTTTGGCCTCTCCTATTGCGTCTGGAGGCATTTTGATCGGCGTCCGTTTGGGAACGCCATTTGGAAATGGGCTGTGAACGAACCTTCCCCAGACCCACTCTCAGTTACTGAGAAGTGTCTGCTGCCAACCGGGCTACCAGCATGTTTGCAAATTATGTACCAGCAAGTTTGCAATTTGAGCCTCCTACATGGTTTAGTTCTTGTGCTATGAGCTTGTGAACTTTGACAAAAAAAAAGAGGCCGAACAAAATCGACACTCCCCTCCCTCCGTAAAACTGGTTTTATCTTGGAAAGTGTTGATCTTACATAAAAGTAATTTTACAGTGTGTCTCCTGAGTAACATAGGTACACCTGGTAATTTTTTTCAGTATTTTTGAGACCTAAGTGTGTGTAGCCCCTATTTGAATTCACATGGAATGACCCTCCAGCTCAGTCGGATCAGACTAGAATTGGTAACAATTCTATGAGTGAGGATGGCATGTTACTGTGCAGCCGTCCTGTTTTCTTCTTGTACATTCGATAGTAAGCATAAACACAAGACCTTTTGCACATGTGATTTTAAGATCTCTTTTAACCTAATTTTCGAGACTATTGCCTTATTTGTCTTTTTTTCACTTTGCTATGATTCCCCCTTACAACCTTGTACTTTTCTTCTTTTACCCTGTATGTTATCACATAATTACTTAGGAATATTGTTTACTCTCGGCAAGGATCAGTGTTGACATGAGAACTGTTTACATTAGACAGGATGTCCAGAGGGGTATTTCACAAAACCTAAATAAGGGATTACGCTGAGATTTTTAGGTTATCCTGGATGAATTTAGCCTTGACTTGGTTTCACAAAAGAGATGGCGCATAAGTTACCACGGGGATTTATTCTCTGCACCTATCCTGGTCCCGACCAGGCTAACAGCCAAGCTAAGTTAATTTGGTAATGGTAATTATGTTGTCTTATTGGTTCAGCTAGCTGTCATTCACATCAGACGTCCGTGCTAATTTTTAAGGAGCTTTATTCCATTTATAAACTATTTGCTAAATGTATTTGCTCGCAAAACAAAACAGATTGTCTGCCTACTACCATATGGTTATTATTTTAATTGTGATAGCCTTATAATTATTAACATAGGCCTAGGTACTCATTGTTTGCTTATTTTATTGATAGACGTTTGATGAATAGCCTACTGTAGTTGATTAGAGGTGGAGGGGACAAGTTTTCAAAGGTATTTTCAACTAAAATATAATATAATAAGGTATATAATATATGTGCATCTTTGCAGTGGCAAGCGCTTTCTTAATGACATTGCGTGCCGAGACAAGGAAGCACTCACACGTCAACCTGACTCTCGCCAGATGAATTTCGTTCCTCTTAGCTCCGCCTAGCTTCACTCACATCCATCTGGGACCTCTTCCATTGAGAGTGTTCTGCACCCGATTTTATGGTACAGCCAATCAGGAATGCTGGGCGGGAGTTTCATTGATGTGACATAGCGTAGAAGCGACTGTGAGACTGTTATCAATGTCACGGGTTGGCTTCGATGTGAGTGGTTGAAGTAGCATGTCAATTGATGACGGACAAGTGGCTTATTCAATCATATGCAAGCATTTTTTGATTAGGCCCAGCCTTCTGAAGCAACACTCCAATGGATTGGTCCCAGATGGATGAGTGGAGCTAGGCGGAACGAAATTCATCTGGCGAGAGTCAGGTTACTCACACGTGGGTGCATGCGTAAATTTGCATTCAGTTGGTCTACCACGCCTACTGCTGTTTTACAGAAATAGCCATTAATCCCCATTCCAAAAAGGACAACTTTACTTCATTGTTAGTCTATATCAAAAGCAGTTGTTCACACGCGCACACATCCTGAATTGCTTACACCTGGCTTGACATAGTCGCTCCTACTCATCCTGGATTGGCATTAGTGAAACGAGTTGAGCTAGGATGACCAGACAACGCTATGTCAAACCTCGCTTTATCACTTATCTTGGATGTCTTAATTCTGCCTTTCTGAAATACCCCTCAGTTTGTGTCTGTGAACCCACAGTCTTAATCTGGACTTGAGCGCAGTAGTGAGGCTGTTTTGTGCTTGCATTTGTTTTCAAAGTGCTATGTGTAGGATTTAAGGGGATCTATTAACTGAATTTAGTATAATTATGTGTCACCAGTATGAATTGTTTTCATTAGTTTAAAATGACCTTCAGAGAGAAGGGTCCTTTCCCAATTAGCCCATTGCACCACCATTCCCACATTAGCCAAGTAGCCAAAGGACTAGTCTAGAGGGACCCTTTGCATTTTTTAGTAGTAGTGATTTGGTGATGCCAGTTGGAAGACAAAGAGGGCAAAGAATCATTGGTTGCTGGGGCTAGTTTTAGTGTTGCAGAATCCACATTGAGGATCATTAAAGAAGAAAAATCTAAGTCTGAAACATTGTTAGTAATGAAGCGGAAAACAAGGGAAAACATTGGTGTGGCCTTCCCTAGTTGTAAGCCTTTCCAAATGGTTTCTGAAGGATTTTGAAGTTGCCCATTTCCTGTTGGTCAGGTAATTTAGCTTACAAGTTGTTGTTTTATAGCTTTAGCTAGAAAATGGCCATGGGCATAGTTGCCACTGTCAATATGTATTTCTTAAACCATCAGTTTTATTGCTGAATTCCACTACCCATAACCTTTAATTATGTCATGTATGAGGTAGACTAGTACAGATGGATTCTAAACCCACTTGTTGCCTTATTATACTTGTGGTTCTTGGAGCACAGGGCTAAGGAGTTAGCTGCTCCTGAGGTTGAGGTCCCTAAGAAGACCCTAGAAATTCCTTGTCAGAAAGCAACTATTATTACACGCTATATTGATTTTTTACATTTTTTGGTCAAAACTGTTCAGTATAATGTGTTTGTGTCCAGGACAAACATTTCATGTTACAGCAAGTAAATGTACTAATGATACAGGGTATGGGCATGTTATTGTCCTAATTATTTATTATGCTTGATACGAAACCAACAAGGTAAGGTCAGCCAAACTGAAACACTTTTGCTGACTGACCTGCATGCACTTAAGAAATTCTTATTTTATAACACAAGAGTTTTGCCTCTCAACCATATGGTGATGGGATGGTATGGTGTAGACCAGTGTAGATCTGTACCCAACCTTGAATGTAACCTTGAGTTTGTGTCCATGTAGCCCTTGTGCTCTATTAGCCGGGCACAATATGATTCCCCCTCCTTGTGTCATCAGCCTGGCTAGTGTGAAATGAGGTCAGGACATAAACAATAGTAGCTGCACAAAATGATATTTTCTCTCTCTCTCTGTCTCTCTTTTTTATTTCTCTCTCTCAGTATATCTCTTTCTCCCTCTCTCTCTTGTCGCTCACTCTCTCTTTCTTTTTCTCTTTCTCTCTCTGTATATCTCTACTCTTTCTCCCTCTCTCTCTCTCTCTCACTCAGTCAGTGCAATCTATGTCTGTCTTTCTGTCTATCCATATCCATATCATCGTTTTAGCATCTTTTCCACTCAAAATCTGCTTATCTGCACTGAAACTCACTACACCATGTCATTATGTACTGTGGGCATTCTTTGGCAGCACTGTTACTTTGTATAGCCTACATGTTTGTTTTTTTTTATTTTGGCTGCTAATCCCCCCTAACCTGGGTGAACTCAGACGAACCTGTTGGCAAATTTGAATTTGCTCTGCAGGTCAGGCAAGTCAATTCTTTAGAATTGAATAAACAACTGCATCTAAAACCTTTGTTTACTAGAAAGATGTATTTGCTGTACTTCTGAGAGGATTTGGTCACAGTTTAAGGCACCAATTTAAGATTAATTTCATTGCCTGCCAGTCATAAAAAGTTTGGAAACAATGGGATCCTTTCTAGACTGACCTGCAGAGCAGATTCAAATTTGCTAACAGGTTAGTCTGGGTTCACCCAGGATAATTCCCCCCACCACTTCAATGTCATTCTCTTTTTCTGCGGCTTGTACTCAACATTTAGTCATTGTCAGTGAGTGCCATCAGCACTGAGTCATTGTTTCGAATTTGCTGTTACGGCCGAGTAGACACGCACCAGCTTTACCCCTACCACACACACACACACACACACACACATACGTACATACCTTTGACTAAACCCCATAATACCACTGTTCTAAAGTCAGCTTTTCTTTTTCTCTCATAGCCTTTTCCAGGATGTCAATACTTTATGCTCTGTTTAACCTACAGTAAGTTGTTAGCCACATCAACAGTGGACAGGGGAAAATTAGGGTTCTAGTGGAGATGGACCACTGCCTTGCATTAGTGCTTGTGTCTGCAGTCTGCTTCTTCTTACTCTTTTGACCTTGTGTAGATTGATATCATATTGTACATGTAACCTACTGTGGTAACACACATTAAAAAAAGGCTTTTCTAGCCTTTGATGATAGCACAGTGGAGAGGAGACAGGAAATGAGTGGGATACAGATGGGGAGTGGGATTGAGAAATGACCTCAGCCTAGACAAACTTGGATCTTGGTGAGCATTGGACCTGTATGTGGTAAGGGACATGGGTCCAATGATCAATAACTGTGTAGTGGCTCTGGCTCGTCTCGGCTAGCATGCATGCCACTGTTAAGCCCTTGAACAAAATATAGTCACAATGTATTTTGTCACTATTCAAGATTGGCAGTCAAATTAGGCTCTTCTAATCAAATTGTGGGTCACCCATATACTGTAGATGAGTATCTGAGACCTGTTATGCTACAACAACTTCCAGTCTGATGCACTTAAATATGTCATGCATGTAGTGTCAGTTATTCAAGAGAAATTAAATGCATAAAATGTTTTATTGTTGCTTGAACTTTGTGGATGACTGTACCAACTCATATTAGCCAATTCTGAGGTACATAAATTGCAGTGGATCCTGCAGTGGATCACACATAAGTTGAAGCCGAGACTTTATAAGAGAACAGGTGAATCACTAATGGGAAAACGAATGGGGATCTATGAGGGGAATTCGTAACACAAAACATGGCGGAGTTGTTAACTGGAAGTACTGCCCTGTAGTATAAAGAGCCAATCATATTGCTGAATATGACATGATAGACATTTGGTCTTTTGTTTACTTCCACCATGACCATGGTAATAGCCATGTCATAACGCAAACGTTGGTGCATGCATGCAAGCCAACGCAAAGAATGATGTTGTTTAGCATTATTTAAGTGATTTTAGGTTTTTACATTGTTTAAGTAAGATTTTAACCGTGGATTTTTATGTAATGTACTTTTAGGGTCTGCGTGACCTTATCTGGAGTTACGGATATTACCCTATTCATTCCGATAGGAGCCTGATCTTATTAGTCTGAAATCATCCATCTAGATCTGCTTATAAAATCTACGGGAAAGCAAAAGTAGTCCTATTTCTTCAAGCTGTCATTGCTCCTCTTTCTCTGTGCCCTCTTGCCCTCTGTGTCATCTGATGACACTCATTATTGGTGTCTATATTTGTGCCACTTATAGAGAACACTAGATTGTGTTTTCATTGGGTACAAGGCGACCAAGATTAATGGGGTTTAAAGTTCATAAGATGTTTTATTAGGTTAAAGTGCAGGTCAAAAATGTGACGTGCAAGGATCTAAACTAAAAAACTAACTCGAGGAATTAGTAGATTAGTGGCAGTAGAGGGTAGCAGTCACCTGGAGCCTGCATGTTATTGTCATTGGTTTATTACTTAGCTGCCATCTACTGGTTATGGTATGTTACTTCATGACATGCCACACGATAAATTGACATTGTTTGGAGGGGAGACTGGGTAATTCTGGAAAAATGTTAGGCCTATTTATATTTGATTTTAACAGCTAGGCAAATTACACCTCTATGGTCCCTGACATAATATTTTGATTGGCTGTACAGTGTACATACAGGATTTTTTATGTTTTCCCAAAATGCTGCTCTCGGGCCATGTAGAACCATTCCCCATTAAACAAAAGGTTTTCCTGGACTGTACCTTTATATGGCTCATGTGATGGCTCATGTGATGAAGGTCTAGATTTTATGTTTGGCTCATCAGAGACCCTTCTAAAAATTGTTCAAGCAACAGTACACATGACAGTTGTCAGACAAATCACTGATCATTGTAGAATGGAACAATGGAACAATTCTAGCCAATCAATACATTGCTTCAGAAGCAACAGATGTAATTTGATTGAGCTTAAAGATGAAGTGTATTATAGATTATAAAGGTGTTGAGTTGAGAGAGAGACACAGAGAGACCTGTATGACCACAAGAGTGCAGCAGTGAGGTTTGCATGCATGAAGAATTCACATTCTCTCACACATTCTATCTTACATAATGTAATGAGAGTTACTTTAATAAAGGTTGGTTATGGTGGATAAATGATTCACAGATACAAGACTATGCAAAGTGATTTGTGTAAATTATGGTTGGATAATGTAACATAGAATGATTTATAGGTTTGCTCTCTAAGATGTGTTCTTGAGTAATCAACAAACAAAACACAGGCAGGCACTACATATGAAAAATGCGTCTTCGCTTCACAGATGAGGTGTTGTCCGGAACATTACTGCCTTATGATTGCGGTGAAGCTGAATGAATATCATAGTCATTATGACATTTTTCTTCACCTACATGATGTATAGTACCAATACAGTGCATGCTTCTGATGTGTTGACTTAATCACTATTAACACTTAGTCCAAATTAGCATTAGCTAGTTAGTACATAGCATAAGTAACATTTATAGATTAGTAGTAGATTAGTATTGATTAGTATCATACAATTATATGGGAAATACAATAAAATGCACATTGACTGTCATTGCCCATTTTGTCCATAGTATCTCTTTGCAGTTAGTCTCATCAGAGCAATGTCAAGTATTTTCCAGGCTCAGGGCATCCCCTTACATATTTTCATCTACTGTACCACTCAAATTACATTCTAAATGTGTTATGCTATTTTATATACTGTAACAGTTAGGTCCGGTTGATATTTATAAATATCTGATTAGACAAGACATTCCATGAGTGGAAATATCCCAGACTCTTAAGCGCTAGTAATCACCCCACATTTTGGATTGAATTATCGATGAGAACATTTCATTCATTCAAAGTGGGAGAGCAGTGATTTCATGAGTTCACATTTGACAGATATCGCATGAGGAAATGGGGCAAATGGAGTAGTTGTTGCAGTTTTAGTAGACATTTCTGTACTCACAACCTTATGTGGGTATCCCACAGCTGTTCACAACTCCTCCCTGGATTGGAGTGTCAATTTTTAATTAAATGAAATTAATTAATAATGAAAACATGGACAGACTCGCCATTTCTTTTGCCAAATTTGAATTTGCTTAAAGGAGAAATCTGGCAAATTTTTACACGGATCTTGATCGCTAGACGTCGCCGAGTACTGTCGATAGGGAAAAAACGACCACAGTCGGTGCTTCCGAACTGGAGTAGCTGCAGCTAATGGCCAGTACTCCCATAGAGCTACAATGCTAGGTCTGGGGGCATCATCTAAACGTGCCTTTTTGCCTCTTAACAGACTCAAAATGTCATTAAAAGGTCTGCACTAGATAAACAGACTCCTTACATGACAAAACGATGCATTTTCTACTCATTAGCTGTGAAGAAACCGTCTAAATACAAAGTAGGCAAAAATAGGCCGGATTTCTCTTTTAATGTTTTATAATATTTATGTTTATGGTATTTGGCACTTTTGTCCAGAGCAAATATGTTAATTTTGTCCATAATTCAAAATAATTGAATGGAAACCCAGCTAATATCTGTTTCAATGTGATCTATAATGTAATCTGTATATGGTCATTTTACATTTTGTATGATGTTTAATCTTATAACATATTTTTTATAAGTGATATTTGTAAATTCCAAATATTAGGTTATATTCTGTGGCTGCCTTTAACTGGTGTCACAGCACCCACTGAGACACCCTGATGCAGAGATTGAAGCTACCTTAGTGTGGATGTAGCCTGAGACGGGAAATAGAGATTTTACAAAATTGACGACTGCATACCATTTACCTGCTAGTATGTTCTTGTGGTCCCCTGATTCCACTGTCCATCCAGTTTTTCTCTCCCAATTAATCTCAGTATTCTTAAATATATTTCCAGGGCACCATTGTCCATGTAAGATTAAAAATATGTTTGATCCATGTCTCACTTTAGCACGTTTTTCGTTTATTCGTCCATGGCACACTTTAGCACGTTTATTCGTTTTTGTCACATATAAAATCGTACCGCAGTTCACCATTAAGGACACGGTCATCATAAAACTCCCATCAGTAAACTGTAATCCATTGTTGTGTGATTAGATCCTGTGATAAAAAGTTGCAACTACTTGAAGGTTTCATGTCTTTAAAGTGGAAGTAGTATCTAACCTATTCCACTATCCAGAACTAATGTCAGAAATATAATTTATCAAGTCAACACTGATCCCTTAAATGAACCTAGGGGTTCCAAAAGAGCAGTGCAAGGAAAGGCTCTGAAACCCTCTCAAGTCCTGGATCCCCAATCCAACCTCCCACTCTGGGTACACATAGTCCTCTCCTCCACACACTGTCCTGCTCTGTTCCACTGTCAATGAAACAGAAAGGGGCTCTGTGTGCCCATTCAATTACTGTGAGTGCCCCCTTCCTTCCCTTATAGAGGGGCACAAAAGAGCATGGTATGGAAGAGCAATGAAA
Organism: Alosa pseudoharengus; assembly: GCF_046254945.1. Taxonomy (NCBI): domain Eukaryota; kingdom Metazoa; phylum Chordata; class Actinopteri; order Clupeiformes; family Clupeidae; genus Alosa; species Alosa pseudoharengus. The sequence goes on along the minus strand of NW_027468718.1, from coordinate 22,655,693 downwards.
AAGGGGGATTGGCTGTTCACTGCTCTAAGACACTCATGGAGGGTTCAGGGTTGTATAGAGCACCTCTGCAAAAAGGTTGAGCTGTTATACTGTATAACCTGTCCTGTGGTTTAAGTATGCACTTTTATCAATCAACCACCTTAGGATATGCAGAAAAAATTCTAAGCACAAAAGCAGAATGAAGTGCGAAGTTCAGCACAGAACAGGAAACGTGGGGTCTCACATACTTTCCTTCATGTCACAGAGAATTGTCAGCATCATCAAATTCAATATTATGCATCTTCCAGTGGTTCCCGTTTCCTCTCTCTTTGTTTGGAGAGTTCCGGTTAGTGCTCCACCTTAATGAATGCGTTTACATGGACATCTAGTATCCTACTTATTATCGGGTTATTTAGTTTTCCGATTTTGTGTTTGTGCATGTAAACATCAAATCCCCATTTCAGAGCCCCAGATAAGTCCTATATTCCGTTTTTTGAGGAATCCGGTTATGATGGCCAGAGTACTCAAAAAGAAACTGGTATACGATTATATAGAATGATTAGATCATCACAGTGTTTCCCAGATAATTGAATTCCATTTGTGGTGGTTGGTTTGCAGAATTAACTTGAATGCAACAGTTTTTAACAAATTAGCACAGCGTGGTTATGATGCTAACCAGATTTAAGCACAATTTAGTACAACCTGGAAAATCATTGTGTGGTGGTCAATGTTGATATTGTGCTGGCCGCCACAAATATAGTCAATGTATGGGAAACACTGCATCAAGCAGGTCAATAATCCAACATATATGTCCTGATCAATACAAAAACACTAACAGAATTAATACAAAATCAGGTTTCTGCCATGGTTGTGTCAGTTCCCTGAACTTCACAACAAACCATTTGGGGGCGCTTAAGAAGAAACCACAAGAAGACCAAAGAATCTGGATGATGCAGACACCCCATTACATGTTATTTACATTGTAGTGCATGCTTACTACCTAGAAGAACTGGAGGCACAGAGCCAACAGCCGTTATCAGAACCAATACAAAATTGACCATTTTCTGTGTCTTTTAATGGTTTATCAGGTTATCTGTCTTTTTATGAATTTAACATGGTTTGTTAGATGTATATTGAACAATATCTGTCCACAATAACGATTCTGTACGTCTTGAATGTCTTACAAATATTGTAAAGGTAACATGGTATTTTACAGAAAATTACACAATCCAATGAGGCTAGTAACGTAACCTAGCGTCATTAGAGAAGAAGCTAACAGCTGAGGAATGGCAAAGAGTTGGGCTGTCAGGTGTAATTTTGATTAAAAAAGAAATAGATAAATTAAATCCCAGTGTTCAGTTGCAGTATATCTCATGTAATGCTGGAGACTGTCAGGAAGTTATTTGCCTCAAAAAACGTTTAAGTAAAGAAAGGTTGGTGGCTTTTAGGAATTTTAAGTGGTGGTGGCTAAGGTAAATGTAGATTTTGAGGGAGGACACCCATGTTAAAATACACAGGGTTTCCACAGGTCATGGAATTTCCAGGATATCCTGGAATTTTAAAAAGTTTATTCCAGACATGGAAAGTCAGGGGATTCTATCATGTTTTTGGCCGTCATGGAATATCAGCGAATGTGTAGCATATTAAAAATGTAATTGGCATTTATCAAAAATAATATTTTCCATGCAGTACTTTTTTCTTGAGTTAATTCACATGCTTCCCATAATGCTGTGGCTGGTTTTTGTCTGCTTGGCACAAAGGTCTGTATATCTTTCTGGTCTATTAAAGGTCAGGAAATTTAGCTTATTATTCTGTGAAAGTCAGAGAATTTCACATTTGACTTAGAGTGGGAACCCTGATTACATTTATAGACGTACTCGTTTGACCATGTTGATGGGTATGTTGTTGCATGTGATTCATACTGTGTAAAACATATATAGTCACGTTATAGAATGATGAAGTTGTTTAATAAGACTGAGAAAGTCCTGAATTTTACATGACTGTCCATTAGGACCAACAGTTTGCTGCCTCCTGACCCCCAATGCATTGACTCTAAAGAAGTCCATTCTGTAAAGAGGAATGGGTGCAGGTGCATGTGCATGTCATTAGCTCGTGTGACAGAGAGAGACAGAGCTGTGTACGAGGAAGACCGGGATAAACAAACAGCTCTGTTTCTAATTGCAGATGGTTCAACAAATATACATAATGGCCAGAGGGTTGGTTTTTTTTCAGTTTGTGTAATGTTTTATAAAAGGTTCATGAGTAATATAAACTCTGTTGTGATGTTTGCAGTTTAGTTTTTAGTGAAGAGTATTTTTGAAATTAAATTGATTTTTATTTTGTTGGAAAAATTAAATTTATGTTGATTGTTTTATGTTGCTGCTTTTGACTGTGCATGTTTATGAGATAATATAGCATAGGCTTATGCACATTCCTTGTAAGGGCGCATTCAAACTAGACCGTTTGGTCTGGACCCGAGTTCATTTGAACCGATGGTTCGGTTGTCTTTGCTAGTGTACCCGGAACCTGACCAGAATCTGCTACAAAACAGTGGTCCGATTCGCTAGAACTTTGGTGTGGTTCGAATGCTAACCGTTCCAAAACCAGGAAATAAACTGCCGTGTAGATAGATAGATCGATCCCCAAAGAGAAATTCAAGTTTTTGTGATGTTGCCAAGCGATATTGGTAAACAGAAGCTAGTGTTTATCACTTTAATGGACCCAAGTGCACACATACCATTTTAGTCCCTTGAAAATAACCATAAAAATGCAGACACTTTGGTCCACTTTGTTTGATCCTTAATATCTTCATTTTCATACCCTGGGAATCCAGAGTTCTCGCGGAAGCATTTGCTCAGCAAGAGACTCTGGCAACAAATAATGTGCACGTAACTTTTGCCCCTTGCATCGTGGGGAACCACATCTGTATATCTGATATTGGCGGGCCAGAGGTGAGCTAAACAGATGACAGACGTAGTGTTATCCAAATCCAAGTCCGGAATCAGTCACTTAACATTGATCGTATAGTGTTATCCAATTGCGTGCAGTGAGATTTTCAAATGTGTGCTTGGTGCCGGCCCTCGAGTTGGGCCATTACGTTATTCGTGGCCAGACCCTTAATCTTTCAGATTGGGTTTGGTCCTTCAGGCTATCATTTTCATATGGTGGATGGAAAGATTTGCTTTCATTGGTAAATCAAGATTTCCTGTAGCTCCTTGCATAGATCGTCCCCCCCCTGCCATTCTTGCGAGGAGCACTCTCTGGTTGGCTTGGCACTGGTTTTTTTGACCCTTTTTGTGTCTGTATGTAATGGGGGAAGGTATGCTTGTGTGTGAGTGTGTGTCTCACTTCTGACTGGCTTTCTTTTGGGGGGGCTAATCCCACTAAAGCCAGGTTTCACTGCACATTACTTATACCTGATGCCCTTCTGTGCTCATTCTCTGCACACTTATGTAACACCATTTTATGGAACATTTACCAATGCATTTACAGAGTGCAAAACAAAGCTCTCTATATTAGTGTGGTTTTGATCACTTGCAGTATGCTATGTCAAATGTTTATCTCAGTCCAAGTATTGCATGGTATCAAATCACACAATTTAGTTACCGTGGCAATATACTTTACAATCCTTTGAAGGTTCCCTGTATCGGTGGGGAAAATTAGCCCAGTATCTCTTTGTAGACACAGTTCAATTGTAGCATTAGTAGCAAGGATCTGCTTATGCTTTGCTTATGTTTTGATGACTTCTTTGAACTGTTGAAAGCAGAAAACTCACTCAGATATGTCTTTTTCTGCCAATGGGCCCAAATTTGCAGACTTGTGGACTCTTTCTCCCAGTGCTATGTGTGCAGAAACTGTCCTCTCCATTCTGTTGGTTGTGTGCCGCATGTGAGTGTGAGCTGGAGAATGCAGGATGGGCTTCTGTTGTGCAACTTGCTGCTGTCAGCCCAATTGGCCAAAAGGCATGCTCTCATGCAGCGAGGCAATATGGGTATCATTTGTCTATGTCAAAATCCCACTGATGCTTAGTTGTACTTTGAACAAGTAGTTCTGAGAATGAATGTGGTGATTGACAATGTGGATGAATGTGATGATTGAGAATGTCTACCAGTTAATGCCACTGATTATGGTAGTGGGTGCATTTGTACTAGTATACTAGTAAGTATTTAGTATTTTCACATGATTCCTCATCAAATTCAATTTCCACTCTGTAGGATTCTGTAGCAATCTGGTAAGATTACAGTTAAAGGAAGGTTTCTGGGTGCCTGTCTGTACTGTAAACAAATTGAACAGTCTTTCCAGATATGTTATGACTAGGCACCATTCCACTTGGCACCTGAAAAAAAAACAGGATCTCTCAGTGTCAGATGAAAGTGGAGTTATGGTTGTGTTCATGAGGACTACACACGTTCACGGTCGTTCACACATAGGTCCGTATACGGTCAGTATAAGGTCCGCAGGTTAGCATCATATCTGAATCATCCGAAGGGTAGGACCTCCGTTTGACAAACCTCCGCATATACTCCGGAGGTTATATCTGAAAGCGCTTACTGAGACCCCATCTGAAAAAGACTGTATAAAATCCCTTGTTGTTCAGTGTATTTGAAGAGGTGGAACACCCTCCTCAGCAGGCCACCCAAATCTGAGAGAGACATAGGCGTGCTTCGTTGGTTGCAGCCTTGCTAAGCCCCACACTGGCCCACGGGACTGATGAGAAGTGACAAGATAAGTCCAGGCTCAAGTGCAGAGGCTCATTGCTCCACACTCCGACACCACCCCAATGCAGGGAACAAAGTGGGAAAGAATTGCGTTGCTATGCCTCAGGGAGAGGAGTGGATAAAGGGGAAGGAGAGGGTCAAGGGAAGGGACAAGGGGCAGTTTTGGGGGGCACAGAAATGGAGTCGGCAACAGCTTTGTTTCAGCCTCTCGTCAAAGAGAAGGAGAAAGATCAGTGGGAAGATTTTAATCTCTGTTGATGGTTTATGTAACTAGCAGGTCACATGACCTCAGGAGCTGTATGACATCACAGCTTGCCTTGCTCTTGTTTTCAGTCAATCTGAGGCGAATCTGCCTGTAAGACGCACAAAGGCACAGACAGCCTTGTTTGCTTTTACCCCCATTCTCTCTCTGATCTCTTCTCCATGTCACACTACAGGGATAAAACAGTCGTTTGTGTGTGTCTACATGAGTGTTTGAGTAAGCCTTGTGGAGAAAAAGAGGAATAAATTCTGTATCCGAAGTGGGGTTGATTGACACATCAATGAGAGAAACATTTTTCCAAATGCAGGGCCGAGACGAAATGGCCATGAAGCTATTGTTCTGGGAACTGGAACAGCATTTGAAAAGGTAAAGTGGCTGAAGTAAGCTGGAAATTAAGCAAACTGTATAGTTATGCTATACAGTCAATCTTAGAAAAAGAAACGAATTAGTCAAAATGTAGAGAGATAGATAGTCGATAGATCGGTAGGTTGATAGGTAGGCATGTTGTGTGTGTGACCTGTTTCAAGTGCTCGTTCTCCTCATGAATGAAAACTTCCTAAAACCTTTATCAATGAACTAGGCTACTCTACAAAGTTTTCACTCAAATTTTGTAAGAAACTATACGAGATTACTTGAATGTTTCATTGATATTATTTGAGTTAGGTTGGTTCCGATCCTTCATGGATAAACAAACTGTATTTCTCAAATGTATGTATGCCCTAAATGTGTGCGGTGCAGGGCTCCTTTGGTGTTGAACTTCTATTAGTGTAGCATGTTGAGGATGAATTAAAGTATCAGGAGCTACACTCAATGTTGTAGTGTGGGTCCTGTTATGGTCAAGATCTGGATCAAATAGGTCATCCCCATCTAATGACTCTGAGTGCTGGGACTTTAACAAGACTGATTCATGTTCAGATCGGGGACTGTTCTGCAAGCTTTGTTTACACTTCGCCCACATGCTATTGCATCCAACCTGATGTCATTGTAACATGGGACTTCCTCATCTACCACAAAAGTTTGGTTGACTGCTGGAATTCATCTCTGTACACTGTGCAGCAGCCTTTGTTTAGTGGTGGTTGAGAATGATTTGGTTGTTTGGCTTAAACGAGTCCAGTTTGGTCTTGCTATTGTACTGGACTTCGAACAACTGTATCTATGTTTGAACTGTATCTAGGCCATGAGGTGATGGTTTGAGTTCAATAGGTGCTCTGAGAAGTAAGGCCATGGATCACAGTTGTCTGACATATTTTGTTCTGAGGTCAGGTCATCATGGACACTGAAGGTATATTTGGGCTCTGTAATTGTCTAAATCCACCTTCCATCAAAGAACACCGGAAGAGCTTACTTTGAGCTGCTTAGTTAGGTTTTGGCTACACTTGGTGTTCCGTTACATTTAATGAGGATAAGTGATCTATATTTGCTATTCAGACACACAGATAAGTCTGCCTGAAACATGTAGCTACAGTATATCCAGTATATATATTGGGGCAGCCGTGGCCTACTGGTTAGCGCTTCGGACTTGTAACCGGAGGGTTGCCGGTTCGAACCCTGACCAGTAGGAACGGCTGATGTGTCTTGAGCAAGGCACCTAACAAGGCACCTAACCCTCACTGCTCCGGAGCGCCGCTGTTGTAGCAGGCGGCTCACTGCGCCGGGATTAGTGTGTGCTTCACCTTACTGTGTGTTCATTGTGTGCTGAGTGTGTTTCATTCACGAATTGGGATAAATGCAGAGAACAAATTTCCCTCACGTGATCAAAAGAGTATACATATACAATACTTACTTACTTATATCCCACATCTTCATCATATTGATCTGTCGTCTTTCCATAAATTACCAAACGTGGTAACAATAGCTGTTTATGACTTATTTGCCGGTAGGTATCAGCAGTCTGGACTGGAAATGGCTAACATTTATTTATGTTTATGGTTATCAAGTAGAAACTTGGGTCATGTTAGCACCCTCTGGGCTACTGGTCATTTCAATTTTATAGTGAAGTCTACTGGTCATTTCAATTTTATAGTGAAGTCTACTGGTCATTTCAATTTTGCAGTGAAGTTGTGATTGGCCATGTTTTGATTTGGCATCAACACAAGCATGCCTTTTAAACACTCTCCTATCTAACGTGTTTTTGTGCATTTCCACATAGTATGTTTTTCCTCATGCACTCCACAAACAACCCTCGTCAATTGTCTTATTGTCTTAATTGGACATGGTTAAGGATGGCTACATTTGATAGGTCTTGTGACAATCCTTTATAGGGATTAGAATCTAGGGATGTTCAGTTTTGAATTGAACTTCCATCCTCAACAACCGTGCCCTTGCTTGTGGTAAAAGCTTTCCTGTTATTATCTACTTTCACATTATAGCCAAGGTAACAATTGTTGTGACACTGGCAAGACGTTTACCCTTATAACATTCAAATGTATTACATTTGCTTGTGGATTTTAATTTCCTTTTTATTTGGCTTTGTTAAGAATGTCTTTTCATTGTAATGGAATGGCCCACAGGTAACAGTGTAGGGGAATGAATTGTTCACACAATTTTATTTTTATTGCACAACAAATGGCATCACTATAAAACATTCTATTTTTTCCTCATTACGAATAAGTTGACTAATTATGTATTACCTATACATTTTAGATATCTATAAAAGTAGGGCTGTTGACAATGTAGAAAATATTTGCAGGGTTCCCATGGGGTCATGGAATTTCTGGAATATCATGGAATTTGTATAAAGTCTATTCCAGACATGGCAAGTCAGGAAATCTTATCAGGAAGTTTGTAGCTGTTTGAATTGTACTTGTCAAAATACATTTCCACACAGCATTCATGTTTTTAGCTTTTTCCATTACTGCTTGAGTGGTTGTGGTTAGCCTTACTTAGATTTTTTTAAATGGCCTTTTATTCATTTTCCACTCGTTACACAGCTGCTCTAAAATCTTTGGTGGTGAAGTAATTTCAAGTATATTATAATCATTCATTAGCAGATTATGATTTTATATATATTTGTCAGGGAAAAGTCATGGAATTTTACATTTGACTTTAGTGTGGGAACCCTGTATTTGACTCAAGCTCTATGTTGATGTTCAGTTTATTTAGAGCTGTTCTTACTTTAGCCAGCAAGTGGCAGTGCATTTACGTGTGGAACAAAATAATCAAACAGGCCTTTCACATCAGAAAATATTTATTCTAAGAACTAAAATGTAGCCTGCTGTGCAATAGGGTTTGCTTCTTCTGAACTGACACTTTGATTTTAATTTATCTCTTCATTAACAGTTTTGTAAAAAAAAAAAAAAAAAAAAACATTTAATTAATGTGATGCCATCGACTTTCTCAGTAAACAAAATGGATACAGAGAAGATGCCCTAGTAACGAGTTTGGAAACTCATATCTTGTTCCAACCGGTTTTCGTTTGGAATATATTATGATGATACAGTCGGATGAGATGCTATTGGGGGCGTATCTACATATAGTTATTAATATTAATGTATCTCTTCGCCAATAGGAGTCAGCCATGTGCTGTTTTTCTCGCATAAATTATGCAAATTGTATAGGCTGCATATTTTCATGAAAGCACAGATGAGCTGACCTTGGCGGTTTTTTGTGCCGCAGTCCTAGAAGAACGCTCTCCGGATAGAACCCTTCCCTTCGAGGCTATAAGCTACCTTGCTTGATCAACCTTGAAAATGTGATATTTAATCAAGAGACGGAGGTTGTGCTGTAGGCTACAGCTACATCCTATGGATAAAGAAGCATGAATTGTGCATGCCACAGCGTGGCGATGGATCTTGGTGTTTGTCAGTTGAGACATTTTTCGATATCTTTCCTGTCGTCATTGCTGGAAACGGACAGCTCGCCCGTTCGATTGGATAATAGGTACATAATTTCAGTGAACTATTTTGAGGGGAGAAGATATTAGAGCGATATCTTGGTTGTCTGGACATTCATCATCAAGGTTGAGCATCAGGGGTTCGTAATGGAAAGCCGCCAATGTTTTTTACGTTTCTGTTTTCTCTCTCTCTTATTGTGCCGAGTAGCCTAATACAGAACAATTCTGCGTGCTGCCATTTTGTTAAGGTCGAAATATGTTGTTGCAAGTTGTAGACTCGCTTTCACCAGGGTTCGGATGCTGCACCTTAGTGCGTGGAATATCTTGAGATGTGCCGCTGAGTCAACGTTCGTTAACGTGATTGAATGGGAAAGGATATTTGCTTGAATCATGCATATGTCACTTTAATTTCCTGGTAAAGTTTTTAAGTCTTGACAAATGTTTGTTATTTAGAGGCCTATGTTTGTCATTGTAGTTTACCCTGTGCAATTGTAGCCTAGGTGAAAGGAAAATGAAGTGATCACTGTTGTTTTGTCTCTGCAGTTCCTCGGGTGCCAGTGTTGTTGCCATAGACAATAAAATTGAACAAGCAATGGTAAGTCCACTATTCCTTTCTACTTGTTGTTTATTTTCTGTACCATATAGGCTACAAAGATAAATGCTTAACGTAGCCTACTTAATGACATTTAAACCAGTAACCAAATTGCATCCCTAGTGGAGTTACATAAGGTATTAAATGTGGTGCTTGAAGTGTTCAATCACAGCTTTGCATTGCAGAGGTTCAGTGTGGTCATGGTGTAAGATCTTTAAGGGTAGGGGGTCAGTCTTGGCTCATACTATGACCAACAGCTATGTCATACTGGATTCTGTTGTGCACTTCAAAGCCTTGCCCACTGTTGCTAGGCAAACCCTAAATCTTTGACACTGTGTTAAAAATATCTCCCGCTCTGATTGGCTGCTGGGTATGTGGGCAGGCCATTGTGCTGATTTTATGACGTTTTGTGCAAAGCAAAGGAGGAGGATCTATAGAATGATGTAGCAAACACATATCCACAGTAGTTAGCCTTTCCCTCTTAGGACTTTGAAATGTATTTGATTAATTTGCAGTTTTCTTGGTAAAACCATTGTCTAGACCAGTGTTTCCCAACCTTTTTTCCTTGAAGGCCCCCTTGCCTAAGACAAGCCAGGGCCCCCTACCCAAACTCCTACCCGCATACACACACAAAAAGAATAAAGTAATTAATTACAAACTTATAAGTTCAGAGGTCAAAGGTAAAAAATAGCTACATGAATTTAAATGTGGAACAAAAATATGTTTTAATTATACAGAATTTTGATTATCCAATTGGGTGTGTTATTGGGATTTTATACATTTAATGTGCGTAAATATAATTTTAGTAACCTTACAACCTCAACCCTGGCAACATTGTGCGGACCCCCTGCAATCTCTGGCGACCCCTAGTGGGGTCTGCGGACACCAGGTTGGGAACCACTGGTCTAGACAGTACTTTTTTGTTCATTTTGTGTTTGTATTTCATTGCCATAAATCTAAATTTTGAGGGACACACAGCTATTTTCTTTCTTGCCTTCAGGATTTGGTGAAGAGTCACCTGATGTATGCCGTACGGGAGGAGGTGGAAGTTTTGAAAGAGCAGATCAAAGAATTGGTAGAGCGGAACTCTCAGCTGGAGCAGGAAAACAACCTGCTAAAGAACTTGGCCAGTCCAGAACAGCTGGCACAGTTTCAAGCACAAGTGCAGAGTGGCTCACCGCCGGCTTCCATTCAAGGTAGCCAGCAGCCTGCCCCATCGGTCCAGCTTGCCTCTCAGACCTCTGGGCCTTCTGCATAGCCACCTTTTAACACAGTGGCATAAAGACTGTGCAAAACGACTGAATGCAAACATGTTCAAGCTAATGATCATTAAACCTGAAGATCGATGCCTCATTTACAGGAGAATTCTGTTAAAGGCTATTGTTTCTTTTTGCACATATTTGACTTTCAAAACTTGATGCAGTGTTACAACTGAAACACAACTGACAATCCGGTCATGCTCCGGAAGCTGATGATGGAATGTTGCCAAAAAAGACAAACAAGCTGGACATGACATTATGAATCACTGTGCCTAAGTCTAATAGATTTCAAATGTTGTTAATTTCCATTAGTGACTAAGGGATTGTAAATGTTTGTCATTATGCTCCCTCGAGATTTGTCTGTGTATGTAACCACAGCAGTCCTTAGGTCTGTGCTCTTGATTGGAGGAAAGCATTTTTCATGGTGATGGATGGTCAAAACTCAGAGCCCCATCTGGCATGGGGCTGGGGTGGGTGGGAAGTGTTAATTTTGTTATAGTCATAATTATTATTTATAATTGTTTGAAGGGAAAACACATTCTTCAGGATAGGCTGTTTCCTTTTAAGATTGAGCTCATCATTGCCCTTGTTAAACCCTTATTCATTTTTTTAAGAGCCTGGGTGAAATCTTTTGTTGGGTTGAGCTTAAATACTAAAGAGATGGAAAACAGTATGTATATTTCTGTACATCTAGTGTAAGTGCTTTGTAAAATAACAATACCATGGAAAGAGTGGAGAGATGCTATTAAGCTTGTACAAAAAATGGAAACAAGCTGATTATTAAGTGACCTGAGCATTTTGGGCAGTGTTTTTAATGCTGTTATTCTGGGAGTGGAGCACACCAACAGTTGTAAGGATGTTTACCTGACAGAACACCTGGTTCCATACACTGTCTGTATTCACTCCTACTTGTAAACATGGGTCACTTGAATTTCTTATGAAGTGTTGCATCCAGGCTTGGAATTTCACCATTTTAGGGGCAAGGCCACTTGGCCTTTAGCTGGGCATATTTGGTGGGTGGGGGGTCACCAAGGCCAAAGTAAACTACACAGTAATAGGCTATAAAAATTATCACAGTTGTACTTAGCCTATTCACAGCAGTAGACCTGCATCACTGTATCTAGGCTATATTTAAAATTTATTTTATATTTGGCCTGTTATGAAATCATGTTTTGAACAATTTAAACACATTGTGAAAGCCCAAATTTGGAGACATGCATGTCGAAATTTGCTGCAAATTCAAAACCGGAATACTATGGAACGGTTAACTGTACAGGGGACTGCTTTACACCTTTGTGTTCGGTAAGGTCTGCTATGTATTCTGATATATGGTTTGTCATGTGTTGAACGAAGGGTTCGTGAAGTATTCCACCGAGATGAATGGGTAGGGAGATGGGCGCAGAACCTTATGTAGAATTTATGATTAAATTGAATCATATTATGTACTTTTCTCACGAACCGTTCACCACAGCAATTAGCGGCAAACATCATTTAAAAGATGAGAAAAAGCTCTTTCATGTGATGTGATACTTTGTCTGTGTGATGAGTAGGCTACTTCGGGAGTAGTTCAACTGAGAAGAATGGGTGAATTTGGACGCACTTTCTTTCTGGCCGTGCGCTGTTACTTTCTCCACTGCGTAAAACACTAAATTAATTTGCGCTGTGAATGCTAAGCTTATTTTGACAGGCCATAGGCTTAATAAAAATCACTATTAGTCGGACGCAAAGTAGAATATTGAAATAAGGGGCCACCAAGGACACATAGGCCTGTAAACCTCTGATTTTCAAAGGGGCGTCACAGCCAAAGCAAGGTGCAACGACGGCCGTGGCAGCAGTGAAATTCCTACCCTGATTGCATCCACAGATTTCATTTTTATTTTGACAGTGAAACACTCTGGCTGATAACTCTTAACTTGCATTTGCGATGAATATCATTACAGAATATGGATATGACTTTTGCATTACACATATGCTTATGTTCTGTGCATGTTCCTCAAACCAGATAAGTTGTAACAACTCAGTTGCACTTCTCAACTTTGAATAAAATGTTACAGAAAAAAAGATTTTTGATAACCAATGGTGTCCATGTTTGCTTTTACTGTATGCAGAGTTTTCAAGGTAAACCTTACATAGGCCGTAGCCTACTGGTTAGTGCTTCGGACTTGTAACCGGAGGGTTGCCGGTTCGAACCCCGACCAGTAGGCACGGCTGAAGTGCCCTTGAGCAAGGCACCTTACCCCTCACTGCTCCCCGAGCACCGCTGTTGATGCAGGCAGCTCACTGCGCCGGGATTAGTGTGTGCTTCAGCTCACTGTGTGCTGAGTGTGTTTCACTAATTCACGGATTGGGATAAATGCAGAGACCACATTTCCATCACGGGATCAAAACAGTATATATACTTATACTTAAATAACTTGATTGGAACTTTGACTAGTGAATGTCATTTGCATGGGGTAATATATCAAATGTGTACATACCTCCAGAGCCAGATAGAGTGGACTGATGTAAGTGCATTTTAGTGTTGAGCTGTCATCTAAATATCAGCACCTTGTCATTCCAGACATTCCAGCTCTATAATTCTTTTGATCTACAAATGATGACCATTTTAAAGGAGCAATGCCATACACTTTTCAACTCACTTATAACATTCCCAGAGATGCTTTTGTAAAGTCTGCAGGGTTTTTTATCAAAAGAATGTTTACCTGTTTTTCTCATGACGTTCTTACGATCTGAAAGTAGAGATTCACCGGTTGCAATTTTCTGGTCGGATTCCGATTTTTGACCTGCCAATTTAATTTCTTCTAACCACTTTACAGCACACAGAAAACAAATATTTGTATCTTTTCTTTAATAAAATATTTTAACTGAAATTTAATCAATAATGGAATGGCTGTTAAAAAATGGAACAGATGAACAGACCGATTCTTCTTCAAATCTAACTTCAGCTGTAGTGTTTCTTTATCATAGTGCTTAAAAAGGACAGAACACAGAATATAGTATGATCATGTTAGTCAATTATTAAAGGGCATTAGCAAATAAAGTGCATAGAGTTCTGAGAAACCAGACAATCCATAGTCCATATAACAGTAGAGACCAAATGCAGTACGATTGTATATAGAGCATTGTTGAGGTGCATTAATAAAATGCATAGTGATCAGAGGTAGTCATACAGTCCATAGTCCATGTGCAAAGGGAGAGGGGGTGGATAAGGGCGGCACAGGGGCTAGTGTTGGGTCTTGGTGTTGAGCAGTGCTATGGTGTTGTGAAAAAAGCTGTTTCTGAGCCTGCTGGTACGACTCCTAAGGCTCCTGTAACATCTCCCAGACGGGAGGATGGAGAACAGTCCATGACGGGTGTGTGTGGTCCTTGATGATATTGTGTGCACGTGGCAGACACCGAGAGTGATGAAGGTCAGTTGATGGCTGGGAGTGATGTGCCAATGATTTTTTGAGCAGTTTTCACCACTCTTTGTAGGGCTTTCCTGTCAGTCATTGTGCAGTTTCCACACCACGCCGTGAAGCATTTAGTGAGGATGCTATCGACAGTGCAGTGATAGAAGTTACCAAGGATCTGAGGGGAGAGTCCAGCTTTTTTCAGTTTTCTGAGGAAGAAGAGGCGTTGTTGAGCTTTCTTGGTCAGAGTGGAGGTGTTGAGTGACCAGGAAAGGTCTTGTGAAATGTGGACACCCAGGAACTTGAAGCTGGTGACCCGCTCTACTTCAGCCCCGTTGATGTGAATGGGTGTGTGAATGGCTGCCTGCCTTTGCTTTCCGGAAGTCGACAATGAGTTATTTGGTTTTGGAGGTGTTCAACGCAAGGTTGTTATTTGCGCACCATGCTGCCAGGTGCTGCACTTCCTCCCTGTAGGCTGTTTCATCATTGTTCTTGATCAAGCCGAGCACTGTTGTGTCGTCTACAGATTTGATGATTGAGTTAGTGTTGTGAATGGGGGAGCAGTCATGGGTGAAGAGGGTGTACAGTAATGGGCTGAGCACACACCCTTGTGGCACACCAGTGTTTAGAGGAAGTGTAGTGGAGGAGAGGTTATTTAACCTCACCATCTGGGGTCTGTTGATCAGAAAGTCCAATATCCAGGTGCAGATGGATATGTTGATGCCAAGCCTGAATTTCATGATCAGATCAGATGGTGTGACTGTGCTGAAGTCGATGACTAACATCCAAGCATAGGAATTGCTATTATCTAGATTTAGGTACTCCACCATATGTATGAAAACAGTGTATGTCTGTTTTGCCATGAAAAACCCCCGCCTGTTTAAAGCAGGTGTAATCCAAATTCTGGTTAAATGTGTCAATTAGAGAAACTTTCAGAGACAGCTGAGTCAGTATTCAGAGCATTGTAGGCTACTATGTCAAAAGCAACTTTAATTTTTGTAAAGTAATAAACCACCAATGCAATAAAAATCTGCATGTTTTAAACCCAACAACGTAACAACTTCTCACCAACGGTTTGATACGAACCTCGATTTTTCTTTTTTTGGATGGGGGGGGCTAGACATTTCAATAGCCTACCTTAGAATACCAGAGGATTACAATATAATATATCTGTATTATTTTATATCTTGATATAAAAAGAGAGAATACTGAATGTCTGATATTTATGACAGCACACTTTATGCAGATTAGCCTATAGCTTAGGCCTACTATTTCTATTACAACTCTACCACATTCAGCTGTCTGGTTGAAGCCTGGAAATATTGTAAACAAAGTAGCATAGTTGGCTAGCTTATCCTAGTCTACTGATTGGACTGTTCAGTTTTCTCATGTGTGTTTAAGGTAATACTGTTCTCCTTGGGACAAGCCTTTTGGGAAACATTGGTATTGAGATGATCATTCAGTTCTCCCAGAATCCCCAGCGCGAAACATCGTGGGAATCTCAAGCACAGTCCAGCACGCTGGCGTTGCACAGCTCCCCCAACAAGCCATTGCCGTCCTCGGCGCGGGCGTTCCCACATTCAGTCCAGCAATTAGTCTCTGGCACTGCCACACAGCAGGTGGGGTGCACACACCGCAAGAGCCCTACTCACCCTGGGGAACCACAACCACCAGCGGCCCAATGCGGGGCGTGTTAGCAGTCACCTGGTCTGTCGCCTCTCGTCCCCAGCTCCCTTCAGAGAACGCCCTCAGGTCGCACTTTCGCAGTGTGTACCACTGCAACGTTCCTCCAACACCTGGCGGGGCCTAGCCTCCGCTGCCACAGACTCCCCGGCGCTGAGCACCGTAACTGGCACTGCACCTCCGATGCTCCACTCCGTCGTCTCGCCAGTCGGGGCAGCAGACTCCAGCTCCATCGCAGCTGGACCACGCTGCACACAGCTACAGCTACCGACGTTGGTGTCCCTCCTCTGCTGGCTTGTCGCAGAGCTGTCCTCCGCTGTTCCGGCCACTCCACACCGTCACGATCACGCCAAGGCCTAGACCTTCTCTCTGGCTCGTGCCATCGGATTTCACACAACAAACTTGTTTTCCCCCTTATTTTTCTAAAGAGCACCGGCGAACAGGCCGACTCGAACAGGCTCCGCCAACCGTCCGTCCTCAAGGCACCACCTCCTTGCCGCTCCACCTCTGCTCTGCTCCGCAGCCAGGGCCACCGCCAACTCTAGCCTAAAGCTGTCCGGCGGGGGCAGGGGCTCAAGGTCTTCTCTCGGTGAAGTCAGCGCCCAGGCCAGCGTCACTACCTTATTTTCCAAGGCCGCTTCCTCAGACCGCGCTCCCAGTCGCGTGAAGTCCTTCTCCGCCGTGGCCACTGCATCGAGACCCTCTTCAGGCAAGCATTTCTCCCATAGCCAGGCCCAGGCGACGGCTGGTCTCCTCCTGCGGCTTCTACTGAAGGCCTCTGTAAGTTTTTTAGTACCCCTTACAAGGGCTCTCTTCGAATCCTTTTGCTTGGGCCTCCACCTAGCGGTGAGCATGGACGGATTATGAACTTTCGGGCCCCTGGGCCCAGATGTATTAAAGGCCTCCCACTAATTGTCGCATATGTGGAAGGGGGGTTTGGAGGTCCTTCCTCAGAAATGTTTTAATTTGTTTGATGTGATTTCCTGTATTCTGGTGCATTTTGGGGATGGCCAATACTAAATTCAATCAGATTCATAGCCTACATCCTGATGTGTTGATATTGAGGCAATAAATTCATGCAAAGGCTTAAGCTTCAGGGCCCCCTGACCCCTTGGGCCCCTGAGCCGGGCCCGGTAGGCCCGTGCAGTAATTCATCCCTGGCGGTGAGGTCTCCCACTCCCGGCTCCTCCAGCACTGAAGACACTGTCTCCTACAGAACGCAACTTGCTCCTCCATGGAAAACGTGCCCATCTACAGGTGCTGCTTTGGAAAGCAGCTGACCGTCCTGATCCACCGGCTGCCGGCCAAAAAACCCAGCAAAATCAGCTTAATGAGAGTAAAAACTTGACCAAACCAAGTTTAAATAGTGATTTTGAATCTTGAAAATGTCAGATATGGACTCAGCATCTCCAGTAACCCCTAAAAACATACTAACATGGTCCCTTTTGGCCAAGCAGCTCTTATAATATGATCAATATATGTGATTATGCTAATTAGCTCAATTACACAAATTGCCCAACATATGCAAATTAGCATCCGGCAGTTTCTGCATGATGGGAACCCATACTATATATTTCCATCATAAAACTTTGGTGTACTCAACATTTCCGGGTTCACCTTTCTGTCCACTGGACTATATCGGCAGCAACCCAATTAAGCTGACGAGACAGTCCACTGATAGCAATCAGCAGTTTCTTATCGTAGGCCTGCAGGCTGGCTGAAAGTTGTTGATCGCGTCCATGCAGAGGAGTTGAAGGGGAGTTGAACGCGAGACGCCGTCCAGCCATTGTAGATCACGAAGCAGCAAAACACAGTAACTGGGGATAAAGGTCTGAGTACAGGAATACAAACCTGTGCTCGTCTTGCAAGCAAAGATTGTTGCAAGTACTGCTGTATGGGTCATGCCTGATGACCTCACACGTGATGGGACGAGGAGTAGGAGGCTCGTCGGGCTCCTCCAATCACATGCGAGGTCATTGTTATACGGAAGGACTCGCGAGACAAGCTCGCATCTATGATATAAACAAAGATAATTAATGCGTAGCAAGATGGGTCGTCCTAGTTCATGTCTATGAGGGCAAAGTGGAGTTCAGTCAGAGACGGGCTCTGGTTCAGTCCCCGCCTGCACAGGGGCGTGTCACTGGCGTATGACTGACGTTTGAACGCCTCGGTTCCACGCCAGACAGAAGCCGGAGTATAAAACAAACTTGGTGTACACCCTCAATAGGCTTGTTCGACTTGAGGCAGTGCATACCTAAATTCTCAAATTATGGCCGGGATTCTATTTATAGCCGGGCCTCAGATTTGGACAAATTAAGACCGGTAATAATTGCCTACACTGTTTAACTCATAAAAGAGCTCTTCTTACTATTTTATATTGTTGGTTGGTTTAATATTGTTGCCAATGAAAAGTCGTTGTCATACACCATGGGTCTCCAACACGTCACTCTCAAGCTACCAGTCACTTGCCCTTCTGAGCTTGCCAGAGGCTGAAGCAGATAGATAGATAGATAGATACCGGTACTTTATTGATCCCCAAGGGGAAATTCAAGCAGTAGCCTACATTTAAACATTTAGGCTATCGTAGACCTATTTGGCTATACACAATAAGTTCCATGAATGAATAAAGCAGATGCCTTGTCTCGCAATAAGCGGATGGAAATCCCGACACTCTTTCAACTACATAACATATCATTTAGCAATATAATCAAACAGTCCAAACGTAAATCTTCTGCTTTTGATAGCCTATCGGTATGCCGCTCCAAACAAAACGTATGTCTCACAATAAAACGCACCACGCAAGAAATAAAGGCCTGCCAGCCTGCCCCAAATAAAGGTGCTGTGCTTTGCGCAGTAAATAAAATAATTTGAGGATTTACGATAGTCTGTCTCCTAAACATTCCTCATCCGTTATTCAGACATGCACGAAAACATTTGAAAACAAAACTCACAGCCATTAGTTATTTTGAGAATGATGACTTTCTCTTCTGCATTGTCCTAACTGTTAAAATGAGGCATATATGACGAGGCATTGCAATAATGTTTACAGAGATACACTGTAAGGTGGGCTGCAATAAGTATGCAGACTGTCACGATTGACTGACACGCGTGTGCACATTATCGAAATTTTATACCGGACGCTTTAGGCTATAGTCATTCTACATGGGTTTAGTTAATCATCCGGCTATAATAAGACCAAACTTTAATAGTGGTTGTCTGAATCTTGAATTTAGTCACGATAAGTCGAGCGACGAGTAGGAATGAACAGGTATGATAAGGGATCAGATTCCAAAAATAATTCTGTGGAAATGCATGGATTCCAGTTGCTGCTACTGGAAGCAACTGGAATCCATGCATTTCCACAGAATTATTTTTGAACCCCAACTTTATGAGGTGAGCTAGTGGGTAGATGGGTAGTGAGGTTGCTACCCATATCCGTAATTCATGATTTATTAATTTAGCAACTTCTGGACAGAAGCAGAGAGCTGGGCTCTCTTCTCAAGTCAAGCTTTTACAGTAATATTCAATACCTGGTGAAAGGTACATTCTTGATGCTGATGCATAGACATTTACCAAACAGAAGTTTTTATGGAAGATTCTTGGATTTCTGTACAAAATTCTGGAAATGTTAGGATTTCTCTCATGGTCCAAACAAAAATATGACAAGTCATGCCATGTAACCAACAATCCCAACAGAAAAGAAGGAATCTCTTTACAGTTGTTTGCAACTACTACTACTACTACTACTACTCACTGAGCATTGTTTCAGAACACTGTGTGTGTGATTAGTGGTGCTTTTTATTCTTTGTCCAGTACTTCTAGTTGTTCTGCAAGCCAGGCTATACTCACATTGTTTGTGACACTACATCACACAAAACCATTTCTCTACACTAGTGCTGTTTTAGCTGGCAAACCTTTCGCCGAACAAAGCAACTATGGACAAAAGATATACAATCACAGAGAGGGTGACCTCTGAAACCCCCAGAGAATGCAAGAACAGCCAACCAGCCCCTACATGCAATAACTGAATTCAGCAAGAATGAGTATATCTCAATATGTGTGTGTGCACGCACACGCTTTTAACTTCATTCATTAGAGGGTAATGGAGTCCCTGGGCTACACCTGATTGACAAGTGAAAATAGATTTCGACAAAGTAATGTTAAATAATTCAAAACATATCATGTAAAATAAGTGGTTGCATAAATATTCACACCGCTTAAAGTAACTGACCTAATTCAATAGAGGTCCAGCCAATAGGTGCTAATAATTAGTGAAATGGAGTTCACCTGAGTGCAATGAATGTGTCTTAAGTTATTGCAATACACCTTTCCATATTGAATGTGAGTGCATGTGCATGCAAGATTTACCACATTTGATCATTGCACTAGAGAAAATATTAGCTATTTGCACTAATTATTCCTTTTAGTTTACACCTTCCTGCTGTAGCCATATTTCCATTTGAGTACTTGCTTTGTGGGATTAAAACTACAGGAGACCATCTCACATAACACAGATTTTGGCTACCAGAAAGTTGCTAGCACCAACATATTTTAACAAAAATACAATTGGGTCATTCTATGAAAAAATTGCCTTTTCCACTATGCAGTTTTCAAAAATGTTCATCAAAAGTAAACTTCTTTTTAATTAATCCACAGCATTTAAGACATGATCACCCTCATATTTGCCCACCTCAGGCATACATTTTTTCCCACATTGAAATATAATGGGGAAATGTGATGGGGGGGGGGGGGGGGGGGGGGGTACAGTACCCTCCAGAATTATTGGCACCTCTGGTAAAGGACTAAAAACTTGTATAAAACATAATCTGTTGGTGATTTATTGTAATCTCACAATGAAAAAAATAGGAAAAATACAACCTTGAAGGGAAGGAAATTTATTTTGAGAAAAAGGAAATAAATATTTTTAACAAAAACACTTCGCTCACAATTATTGGCACCCCTGCTTGTAATACCTTCTTAAGCCTCCCCTTGCCAATAAAACAGCTTGTAATATTCTCCTATGACACCCCATAAAGTTGGAGAATACAAAGCAAGGGATTTTAATAATTGTTTTGTAAATATAGGCATTTTCAACAAAATACCTAGTTGTCATAGACATTCTCTGACTTACAAATGTCAACACCCTTTCCTTTTATTTAAATTTAGTGTATTCTCTTGTCTTTCCGATATTGAAAAATGACTAGGATTTAGCCTCTGCGTGACTTTATTTTCATACCACAGTAAAGAAAGTCATGAACTACTTCTGAAAGTGCACAGACACTCTGATTAACTTAACCCTCCTGCTGTGTTCGCGGTCAAATGTGACCGATTGACACTTCTTTTCTCTCAAAAATATTGTTAACTTATTCTGACTACCATGAGGCTTCATGACTGTTAACACAGGGCATTTGAACACACAAAACTAATTTTGATCATTTTCATAACAATTTGAGTGTTTTATTTAACTTTAGAACACCTATGTGTATTCCGGCCATTAGAATGGGTGAGAAAATGGTCAGTGTATAAAATTGAGTCCAGGCATATAGTTATTGATCAGATGGACTGTATGTGTGCTTATGTATATTAAAACACACACACAAACACACCCTGACCCCTCCTCTTTGCTTCTAAGCCAGCCCCCATTGGAACCTTTCCCCCATAGAATCTTCCCCTTTCTGGTCAATGAGGCCTGCAGGCCATAAATAGCAAATGGAAATTATATCTAATAGAACACAAGTTGATACAAAGGTCTATCACAACATTATTTGATAATATATGTGTTACTATGGATTTGTAACAAGTTATAATGCAGCAGTCATTTTTGACCGGGAACACAAAACTAGTAAACATGAAACGAACACAACAGGAGGGTTAAATAAATTGAAATTAGATAGGAAAATGCTTCTGTTACGTTTTGTTTATAAGATTTTTCAGGGGTGCCGATAATTGTGAGCTACGTGTTTTAGTTAAAAATATTTATTTCTTTATGAGATTTTCACTTTTCTCAAAATAAATGAGCTTCCCTTCAAGGTTGGATCCTATTTTTTTTCATTGTGAGATTACAATAAATCACCAACAGATTTATTTTTTATACCGGTTTTTAGTCAAATTTAGCAGAGGTGCCAATAATTCTGGAAGGTAGGCTATGTGATCAGGTGTTTCATGAGAGAAATGGCCCTAGTTAATCATGTGGTCAAGTTATTTACTTAACATGCATGCCTTCAATTAAAAATGCCATTTCCTTAGCAATGATAGTGTTAAAACTAACTAAACTAACTAAAACTAACTAAAACTTATTCTTATCTAATTTGTGTGACGGGGTGGTTGGATTACGCTTCACATAGTAATGAAAAGACAACCAATAAACAATATAAAATAATGTCAGCATTTTTCTGCTTAGTTTATTGGGTGCTCTACAGGCAGACATTATTAAAAATTGTCTTTGTGATTTCATTTTAAGTAATAGCATGCTTCCCTACAAGTGCGTGCCTTAGTGGGGATGTTGCAGACGCTAGGTCGTGAAGGCGCACTGGAGCTTGAATGTGGGTCCCACGTGGAACGTTTGTTAAGTAAACTCCCCTCAGATCTACGCTCAGAATTCCGCAGATGTATGTGCCGCCGACCTGGTACCGGGTACAACCTCTCAGACTTCTCGGAGTGGCTAGAATATGAGTTGTGGTGTCAAGACAGTGAAGGTCAAGCTAAGAGCCCAAGCCAGATGGTAAGCGGAAGGTAGATCCAAAGCGTGACTCCAAAACCTCTCGTCCGGCCACAGTTCTCCACGGCGCCGAGGATGTAGTGCCAGCAGCAAAGAAACCTGACCGCACAGGCAACAAGAAATGCCAAGCCTAATGCCCATATTGTGACAGCAAGGAGCACTTCTTAAGCCAGTGTGAGACCTTTAAGTCCTTCGATAAAAATGAGATCATAGAGTGTATTAAGACCAACCGACGCTGCTAGAGATGTGGAAGAGAGCACCCTGTAGCAGAGTGTAACCTTTTGTGAATAACAGTTTTTTTTTTTTTTTTTTTAATACAGACAAACTCAAATACAGATACAACACCCCTCCCACCCCCCACCCTGATCCAAAACACACCACAAACAAATTCGCCTTGGTTGCACACAGATCCACATATAAGATGTCTTGGCATGTTAGGAAGAAACAAAAAAATTAAAATACCCTACAAATAAAAACAAATGCATACAAGATATGATTAATACATATGTATTACAATAACATACCACATACACACCAATAAAAATAAATGACCAAAACAAAATACAATAGATGCATCTCTAAAGGAATTATTTCAATTTAGAGACTCTTTTCTTCTTTCATAGAATGTTAAATATTTGCTCCATTTTTTATCATAGAATTCTAATTTTCCAAATGACAAGACATCCTTTCAAAAGCTGCCACGCTTGCCAATTCAGCAGTCCACTCTTGGATCGAGGGTACTCCCTCAGTCTTCCAACCTCTAAGAAGTATTTGTCTGCCTATCATGATACTGGTTTGGACCAATTTTTTATGTATTTACTCCCTTCGGTTAACACTGAATCGTCCCCTAAAACAAATAGTATGGGACAGAACTCTATTTGGATCTCTGAAATCTCAGTAAGGAGACTGTGTATACAAATTCTTGCACTTTGTCACAGGACCATAAGGCATGTAAAAGATGACCCTCTTCAGATTTACATCGCCAGCAGTTTGGATTTGTGATCAGACCTAATCTAAACAGTCTAGATGGGGTCCAGTAAAAGCAATGCATAATTTAAATTGTATTAAACATACTCTTGCATCCCTTGACATGCTTTTTATGTTTGAACATATCTTTATTCACTCCTCTTCCTTCAGTGTCAGACTTACAGTAGGTCCCCATCCCCCGCTGTCTGAATCAGCATGGAATAATATACTGAAGCCTTGAATCCTTGACTATAGTACCTTAATATCTCTTCTAGGAACTCAGCTGTTTTAGGGGCTGTTGTGTTGGGTTTAAAAGTCCCCAAAAGCATGTGACAAAGAATTGTGACTTGGGGATTCCAAATTGTTGTACCAGGTCATCAAAGGATTTCATAGTATTGTTGTAATAAAGATCGCCCAGAGTAACAATCCCCCTCACAATCCAATCTTTCCACCAAATGGGGGATTTGTTAATGCGTAATTTTGGATACTAGACCAGATACTAGAGCATACATTCAAATAAGGGTCAAACTTAAACAGCCTAGCGACTTTAATCCATCTCTTTCAGGTTGGTGAGTATTGGATGGGCTTTAGCTTATCTTGTTAGGTTAATGGCAGGGGCGATTCTAGATCTAGAGCTTTGCTGGGGCACAGGCCCCCAACTCCCAATAGCCTACATTAAAAAAAAAATGTACCTTTTGGGCAGTTCCAAAGAGTTCGAAGAATTTGTGACCAAGATGAGGTTTTTGATCGTAATTCTAAAGAGATGATGACAAGATTTTTGGAACGGGGATATAAGAACACCACGCTCCAGAATGCTCACTCTAGAGCAAAACACACTGACAGGTCATCTCTACTGAAAAGAAACACACACAAACAGACAAAAGACAGACCAATATTTGTCACTAAGTACAGCACAGAGGCTGAACAAATTAAACGAATTATAAAAAAGAATTGGGGGATTATTGAGAGTGATGGCCTACTGACCCAGGTCTTCCCTGAACCACCTCTGATAAGTTTTAAAAGATGCCCTACTCTGCAAGACAAACTGGTCCACAGCTACCTCAAACCAGATTGCCAACAAACATGGTTGGGCACCAGGCCCAAGGGTTGTTACAAATGCCACCACTGTAATCATTGTTCTAATGTAATGCAAACCAAAACTTTCCAAGATGTTGTATCCCAAAAACAACTCATTATTAACCACTTCATTAATTGTAAAACCTCTTTTGTCATTTATAGACTGGAGTGCCCTGCATGCAATGTTTTCTATGTAGGAAGAACAAAACGACGATTACAAGATAGACTGGCTGAACACAAATATGCAATCCGCACTGGCAACATTAACTATCCCATGGCAATACACTACATGGAACATCATAGTAGTGACCCGTCCACCTTACAGGCCTGTGGGATTGATCACATTCCACTGACCTTGAGGAAAGGTGATAGACAGAGACAGTTAAATCAGAAGGAAACCTTCTGGATTTATAAATTGCAGGCCACTAAATATCCGGGCCTAAATGAGGACCTTGACTTTAGAGTCTTTATTTGATGCTTTCTTTGTTTGTGTTTGTTTTGGGTTCACTCTCTACATATTTGTTTTTAATTTGATAATAATGTGTCTGAATGTTGACTTTTCTGTATGCATGGATGTATATACGACATTTATTTCTCACAGGGATGTAAGGATGACACCTGCTGGTTGTTGTATACTCTTACACTTGTCACCTGACTAGCACATCTGCAATGTGGAGAGTCCTGAACTCTTCTTTCCTGTTGAGAACTATTTGACTCCCTGATGAAGGCTTGTTTGCCGAAACGCGTCGGAGTTTTTTAAAAAGTTTAAATGTAACCAAGCCAATAAAATAAAGGCTTTTTAACCTTTGAGAATTGAGAGTGCCTTGGAATTCCCTGTTCTTCTCATCTACATTCTCCCATCCAAAGAGCACCTCAAACAAACAAACTTGAGTCCAGGAAGCGCTCCTAGCCAGACATTTTGTGAATTCTACACAGCACTGGCTACCAACATAAATGTTAATGTTACCGTTAATGTGGGCAATTATCATACCTCCCTCATCCTCCTCATTGTTCCTCTCCCTCTGTTCAGGAAGAATTTTCTAATGTCCATCTCTGAATAGTTTATCAGAAGGCTATGTTTAGTTTTACAGTAGGAGGGCTTCACAAACAGTATACGCTACTTTTACAGGACTCTCTCTACAGTATACGTAAATCATTATTAATTCTCCGCATGTGTGCATGCAGCCTACGCATGGTGTGAGTGTGTGTGTGAGGGAGAGAGCACAAGCTGGTAAACTGTTGCTAAATTTAGGCTACAATGACTCTAAGCACTGAAAAACAGATGCTAATTATGTGGGCAACATTCTCTAACAGCGATCAACTTGTCATTTTTTTCTGTCAAACAAGCTGTGAATTTGTTGTAACATTAAAACAGGGGACGAATTATTCTGTGCTCAAAGTGATGTGATGAGCTCCAGCAGTTTCCACAATACAACGAAACACTCGGAAGAATCATGTGAACGATTTTCATTGGTTGTTGCGTTCAATCTTACCCAGCTACAGAGGTGCTATTTTCTGATTGGCTATTATGGCCCCTTTCTTTTTTTCCTTTTTTATTTTTATTGGCTGGTAAGTGACAGGCTCGAGTCATGACTAAAGCACGCACGGAGATGCGCTCATGAATGCCGTTTCCAGCGAGAGCAGCGCTAGAATTTTACTGGGGCACTGGAGACTTTTACTAAGGCACGTGCCCCAGTGAATAAAGTCTAGTGACGCCCCTGGTTAATGGACAAACATTGGAGTGGCGGTACTGGGGCCATCTCTGTTTGACGGCTTAGGCTGTCTTACGGCTTTTGCCCACCAACCTCTCCTGAACCCTTCCATTAAACCTGTCATCCAACCTCTCCGCCGCATCCCTCTGGCTCTCCGTGATGGTGTTTCCGCCGAATTCCGACTGCTCCTGGATGCCGGCATCATTGAACCAGTGGATGTGTCACCCTGGGTCTCGAACTTGGTGGTGGCTAAGAAGAAGTCAGGGGTTCTGCGCATCTGTGTCGACCTGCGTGTGGTCAGTAAGGCAGTGATCCCTGACAGGTTCCCTCTACCTACCTCAGAAGAGCTCACAGCTCAGTTCCATGGCTCAACAGTGTTCTCCAAACTGGACCTCAGACAGGGCTACCTGCAGGTGCCCCTTCACCCCGTCAGCAGAAACCTCACAGCCTTTGTGACTCATGCAGGTGTGTTCCGCTACACACGTATGCCTTTTGGACTTAGCTCCGCCCTCAGCTGTTTCCAAAAGATAATGGTGTCCGTGTTGGCTGGCATACCAGGAGTGGCCATATACCTGGATGACATGGTTATTCATGGGCCCACCACTGAGAGCCACAACGAATGCCTCAATAAAGTCTTTGCAGCTCTAACCAAGCACAAATTAACCCTCAACACTGAAAAATGTGTTTTCTCTGCACCGGCCATTGAGTATGTAGGTTTCCGGTTGTCGGCGGATGGTATTACACCTCTTCAGTCAAATGTGGACGCCATCCTGGCCATTCCCGAGCCCATCTCAGCTGCACAAGTCGCCTCTTTTTTGGGCATGACCGGCTACTATTTGAAGTTCCTCCCTCACTACTCTACTACCACCGCCCCACTGCGCCAACTGCTGCGTAAGGGTGAGCCGTGGGTGTGGTCACGAGCGTGCTCTGATGCTGTGCATTCCCTCAAGGTGCAACTTACCTCAGCCCCGGTGCTGGCTCACTTTGACATCTCTAGCCCCACCCTGGTTACCTGCGATGCATCGGCCGCAGCCATGGGAGCGGCCGACTCAGTAGACTCAGCAGGGCGTGGAGAAGCCCGTCGCCTTCGCCTCCCGGGCCCTCAATCCGACAGAGCAGCGTTACTCAGTGGGCAAGCGTGAAGCATTAGCCTGCATCTGGGCCTGCGAAAGGTGGCACCTGTACCTTTTATGGCCATTCCTTCACCCTCAGAACAGATCACCAGGCCCTGACTGCACTGCTCTCCACATCTGGGACAGGCCACAGGCCACTGAGGCTGCATCGCTGGTCTGACCGCCTCCGGCAATATAACTTTGACCTGAAGTTCACCCCGGGCAGAGATAATGTTGTAGCTGACCTACTGTACTGTCCCGCTCCGTTCCACCCCACCCTGCCATACACACACACTGACACTGACTGTGTGGAACACGACATTGTCCAGATGCTACACACACCCCTCCAGACCACTGTCCCGCTACAGGAGCTCAAGGAGGCATCTGAGCAGGACCCTGTCCTTTCTCAGCTCCGTGCCTACATCCAGAATGGGTGGCCTCGCGAGGTGCCAGAAGAGCTGGCGGCATTTTCCAGGGTGAAGCAAGAGCTGTCCTGCTGGAATGCCTGTGTGGCACGTGGCCTTTGCACAGTGGTTCCCAGCGTTCTGCGCGCACGTGTCTTGACCATGGCTCACGAGGGCCACCTAGGTATTGTGAAGCTGAAGCAGCGCTGCAGGGACCTGGTATGGTGGCCAGGGATAGACAGGGATATCGAGGCCCTGGTGAAAGACTGTCCTGCCTGCCTCTTGAGTGGTAAGACCGGTCACCAGGCTCCTCCACCTCTACAACCTCTTGCTTTGCCTTCTCAGCCCTGGGACCACCTACAGCTGGACATATGCAGTGAGATACAGGGGGTTCCCCACCATCAACGCTTTCTTGTGGTTGTATATGACCTTCACTCGAAATGGCCTGAGCCCATCACCACTGGCTCGGTGACCTCTCAGGTCATAATCGACTTACTGGACTCTCTTTTCTTCCGCTGGGGCATCCCAAACACCATAATTACTGACAACGACCCTCAACTCGTCTCTGCAGAGTTCACGTCTTACCTGAAAAGCAAAGGCATCCGTCATGTCCGTACAGCTTACTATCACCCCCAAGCCAATGGTGGTGTTGAACGGTTCCACCAGTCACTGAAGAACAGCCTCAGAGCGCACATGGTCCGCCTGTGTGCTGAGTCTGGTCTTCGTGCGTTAGGTTGAATTGCACGCCTCGGCCCTGCACACAGCCAGATTCGAACCTGCGAACAGCTGCACCTCGGAGCGGAAGTCGAGCGTGTTGACAATTGAGCTAAAATCCCCCGGGTTGCTCGCGAAAAAGAAAAACCCACCAAGATGTGGCAGCTAACTCATAGACGGCAGTTCAGGTTTGTGCCCTTATATTTTGTGAAACGTAGCGAGATATAGGCACTATTAATCCAAAACTTTGGTTTGGTAACCAAAGAATACTGCTGAGCTTGTGTAAGCTACAATTTAGTTTGACCAGACCTAACTGTAGTAAACAACGTCTAAACGTCTCTCTTTAGCACCCCCGCTGGGTTGCTGGCAAGTTTGCACCTCAGAAACGTGTCTGGTGGAACGTTTGGCTGGGTTTGCCAAAACGGTCCCAGGGGAACGTTTCCCTAATGAGACCAGGCCTCTGTTGCCCGTCGGCAGAGGCAGATGAAGCAAAGATTTGACCTATCAGCACCCGTTAAGGTTCCCGACATCAGCATCTCAGATTGGGTCAGGGTCCGCAGGCCCCACAGAGGCAACAGACTGGCCTCGTTTTGGTCCGCCTCTCTCAAAGTCACCCGCCAGTTGGGTGCAGCCACATTCTCACTGAATGATGGCACTCGGTGGCACTCAAGCCGCCTCCACAAGGTGCCCCCTCCGCCACATACAACGGTGGTGACACCCCAAATCGTGCCTCCAGCTTGGCAGGACGTCCTGACGCCTCAGCCAGTGCCCCAGATAGCTCCCACACAGGTCCCCGACACGCCTCTTGATCCGCCTTCCGGGACTGGTATCTATTCATCACACACTGCCCAGCCTCAGCCTCATGGCTCTCCGCGATCTGTTCGCACTCGTTTCAGCCCTGGGCACTTACAGGACTTTCAATCCAAATTTCATGTCTGAAATCCTGTATGAGGGGGGGAAATGTTATGTCTACACAGAAGCGTGTGTAAGGCATTATGTTAGCGTTCAGTTAGACTTTGTGTGGGTTTCTTAAGAACGGACTAGTAGGGCAGATCCAGTTGACGTCTTTCACGGAGGTACAGGTTAGGGATGTAGTGCAGAAATGGTTTGTCCTTGGATTCCTTGAGCATCTTCAAGCACATTGGCACTTCAATTAACACAATGGAAGATAGGCCTATTATATTATGGAAGATATGATGTGACCCTATTTTTCGATTATAAATATGTTATAACCCTTATAGGCTACTCAACGGTCTTTAAAGCAACACCAAAGAACTTTTCCTCTGTCGCACGCACGCTATTTGTTTATTCAGCAACGGCTTTGCAAATAACGATGTCCATAGACAAGGTAGAATATGTTGCATGATTTTATGAAATTACGATGTATTGCGACATCATGCAAGTCAAATTTGTAGTTTCTTATGTCTCATTCCATCGAACTACAGATCCGCTACCCGATATGGCAAACTTACATAGTGCGGTTGTAGCCGATAGAGGGCCGCGAAGCGAATGCAGAAGTGCCGTTCACCCTGTTAAGAGTTGATGAACCACGGAAACAATTTTGGAAACATTATTTTAAGGTACAAAAAACTCTTTGGTGTTGCTTTTACGTTTAGCCTACACGAAACACATTCAGTGAACTACAGACTAGGTCAGCGTTTCTCGAACTATGGGCTGCGGACCGGCACCAGTCCTGAAGTGTAGTAAAATGATGCCCGGTGCTTCGTCTGATAATTTTCTGCGCAATTCATCAAGGGACCGCAGACTGACTAGAAAAGAAAAAAAACGTTTCTGCAATCAGGAGGTACTTGCTAATTTGGTGTCATCAAACAAAGAGGCATATAATTAAGTGGTGGTATGAGCGTTGATTAAATGCGTGTGCGCGTCTGCGACATTAACCCACTCGATAACGTTGGTAGCAAAGCTCAGCTTCAACCTGTTGGAGCTATTTATGTAAGGAGGTGGAACTTCCATAACAACAGAAACGACACTAGGCCAATACCCTAACACACTGCGTAGCACTGAGAAGGCCTATTGTATGATGACATTTTAATAGGCCTTATAATGTGGGCAAAAGCTATTGTAGCATTAGTCTTGTTAAAGATCTCCAGATCAGTGATGTACGCCTATCTGTTCTGCCATTTACCATAACCTACTGAACAGCTGGTAGCCTATTGTGTTTCCAGAATCCTTACATCCAGGCATTGGAATGAAATGTTATTACATGGTCATATGTTTTCCATTTGCCTACCAGTGTATGATGCTTGCATGAGTTCAACATCCCACAACAATACAATGGCACCCATAATTGCTGTTTTGAGAAGTATTTGTCATGCTAGCATCATGCATCATATTCTTCACCGTTTACTTCAGACAACTTTGCACACAATCGTTTTTTGTTCTTCCAAAAACCATCAGTTATAATGAGTGTAACAGGAGTTAGTGGTAAGCATACGAAAATCATTGCTATTCTGTCCAAAGCGACAAACCAACACGCCATTGCATAACGAAAAGGCTGAAATCATGTTATTGCATATACACATAAGAACAAACAAGGCATACCTTTAAGCTATAGGTCGTAGCATTTGGCTGAATTCCGTTGATATGAAGTAGGCTAGTCAGACAATTAAGAGAGAAATAGTCCCTATTCAGCACGTCTGCAATTATGTGAGACAAGTTATTTCGCTTACCAGCTAGGTGTCGAAGATGAGGCCCAACCCCACATTTTTGCCTGATGTGACCACAATCTACAAAAGATAAATCACAAGAAATCAACAGTGTGACCTTGGAGCGCCCACACATTCTGGTTGAGTTTATCCAACTCCAGACTATGTCCACGTAGCCTAGACTACTAGTGGTTTTCTCAGATGATTTTTTGAAAATAGGCTGATGACATTCAAGCTATTAATTGGCGACTTCACAATTAATATCATTGAAGCTATTTCACTGTCGCAGACCCAGACAAACAGCAACTATTAAGCCAGAGGTGCAGTGAAATGGCGTCATCTGGTGGCGATACAATACACTCGCTATTACGCCCGAAGTGCACGAGAAGTCTCTGGATATTCAACCACGCCACCACACAGGTCGCAGCAACACATAGGCGCACTTTATGTGCTGTGTCATGCTGCCATCTAGTGGTTGTGAAATATTTAACACCCATTATAGTTCTGGGAATAGATGTGCCCTACTTTGTTACAAATTATTTGGGTAATCCATCTGATAAAATGTGTTTTTCTTTTTATACTTCGTTCCTTTATAAATTGTAGTGTATCATTAAGGTACATTTTTCAATGTCATTACTCTGACATTCGACATTAGACGACCATAAATTTGGGCAATTGGCACTTTTTTAGGGGTTGACACTTTGCATAAGATTTCTCGTCATTGCTTGATCCAAATTCTGTTATTTTTTCTTTATATCGTACGAAAATGTAGTTTGTTATCAAAGTGAAATGGTCGTTGGCATACGTCAGCGGCGTTAGTTTGAGCACATAATTGACGTTTTGTTTACATGTGTCCCATGTAAGTCAATGGGAACCGGCAATCGATAAATAGCGGTGACCAAAGTTTATTTCTCCGGATAGCGAGACAGTGGTTGCATAGAGCGAGCGAGCGAGCCATGGAGAAAGTTAGCGACGTCAATTTTGTAAATAATAATTTTGTTGTTTTTTGTTGTTTCGAACAAAATACCTACTTATCTGACCAACACTCCTTCATAGTGTACAAAGCCTAGAATCGCGCGAATTTAGTGCAATTTCTCAATGCAATTGAAAGTCTTGTAAGTAAAAGACGTGGATAAATACGTGATTAGCTTCTAGGTAAATAAATCATGACACGTTATGGTTAAATTATCGAAATGAGTACGATTGTGCTATAATCCTGCTAAACATATTAGGTGATATGTTGTTGACATTAAATTGTCTAGTCTTGTCGGTCTCACATTATCAACTATTCTTTGAGTAATTCATGGGACAAACATGCCTAGGCCTAGGCCTACTACCGTTTTTCTGAACAACATAGCCTATTGCATTCATTCCAAAATATTGCATTCAATCCAAAATATTGCATTTCTCCAGTGTACTACGTAGTGCAATGCAGCTTTTAATGTCCAAAATACAGTATTTTCCTGAATATGAACTACAGATATTCCTCCAAAACTACAGTGTTGAGACCTGAAGTTGTAGAGTTGTATTTTATAGTATTGTAGTATTAGAATATTTACCCACCACATTTTACCCTTGTCTCACCAATAAACATTATCTGTATATTGTCTGTAAAGGTGTCCTGATATTTTTTTTAGGGATGGTCCTGCAATTTTTTCTAAACATATCTTAAATTTCTTCCATCTACTTATGTTTTCACAGATCCTTGCTCCTGATATCCTGATGTATGGGTTGCATTTTATGACTCCAACAGAACACCTACACAAAGGAGCTGTTAAAGTGGTGTCCTGCTACAAACAACAAGACAGCCAGCATGTAAACAAGGCCTTGTTTGTCCACTTCCTGAAGCATGCTGGCCTTGACACCTCAGTCCTTGCTTCCATTTTCAGCTGTGTTGTGGAGCGCATTCTCTCATCCTATGGTCTACTGCAGCGGGTGGTTATATCGGTATAGGGGACAATTGACAGCAATCTACTTATTATCAATGACATTTACACCAGTAGAGACATATGAGGCTTTCTACAGGTATTTAGCTTAACATAGCGGTTGCTAGGTTATTGCTAGGGTAACTGAGAATGTTGCTATGGTGTTCCTATGGTATATATGGTGGTTGCTATGCAGGTTTCTAGGGTAATTATGTTGGTTGCTATGGTGGTTGCTAGATTGGCATTTTAGTGGTGGTTGCTAGGTTGTTACTAGGGTAACTGAGAAGGTTGCTAGGGTGTTGCTAGGGTAGATATGGTGGCAGGGCTCTAAATTAACTTTTTTTCTCAGTGTCCCGCAGCTGTCCCGAATTCTATTGGCCACTGCCCCGGACTTAACCACCAGTGTCCCAAATTCAAGTTCTTGTTTTTTCCCATTCTACATAATCAACAGCATAATAATCGGTAACTTGCATCACTTAATTAACTTATTCTGGTCCACCATGTAAGTTCTGAAGACTTCATTTATTAAACACCATTTTATTAACATTAATCATCTGCTGTTTCACACAACACTCATTTTCAGAGATTGGACTTTTGGCTCTTTTTTGAGTTTGCACTAGACGTTCTCATTGTCCGTCGTTTTGACAGACAGGGTTGTAAAACATTCCGTCAATAATCTATTTTCACGTGTCTTTAATTTCAATGTCAGTTTCGTGTGATGTCATGGCCACAGATCTCAGTGAAAACAATAAGTAGCATGGGAAATTACCACAAAGCTGTCAGATAGGCTACTCTCCGGTATTCGTTTATTTACTCAAGAATAGCCTATAGCTTAGAACTGTCTGGTGTTTTCATAGTTATAGGCTACTTTGCAACACTATCGTTTTGTCAGATCGCAGTTGCAGTAGGCTATTTAGCTCAGCATGATATTGTCACTGAAAGAAAACACGCAGCGTTTTAGTCAGAGAGGACTGTCATCTCGTTTTTTTTAGAACACCAGTGTAACCATAGGCCTACACTACCAGTCAAAAATGTTCACAATTGTCATGAAAACAAAATCCCATTTACCTGCCTGCTAGTTAGTTAAGTTAACCTAGGAATATCGGAAAGTGACCCATTAGGCCTACCGTCCGCGTCCTATTTTTGTCGGCCTATGAGTCACTTAATATTCATTTAACCAATACGGCGGATTCCTAAGGAAACGCAAGCACCCATCCCGTTTGGGTATCTTATACTATATTTGTACCAAAAAAGCCTACAGTGATTCGAAGAGCAGTAAACAGTGTTGTAAGGCTGCGTGTACAAAACCGCTTCTTTACAGATTAGCTGGCTAACGCTGCTTTTGCCAGCTGCCCGTTACGGCATGTCAAATTTTGTATAATTTTATTCAGATGAGAAAGATACGTTTAGATTCCCATGTGAACAGTTTAGGAAAAAAGTACCTATTTTGAAATTTGTTTTGCCATTTTTTCTACTGTCCCAGAGTTGTCCCAGACCTAATTCTATTGTGTCCCGGAAGCATTTGTTATGGTCCCCGGAACGTCGGGACATCGTTAATTTCGAGCCCTGTATGGTGGTTGCTATGCTTAATTAAGTGGTTGTTATGCTGGTTGCTAGGGTAATTAAGATGATTGTTGTTGTTGGTTGACAATATCAAAGTGGTTGCTAGGTTGGCATTAAAGTGGTGGTTGCTAGGTTGTTGATAGGGTAACCGAGAAGGTTGCTAGGGAAGATATGGTGGTTGCTATGCTAAATAAAGTGGTTGCTAGGGTAATTGAGGTGGTTGCTAGGGTAATCAAGTTGGTTGACAATATCAAAGTGGTTGCTAGATTGTTGCTAGGGTAATTGAGATGGTTGCTAGGGTTGATATGGTGGTTGCTATGCTAAACATAGCAGTTGCTATGGTAGTGGTGGCTAGGTTCTTGCTAGGGTAACTGAGACGTTTGTTATGGTGTTGCTAGGGTAGATATAGTGGGGGTTATGCTAAACAAAACAGTTGCTATGCTTGTTTTAAGGTTAATCATGTTGGTTGCAATGGTGGTTGCTAGGTTGACATTATGGTAGTAGTTGTTAGGTTGTTGGTAGGGTAATTAAGATGGTTGCTAGGATAGTCATGTTGGTTGACAATATCGAAGTGGTTGCTAGATTGTTGCTAGGTAATTGAGATGGTTGCTAGGGTTGATATGGTGGTTGCTATGCTAAACATAGTGGTTGCTATGGTAGTGGGTGCTAGGTTGTTGCGAGGATAACTTAGAAGGTTGCTATGGTGTTGCTAGGGTAAATATGGTGGGGATTATGCTAAATTAAGCAGTTGCTATGCTGGTTGCTAGGGTTATTATGTTTGTTGACAATATCAAAAGGTTGCTAGGTTGCTAGGGTAACTGACAAGGTTGCTATGGTGTTGCTAGGGCAGATATGGTGGAGGTTATGCAAAGCAGTTGTTATACTGGTTGCTATATATTTTCTGCAAGCCCATAGCGTTGACAGTGTAATTGCATTGTATCAATGCAGGTCAATAGGTCATTCGCTTTGAGGCCTGCTGCTGCCACGCGGACGACAATTCCCCAATTTTTTTTTTCAGAATGTGGTTCCCCTCCCTCTGATGAACAGATGACCCTGATATGGAAGATAGACATTTTTTTGTTTTCTCAGCCTAACAACTTTTGCATTGACAGTGTAATTGCATTGTTTCAATGCAGGTCAATAGGTCATTCGCTTTGAGGCCTGCTGGTGCCACGCGGACGACAATTCCCCAATTTTTTTTCCAGAATGTGGTTCCCCTCCCTCTGATGAACAGATGACCCTGATATGGAAGATAGAAATTTTTTAGTTTTCTCAGCCTAACAACTTTTGCGTTGACAGTGTAATTGCATTGTTTCAATGCAGATCAATAGGTCATTCGCTTTGAGGCCTGCTGCTGCCACGCGGACGACAATTCCCCAATTTTTTTTTCAGAATGTGGTTCCTCTCCCTCTGATGAACAGATGACCCCCATATGGAAGATAGACATTTTTTAGTTTTCTCAGCCTAACAACTTTTGCATTGACAGTGTAATTGCACTGTAATTGCATTGACAGTGTAATTGCATTTTTAAATTCGCACCCAACCGTACCTGTCATGTTTAAAACCGCATCCGACCCGTTTTCCGACACCAGAGCTAGTTAAAATCCGTACCCGACCCGACCCGCATTAAATAAAACTGACACCCGACCCGTACCCGAGGTAAACAGACACGTTTAAGGAACTAATTACACAACCATTAACATTGCAGATCCAACTTCAGCTGAAGTTGACAGGCATATCCTACA
The DNA here is from genome assembly GCF_046254945.1 of Alosa pseudoharengus. Classification (NCBI taxonomy): domain Eukaryota; kingdom Metazoa; phylum Chordata; class Actinopteri; order Clupeiformes; family Clupeidae; genus Alosa; species Alosa pseudoharengus. The sequence goes on along the minus strand of NW_027468718.1, from coordinate 22,619,374 downwards.
TGATGTAGGCCTATTGTGGTAGCCTGGCTACTTTTCAACACCCGAGTGATAACATTTTACCACTTTTCAAGCAGATGCGTCTACAAGGCTATCGCCACACAAATGCTTAATTTAGAATTCAAACACGGCCTTGCACACACAACTTATTAACAGCAGTAGTAGGCTAGCCTACATTAAATGAAGGAATGATTCGGTCATAACCTACACCTGATTATGCATTAGCCTGTGAAACTTTATGGAAATAGGCATAAGACGTGTGACACTATCCCGTTTATTTGAGTGCAAGATTGAATGGGGAAAATGTGGCCTACCTTCTCCCACACATATGAGAAATCTCGCTCGCTTGCAGGGATGTCAATAGATCTCACAATCTAGGCAATATTGGGAATTAAACGAGCATGCGCTCTCCACCTTGACAACATGTCAAAAGAGTCATCTTTAGGCGTTTTTTTTATCAATGTGCAGCCACTTTTGTTCTGAAAGACTGCAGGCATGTGATTTTTAAAAGTGAAATAGCCTATAGGCGCCTGTTTTGGGAAGGCACGTACGAAACGTGCATTTCAAATGCTTTTATCAACTTGAATTGCAGGCATATTATTTAGGATGTGTTACTGTAGAAAATATTGTTACATATGCACGTGATGTTTATGAAAGGCCAATTCCGACCCGTGTCACCCCCGTGTCCGACCCGACCCGCACCCGCATCCGACACAGAAGAATATTTTTCACCTATTTTTCACATATTTTTTACATGGAAGGCCCCATGTGACCTTGATATTAATCCCACTACCCTGACTACCTAATCAGTCCATCAGAGCTGCCAACCCGCATTGGATTGGCGTGAGAGCGCATGGAGCCAATCAAATGAATGAATCTCATGGTCAATGCGTGAGAGTTGGCAGCTCTGCTGTCTAGCTGTTGTGATGATCTACTGTTAAAAGTTTGATTAAGATTCTTCAAACTCCTTTGGAGATGTGCAGCAAGTGCTGTGCCGTAATGAACAAAACGGCACACACAAGCACGCATTTGAGCCACATGATTCAATGATCGAGTTGAGTTATTTCTCTACATGTGACCGCAGACTGAGAGTTAATGATGACCGGTATGATGACTGTTTTTCATTGTTTAGAAAACAAAATCTAAAGATCTAAAGACCATTGCATGACTTTCATGATGTTAGCAGTAGGCCTAGTTGAATCCAAATGCCACAACAAAAATACAGATTAGACCTAAACTCAACAAGATCTTATTCGAGAAACCAACATGAAGAGAGCACCAACATGACAACACACAATGACCAAGCAAGGAAGACTACGGAAACAGGGGCTTGATATGGCAAGAGCAACAAGGTACAGATGAACACAATAAACACAAGAACCAGGTCCAACAGACCTACAATCAGACAACTCAGCAAGACTTGAGGTGAGGGATGTCAAGAGACAGAAAACAGAGACACATGGCAAAAAATAAACAAATGAGCACATGGTTGACAGGCAACTAACCTCTAACCCTCTATTCTCCGCTGTTTTTGCAGTTACAGAGGATATGACTTGGGCTTCCATACAGACAAGTTAACAACAGGCTCATGGGTAATGTAGTCAGTTTTCTTTATTGTCATCATACCAAGTTTTCTTCATATAGACTATTTGTGTCGAAATTATTGACTTACAGCAGAAGTAGGCCTACACATGTAGTCTTCTATGTATGCAATAAACACCCGTTGTCAACAGCATTCATTGATTAGAAGAAACCCTAGGCCCTTTACAGCCAAATAACTAGCTACAGAAATTCCCTGTATATTTTTACTTTCAAATAGTTTCTCCAAACACACTAGGCTATAATAAGGAGGTAGGCTGTGTTTTTTTCCCTCAGCCAGTGCCATTCACCTTCACTCACAAACAAAACTCCAAAAACTACTCTCGCTTGTTTTTCTTTTGTTTAGTCTTGTTTCGTGTGCACTTCTTCAAACAGAACATGCAACTTTTAAATGTCACAAGAACAACAATGAGCACAATGGTTGTCAGCAGTGTAATCACATCAAGGCTGTGGTACTGGATCCAGTTCAGCTCGTGAGCAGCTGGGCGCAAGTGCTCCGCTCCTTGGTGTCTCATGACAAACTCGGTCCAGAAGACAGCCAGGTCGAGAGGTTTAATCGGACGATCGTTGTGCACAGCTGAAAGCTTCATCATATTTGCCTTGTAACTGGAGAATGAAGGAAACAGCACTTTGCATGAGTGTCATATTCACACTTTCAAACAGAGAAATAAGATGTTTCTGGAAAGGCCATTATGAAATGCACCATACCTCTTGTCATTAATGACTTTGTTGAGGGCTTCCAAAAGTTTGGCTGTGGTCACGTCAGCAATGGTCAAAGACTCAGCAACACCACGTGCAACCATGCGTTGAACATTGTCAGCTTGGTCACCAAACAGTGGCAGCATGACCATGGGCACCCCGTTGCATATACCCTCATAGATGCCATGAGACCCTCCATGTGTGATGAAAGCCTTGGCCAAAGGGTGACCTGGAATCACAGACACAGTATAGTTAATTAAACAAACATTACTACATTCTTAAAATGAATGTGTTGAAAACAACACAACGTGCATTGTTTTAACACATCTCTGTGTCCAGATAGGGACAACACAAGTTTATTTTGTTTCCTTATTTATTTGTTACACAAAATCTGTTAAAAACAACACAACTTGAGTGTTTTAAGAGTGTAGTTATGGGAATAGAAAAGCTGAAATAACTAATTATTTGCTTTAGTTTTCAAACAAAAATGTTTTCCATCAAACAGGCATGAACTCAAATGCATACAACAAACCTAAGAGATCATTTTGAGGCAACCACTTCATGAGTTTGACATTCTTTGGGGCATTTTCAGGCACAGGTCCAGTGTATCTCCACAAAACCTTAGGAGGAAGTAGCATTAAGTATGAGAAGGAGACTGACCTTCTATCTAAGTACACAAGCATACTCTGCAGGATACCATTTGTTTGTAACAGTTTGATATTAATATGTCTCTCTTTCATAAATAATATCTTGATTTCCTCGCATTAGTGGGGCCAAAATTATCCTGAACAGCCTTGAAGAATAAGAGCTTGTTGCTCACCCTCTGTGGAATCTGCCTAAATGCCTCAAAGAACACTCGGGCCTTGTCCTCTGGCATCTGGGACACCATTGAGCCCAGGGTGAAGACCACAAAGCCATGCTCACCAGATCCACTCACAAACTTCTCCACCTCCTGAAATGGAAACACAAAATAGATAATGCTCAGAAACCCAAGATCACAGGTTCCTTAACAGAGGAAACAGAGTGGCCCTTTGCTACCAAGTCTACAAAATGTCCTAAACAAATGCAATGTGCACAAGATAATGTGCTCTAGCACTACAATGTAGTGCATTAAGAAAGCAGGACATGGAAAGCTTAAGCATTTGGTGAGGCAAATACAACCAATAGTGTAAAACTGACTTTGTAAACAATGGGCTCTGTTATAGCGATTGGAAACGCATGGTTAGAGACGCAAAGTTTAAGGGTGTTTAAGGGCGTGATTTTGTGATCAGAGACCAGGCGCATTGTTCAAAAGGGTTGTTATTCTGTTTCTTAATCAGTCTTGGGTGTGTTTTGGGCGTAACATCCTTTGAACCAATGATAGTGACATCTGTCATTCCCTTTAACAGCATGCAGCACAACTTCAAACTACTGCTATAACTACTTCTACAACTGTGCACTGGTATTTTGACAGTCAGTGCATTTGAAGGAATCTGCTTGTACGTGAGACCATGTATGGAACACAGGGATTCCACTAAACCTTGCTTTACTAAAACCTGTTTGTGACTAGCAGAGTATAGCCATATGCATCTGCACTCACCTATTATTTGAACTCATAGGCAAAGTGAAACTTCACCGTGGTCTCATAGTCAACGACAAAACAGTTCTACACAGTTATTTACTTTTACTATTGACTGACAAGTTAACATAAAGACATCATCAGAAGATACAGCATGCATCTCAAGATGTTCATACACTACTCAATATGGAGCACAGTTGGTCATTTGTGAGTTGTTTAAAAATGGTTAAACCACGAAGACCAGGGGGAATAATTATCAATAAGAATACAGTATTGAGAAGAAAAAAGGGTATTTTGAAGGGTTTAGGAGAACATTTGAGATCTTGTTAGGAGCTGATACATTTCTTGTGAGACAAACAAGATGTTTTTATGACAAAGGAATTCTCCTTTGGCTGGTCTTCTTACTAATTCTGCACCAAATAAAAACTCTGTAAACTGCTATAAACTTTGTTTGACACTTGTGGATAAAAAGAACATACCGCAGGCAGAGGAATTCTCACAGTTAATTCCCCCTATATGGATCAGGTTGGGCATTAGTGGCTTCGGATACTCAAAGGTAAAGTCATACCGCATCAGCCAGATAGCCCCATGACCCAAAATCTCCCTGTAGGTGATGTCTTTCTCCAGATACCTACTGGACAACTCATCAAAACTGGCATAAAGCAAACGACAAAGGTATACTCCAGTCGAAATCATGTTCTTCACCCTCTGAGGGAAATTCATCAGTGTATCCTGACATAAAGCGAGGGACACTGGGCTGCACTATAATCAAGGCCACAGGGCATACTACGCAGGAAGTAGGCCGCAGGCAGCGAGAACGCCTCCGCTATGATGGAACCGCACGGCAAAAAGGGGTCTGTGAGTAGGAGCTCAAAGCCTTCGCTGCGGAGCTGCTGCATGAGTGTCTGGTCGTACAGCAGACTCTCACAGCCCTTCACCTGCATGCTGGTGAAAGTGATGCCGGTCCAGTGGCTGCCATCTGCTGGTATCACTAAAAGTTTCCTACCCTGAGCAGAACCCACGCAGAAGAGATCTATCAGCTATCAGCAGCCTGGTGAAAGCTATGCTGGTGGAATACAACGCAGCCATGGAGAGCTCTGAACTGTGCAGGTGTGGCTGGGCAAAATAAGTGTTCTCTAGTGGAGAGGCTCACAGTGAGGAGTTTACTGTGAGGTGTGTTTACTTTTCAGTGGGCTGGACTTTGCGTCTTCTCATGTTAATCACGAGGTAAGAAACATGAAAAAAGTGGTCTGGACCAGGTCTGAATCAAGGCTTTAAAATAGAGCAAGTATCTTGCAACTACATTAGGTCTTGATGCTATGCCCTGTGCTGTTCATTTTTAAACGTAGGCTTTGGTAATTTCCTAATTATACTAATACTCCCTTTTGTGTTTTGTTTATATTATGTTAGAATACAATAATTTGTACAAGGACAATTCGTTCTCTGTACACATTTTGTGCCACCTACCAGTGACTCAGGAGTTCACACATTGTGAGGTGTGTTTACTTTACTCTGGGCTGGTCTTTGCATCTTTTCAGATTAATTATCAGATGACAATGGTCTGTACCAAGTATGAACAAAGGCTGTTTGATCCACATGATTACATTATCCACTATTCTGGAGTGGAATTTAGTCATCTAGCCTGTACTTGACCGCGGGTGAAAGTTAATGGTGAGAGATGGAGACTGTTTTAAACAATGGAAGTTATAATATATAATATATAATGGAAGATATTAATCCCACTACCCTGACTACCTAATCAGTCCTTAGAGCTGCCAACCCGCATTGGATTGGCGTGAGAGCGTGTGGAGCCAATCGAATGAATCTCACGGTCAATGCGTGAGAGTTGGCAGCTCTGCTATCTAGCTGTTGTGATGATCTACTGTTCAAAGTTTGATTAAGATCCTTCAAACTCTTTTGGAGATGTGCAGCAAGTGCTGTGCCGTAATGAACAAAACGGCACACACAAGCACGCATTTGAGCCACATGATTCAATGATCGAGCTGAGTTATTTCTCTACATGTGACCGCAGACTGAGAGTTAATGATGACCGGTAGAAAAGCTGTTTTTCATTGTTTTGAAAACAAAATCTAAAGATGTATCAGTTTTCACTAAGTTTGTATCATTGCATGACTGTCAAAATGTGTTTCTTGGTGTGTTATTCCCCCAACGTTGTCTTCAAGACAGTCTGCCTTACACACACATGAAATGCATGTAGAGCTATGAGCTTGCTGTGGTGAGATACATTTTTATAATACACTTTTTATATTTTAATTCTTTAATTCTTTAATCAAAATCAAATCAATGCTAGTACTAATACATGAAATGCTCTAGCCTAGACTCTGCTGAAAAAAAACACAATATATAATATGTGTGTGTGGCACTTACAATGACCAGAATAAATCCCTATGAATAAAGGTAGTGAAAATGCCCTAAAAACAGCTTGGGGTTCTAAGGGTTAAAGGAGCCCTATGCAACAATTTTAGCAAAAATGACCTTAATTGTGCAGGTTGAGAGTCGTTCTGATGGTTCTACAACACTTTTTGGGTTGTTTGGTGGGTGCTTCGTCTCCCCCTATCGCTTCTCCATGGAAAAACCGAATATACAACTTTCTGAACCCGGACCGGGTAAATCCGGATGTGACTCAGCGGAAGTATCCAATCGCGCCTTGAAAATGTAGTCAGATTGTTTGCTGTTGAAATTTTAAGTAGCCTACCCTTGGGTGAACTTCGTTTTTGTAATGTGGTTTGATAGTCTCTTGAACAATGTTATACAATGGCATTATACAACATGATAATGCATGTATAGATGATGCATGCCAAATTTGGAATGAATAGAATGAATGCCCTTAGACCAGATCATTTTACTTCTACTTCCATTTTTTTAATGTCTGATTAGTAGCCTGGTTAGCCCGCAGACCTTAATAGTAATTCACGGTCTGGCAAATGTTAATTGACTTATGACTTCCAGCAGGGGCGGAACTAGCAGTGAAATTAAACTTAAATTGGTGCATTAAAATCTCACCAAATCGTTTCAGAAGTGTAGCAATCTCATAAACAAAGGTATAAATGCAGTTGTTTACTCAAATCCAAAGAAATACACATCCATACCAAATTTAAGATTGTATTTGCGTGCCCATGTTTTAGGGACATTGGAAATGGGCTTCAATGGCCTCGCGGAAATCGGAATCGGAAATTCCGAATTTGCCAAAGGTTCGTATGAGTATTCCCAGGCTATCTGATTAGCAAAGATACAGAAGACTTGACAAATCAGAAGAACAGAATTTTGACCATAAGCCAAATTGTTTTTAAATATCCGTAAACATATTACAGCGCCACCTTGAGGCCAATGTGTGTAATTTCTTCTTCCTTTAGCAGATGAAGTTTCCAACCCACATGTGAATTATGATGCCTTTTGCGCAGATGGTTTATGCTACCCAGACACTTTTAGCCCTTTTAGCCTAAATATTGATGAGTGCAAAACCGAAACACTTCCAGCAGCTACACTGCTTGGACCCCTAATCATTAATCTATCAAAATAAACTAAAAACAGCAAACACACCTGTGGCAGGGGGTTAGACTTTCCTGCTTGCATCCCACCAATCATGATCATGTTGGGCATCAAAGGCATGGGGAACTCGAAGGTAAAGTCATAGTACATAAACCACAGTGCTGCATTGCTCGCCAGCTCCACAATGGATGTCTCTCTCTGCAGGAAGTCTGAGGCCACCTTGTCTGCATGAAGGTAAAAACGACTGCAGGCTGAAGGCTCCAGCAAGGACCTAAGCAGATTAATAGTCCTCTCCCACAAGTTCATGCGATTGCTGAAGTGTGTGAAACGGCGTGGCACGTATGAAACAGGACTAGGACACCGTGTGGCGATAATGTCAAGGGGACAAGGGTAAAAACCATGCGTGTAGATGGAGGGAATATCCAGATAAGCTCCAGTGATGATTCCTACAGGCGAAAACCCATCTGTAAGGAGAGCATCAAAGTCATAATCCCGTAGGGTCTGCATCAGCTCCTTGTTGTACAGCAAGCTTTCACAAGTCATCATGGTGAAATTACTCAGTTTGCCTAAGGTCATCCAATGTTGATGTAACTTTGCTACAGAGGTTGAGATGTCCATGCTCATGAATTTACCCAGGTTTTGTCCAAGGGTGTCTTTCATACTTTCCTTGGTGTATGGTACAGGAAAGGTGAGGGTGGTGGTGTGCTCTGAGGGGCCCATACTAAGACTGGCCTCTGGGATCACGACCACCACCTGGTTGCCTCTCCTCCCCAGTTCCTCCACCAGGGGCTTCATGCCGGTCCAGTGGCTGCCATCTGCTGGTATCACTAACAGTTTCCCACCCTGAGCAGAACCCACGCAGAAGAGAGCTATCAGCAGCCTGGAGAAAGCTCTCCTGATGGATATCTGTGCAGCAGCCATGGAGAAACCTGAACAATGTGGAGATCAGACTGGGTGTGTTTATGTATTTACCTTTGGAGACACTTACGTAATCTGTGAAAGGGGTGTGTTTTAGTATAGAAAGACAGGTTCAGGAAAAATATGGAAATGTCATTCAGAAACACGTGGGTCTGAGAGTCTAGGCATCTGTGTGAACATCTGTGAGACTATGCCTATACCTTGAGGAATACCTTTATTCCAGAGACTTGTATATGCTTCACTCTTCTGAAGGTGAAGGTTTTGCATTATTTCTGACACCTCTGACACATTATGGTAGTGGAGCAGAGCAAAGGTAGTTAATCCTGTGCATGCTGTCATGCTATCAGGTGATTGATGATGGTAGCCCAGCCCTTTCTGGCCCAACATCTTACTAGTTCAGAGGTGAGAGGAAAGAAGCTCTTCTCACGATCTAAACAAGTATACATATTCAGGATGACTTAGTTCTTTTCAAAAGTGATGATGTGGACCGTACCTTTGAAAATATGATCTTTGATTGATAGAAAAATGGTAAAAAAAAAAAAAAAAAGTTTCTCAACCGGGCTACGTCATTTCATTAATTCAGAAAAGATTGGGTATGTTGGGTGTTAAAACTAATTTCTTATGGACACATGTAACACCCATGCCATGTTCATGCAACATAACTTAACCTGACATCCACTAAATCTACTGGTACTAAGCCATACTAGTAAAAAATACTGTGCAACAGAAATGTCCGTTTTTTTTTTTTTTATCTGATAGATCTAAATCTAGATTAACTGTGCATGCAAAGTCATCTGGTATCAGGTTACTTGTTTTTTTGTTCACACAACGACACCTTACTTGGGCACAGTCACAGTCAGACATTTGGACAAACATACTCATTCATGAATTTCTCTTTATGTTTGGATGTTATGGATTCAAAAAGTGTACACAAAACAAGCTGTTTTATATTTTACATTGCATTACTGTAAGTAGCCACATTTTGCTCTGATGACAGTTTGCACAACTGTGGTATTCTCTTAGCCAACATCAGATAGACTGGAATGGTTTCCCAACAGTCTTGAAGGAGCTCAGATGTTAAGCACTTGTTGGGTGCTGTTCTTTCACCAATGTTAATGGAAAAGCATTCCAGGTGACTATAGCTCATGAAGATGATTGTAATAAATGTACAAAGCCTGTCATTATATGTCTACTTTGAAGGACCTAAAATATACACATATTTCGTGTTATGTCTTGTCTTCTTTATTGCTTTATAAAATTGTCAAAAAAGACGGAATATTGTTCTGCAATGTAGAAAATAGTAAAAATGAAGAAAAGCCTATGAATGAGTATAGGTGTGTCCAAACATTTCACTGGAAGCCTACAGTTTGCATGAATTTAAATGTCACTATCACAGCAAAGTGCATAATGAGAAGAACACTGACAAATCTATTTACATTAATAGTAGCCTAATATTAAACTCCAATATACCTATAGAGGAGTTTTAGGAGTGTTGGTGTTAAGGAGTTGGTTTCAACTACAAATGCTTAAAAGGATATTACATTTATTTGATCACAGTTAACTAAGTATTTATTCCCTTTATTATGACCGCCGCTAGCGAAGCGGTCATGTAATGATTGTCAAAGTTTTTTGTTTTGTTTTTTTTTACAAAAAATCCCCCCGTGCTGGGCCCCCCGAACCGCAAAAAAAAGCAGTTTTTCCTAAATAACTACCTGAACCGTGGCACTGAGGATGAAGAATATTTTATGGTATGTTGGTCTCAAGGGCCCACATCAACCTGGCCCATAATCACTCATTTGTGATTTGCACCCCCCTGGTAAAAAATGAAAATGCAATATCATTCTGCTTTAATCGCCCCTATCTTCAGTTAAGATGTACAGAACTGCACCAAATGTTATGTGTATGATTGACCTGGCATTCTCTGGGAGTATGCCAAGTTTCGTAGAATTTCATCCATGGGGGGGTCTAAAGAAATTTAGGTTATGTGTACATTTAGTGACTGTACACTCATTGGCCTGTAGATGGCGATGCACACATATACACATGCACACACACACAGGCACGCACATACTATCGGTATTAGAACGGCCGATACATAATTACAAATTCAGTAGGATTAAAAGAAAGCCAAATATTCATCATCATCATCATCATGGCTGCATTTCCGGTATTGGCGATAAGTAGTCGTTTGTCCACTAGATGGCGCATCGTTGCAGTGAGGCGTAATTTTGTTGGAAGTTAAAAGTGGGTTGGAAAAACAATGGACGCTTCCTACAAGGACTGTAGTTTACCGCAGAGAACGTGTAATAAGGATAGGACGATGTTCACATGAAATGTAATTCCCATTTCTTCTTGAAGCCGAAATAAATCTGAGAATGTTTATTGGACATGCTTGGTTTTTACTGCAGGTACGTTAATCTTAATTAATAATATCAATAAGGACCTAGGTACAATAATGTTACCATTAGCGTTGGTTGAGTGATGGAGGCCAATTTGATTGCATTTGTAGAAAACTATAAATGCGGTTATACCAAGCAAATTGATAGCAGCACTGTAATTGTATCTTTCGACTGTCATTTGTTGCACGTGCTACAAAAATCATTCTGTGCAATGGAAGATTTACCAACGTTACACCGGTCTGATACAGTTTTGCCTATACATGCGTGAGACTGAGACGCCTGTTTATTTGTTGTAAGTGCGTGCAGGGTGTGAGAGGGGAATCGATGTGCTTTGATTCCAGCTTGGTAGTTGTAGTCTGTGAGATTAAAAAGCACGTGTGTGTGAAGTATCCAAACAATGACACCTTCATTTCATTATGGCTGCTTTAGCAACACACCTTAAGCTACTGTGTAGTGGGTCCCATTTAGAAGTGGCTACTTCATTCGCGCTTTCCTTGACTCATGGAGCTGCGTGAATTTTATTACAACTTTTCGCACGATATGGCAGTTTAAGTCCGCTTGTCGCCAGCATAGCCTATTGACAATTTATGTTGTAAATAGGCCTACCTACCTTATAGGCCTACCTGTAGCTTAGGTAAGCTAACAGCTTTCTATTAGGATCTAGTTTGTTAGTTACAGTTTTGTCATAACTCCCTGATGCATTTTTGCATTTAGAATAGCCAGAGCGTGGATATCTCAATCGGAAAATTAAACAATATCGGGCGCCTATGGACTAAGCTGGGTGAACCCAGCCTGATCTGCCCGCTATTTATTTTTTGATTTCTTAAAAGATTGAGCTTGGTCTGGTGAAAGCCAGACAAGCCATGGACCTCAGTTACACAATGCAAGGGAACATGAATCAGCCTATATTTGCAGGAAACAACGGCCAACAGCTCTTCAACTTTGGCCCGTTAAAATGTGTATGAACAGTCTAGCGACGTATTTCATCAAGGCCCATTTGGACATGTCAGTTAACTGGTTAGATGTAAAACAGCATTTCGTCTATCCATCCATCCAAAAATGACCTTTGTTTTTGATAGCTGTTGAAAACGGCATGGAACTGACAGAGATGTTTTTGTCTATTAATAAATAAATAAATAAATAAATAAATAAATAAATAAAATTATAACATTACGCTGATACCTTTTGCTTTTCCCAAATACAATGTAGCCTACAGGTGTAAGTGACCTTTCATCAATCCAGTTGCAATGGATGAACTGTGATGAACTGCCCTACTTGTGATTGTTTAGAGATTTTAAAGGTTGTATAACAATGCTACAACTTCTTTGGCTATTCTACAATCTATTCACCTTTTCAGCTCCAGTAGGCTACTTTCTGTGCAGCCGCACACACACACACACACACACACAGGCATGCCAAACAAGCATACACAAAAGTTTCAAGAGTGGGGGATGGAGTAAAAGATGGAGACAAATTGATAGGTGTGATTTATTTTCGCGGAACGGATGTACAGGACTGAGCGGCGGTCATATTTTGTACCGCTATGCGGTACATCTAGTTTACTCAACAATAGCCTGCCAAAACACTATTGTTCTTTTGCAGTACAGTGCAGTTTCATCATGTTCAAAATACTGTATTTCTGCACTGGAATGTATCCTACAATGTAGTCATTGCAATACAATATTTTAACATTCAAAAAATACACTGTGTTCCAAATTATTATGCAAATTACATGTTTCTCAGATTTTCCTAAATAGTTGATGCAAATGACAGTCAATATAATTTTCAAGTAATCAACTGTTAGAGTATAATTCAAATTTTATTGAACAAACCTCCCACTGATAACAGTATTTTTTTCAAAAATAAAAAACTCAAAATGCACTGTTCCAAATAATTATGCACAACAGAGTTTCAAGACATTTTATAGGTTGTAAAGAACTAAAAATGGTCATTTGTTGAATTTGCAGCATTAGGAGGTGATATAAATTAAATCAAAAGTTATTTCAATCAAAAATATCTTAACAGGCCCAAGTTACATGTTAACATAGGACCCCTTCATTGATATCACCTTCACAATTCTTGCATCCATTGAACTTGTGAGTTCTAGGAGAGTTTCTGCTTTAATGTCTTTGCAGGATGTCAGAATAGCCTCCCAGAGCTGCTACTTGGATGTTAACTGCCTCCCACCCTCATAGATCTTTTGCTTGATGATGCTCTAAAGGTTCTCAATAGGGTTGAGGTCCAGGGGAGATGGGGGCCACACCATGAGTTTCTCACCTTTTATGCCCATAGCAGCGAATGACCCAGAGTATTCTTTGCAGCATGAGATGGTGTATTGTCATGCATAAAGATGATTTTGCTATGGAAGGCACGGTTCTTCTTTTTGTACTACGGAAGAATGTGGTCAGTCCGAAACTCTACATACTTGGGGCAGCCGTGGCCTACTGGTTAGCGCTTCGGACTTGTAACTGGAGGGTTGCCGGTTCAAACCCCGACCAGTAGGAAGTTGAGCAAGGCACCTAACCCCTCACTGCCCCGAGCACCGCTGTTGTAGCAGGCAGCTCACTGCGCCGGGATTAGTGTGTGCTTCACCTCACTGTGTGCTGAGTGTGTTTCATAAACTCACGGATTGGGATAAATGCAGAGACTAAATTTCCCTCACGGGATCAAAAGAGTATACAGTATATACTTATACTACTTACTTACTTTTCACACCGTCAGGCACCCTAAAGGGGCCTACCAGCTCTCTCCCCATGATTCCGTCCCAAAACTCTGCCACCTCCTTGCTGACGTCTCAGCCTTGTTGGGACATGGTGGCCATTCACCAACGATCCATCCATCTGGACCATCTAGGGTTGCACGCAAGCCCGGAGTGAGTAATCGGGAGAATCGGGAGAATTCCCGGTGGGCCGCTTCACTTTTGGGCCGATCGAGGGAAAAATATTGACATTTGCCACATTAATCTATCTTCTCTTAAAGTAGGCTACATACGTTCCGCATTCTATGCCTCTGCATGGGTTGTTCTCCCCTCCCCTCCCAAGAAGAGTTGGTTGGGTCTATAGCCCGTCTTTTCTAAAAAGTTTTCTCAGATAGCCTACTATAGCTGGGCCGCCGGCCCTTGATCAGGGAGGATGGATGGTAGAAAGAGCTAATGAGGGACTGTGAAAAGGAGACCTCTCCTTTTCCCCTAGCTATGTTGTTTTACCCTGTTAAAAGACATACACCCACCTACACTAAGTTTCAGTTTTAATGCTGTGTATGTGTTTATGTCTTGTGTATGTATCTGTCTAAAATGGTTTAACCCAGGTCTTGATTGGGTAATTGGCTGGCCTATTTAAGGCTGGCTCACTTCACCCAGGTGAGAGAAGTCTAGGAGTGTGCATGTTGCGTGCAACAACTTGTTGTTGTGAGGTTGTGCGCTGAGAAACTTTTGCATTGCAAACCGGTTGGATAATTTTCTTTTGTTTTGTTAAGTCTTTTTGTTTGCACTGTTTCCGCACTGTAAATAAATCTGCACTCTTCACCAAATTCCATGTTTGCTTGCTGTGTCTCCACCCCATCATCACCTCAGTGAGTCCTAGCCGCTCATCCTGCATGTGGGTATGAACCGCAAGGGCCATATTTTCACAGGGACTAAAAAGGCCAGGTAAAAAAGACGAAAAGTATTGGAGGAAAATACGGAGCCCGGGAAGGGTCACGTTGGTAAATATTTTTACTATTTCCCACGAAATACTTTTGCGTTCCCTCGCAATACTACCAGTGGCAAATACCTGTGGCATGCTTAATAATGTGGAACATCCTTCTTAAGAATCATTGCATGAGAAAACCAGGGAGAGGTCGCAAGATGGGGGTCGGCCAAATCAGCTCATACTTTGTATGTGTGATAGGTATGTGGAACTATGAACAGCCATATGATTAAAACCCTCCAGCTATTTTCCGTTACTGAGTTCTGGGGCCCCCCTTGGAGACCCTCAAAAATCAGGCAATTTATGGCTGAAAATGACTGAAATTGCAATGGCTACCCTGATAATTCTGATAAAGATATGAACATAACTTATATATTTCCATAGAGCCTGGGTTCACTAGTTTTACAGACCAAAAGTTGAAGATGAAGCATTGACATTAAAAGGGTGTACTAGGGGGTTATCAGAAACACTAAAAGCAGAATTTTCATCTGGTCAAACAATCATTTTTATGAGGCAATATCTCACATGCGCAGTGGCTTTGGTGAGTGGTTTTACTGTTGCTGGAGAGAGGAACATCTACTGATTCAAAAACTATTGTCGTCTAATTGGGCCACACATAATGCGAGCTGTGACAGGAGGGTCTTTATGGGCATTTTTTTTTTTGCCTTCATACTCTGAAAAGCCATTTTCAAACAGCAATATCTGGAAAACTATCTCGCCTGTAGCCTTCAAATTATCTACAGTCAATATCTGGTAGTAATAGCATCCAGACATGGAATGTCAGGGGTGTAGCTCAAGTATAACCTAGAATGGTAGGTACTTAAACTTCTTCCAAAATTTGTCTTGGCGAAATAAAATAGCACATTTGAAGAGTTGTTGAGCCCCCAGTTTTTCAGATAGAAGACTTTACAGTAAGCATCTCTGGTACCAGGTGAAACACTGTACAAAATTAGGTCTCTCTTAGATGATTAGTTTCACAGATATTAAAGAAGCCCTATACAGGTCTGGTTATTCCTTTGCTGTTTCTGGGTTTTCGCCAGATTTGGGGTTGCATTTTTCACGACATAGCTCCCCCTGCAGCTTCGGTAGCAAGTGGCTAAACCCCCACTAGCTAGCGAGCTAGCCATCAAGAAACCAAGCTAAACACCAGTGGCGGAGCTAGGGGGTGGCTTAGGGGGCTTAAGCCCCGAATCTTTTTTCAAAAGCCCCGAATCTTTTTTTAGTGTTTTAAATTCCCGACCTCTTATTTCCAATATAACTTCCTCTCGGTTTCTCTATAAATGTCACAAAATGCTCTATTACTGAGGAAATATATCCCTTATTTTCAAAGCCCAATATTGAAAAATAATTTGACTTGCTACACGATCTATGCCAGGTCTCTGGGCTATCCGCTATGGTGATTTCAATGGTTAGATTGATTTGTTTAGATCCAGTGAAAATGCTGCCTTGACAACGCTACGTCATGGCTTCGGTGTTCCAAAAAGCCTCTGTCAGAAGTCTGTCACTTTTACAGTCTGTGATAAAACACTTTGTGTACATGTTGTTGAAACGTTATGGATATTAGAACGTTTTTCAAAAGACCACCCAGCTCCGTTCAAGCAACAGCATCGCCCAGTGAACTGACGGATGGTGTTGTTTCAGGTTGGTGATTTCACGTTAAGAGCTTTCAGTCAGTTAGGCAGGCTAACGTTAGGCTACTTGGCTAGCTCCCTAAATGCTTAACGTTAACGTTAAATGGCCTCGTTCGTCGGCGGAAAAGGCAAATTCAGTACTCTCATAGGCTAGCTAAGCCTACTGCAGAATAAGAAATTCCAGCTCCCAAAACAAAGTGATCCTTGTCTGGTAATAAATTAGGCTACACTGTTTTGAAATGTCAGAAAAACCCATTAACAGTTATCTGCCCATGTCAACTTTTCAGTGTCATATGTTGCACAAAAAATGTTAACTGTTAGCCTACCTTAAAACCTTGTTGATATCCTATCCACCACCACAGATCTTATAATCCAAGAGTCCACATAAATATAAAAGTCATGTTATGTTGTTTTGGCTGCCTAACTAATTATTAACTAAAAAAAAAACATTACAATGATATATTGAGAGGAAAGGGCCCTTTCCATAAGTGTGTTAATCAAGCACCATGCAGTCTGCATTCATAATCTAGGTGCTTGATTTTATGCACCTGTGTAAAGGGACCTGATGAAACCTATGAATAATCTTGCTAAATTACAAAATTAATATAATTTAGAAACGCCTATGTCAAGATGATAATGTATTCCTTCTAAAATACCCTTGTATCATGATGACTGGCCATACTGTAATTATATCAGAATATTATGTATATTATAGTATAAGATATTCTATATATTTGTCACACAGATGAGATCAGGGAAGAGGAAGAAGGAGAATAGCAATAATAAACAATAATGTCATATCAAACAATAGCCTAATGAAAATAAACAAATACTATAATATACAAACCATAAGAAACGCTTAATTAAGTACATGCTAAACAGATATGAACAGATATTGCCTCTTGAAAGACCCAAAACTATAATTTTACACAGTGTGCCAGTCAGATACCTTGAATCTGTTGAATGTTAGTTTCACATTTTTTAAGTCTCAATGTGTCCATTAGTTTACACAAAATTCACTAGAAGTCATTATTTAAGGGGTTATTTAAAAAAAAAAATGAAATGGGCTAAGCCCCGAATGTTTACAATGTCTGGCTCCGCCCCTGCTAAACACATACAGGGCTCACAATAAAACGGTCGAGCAAACACATTGTTCAAGAGACTATCAAACCACATTACAAAAACTAAGTTTACCCAAGGGTAGGCTACTTACAATTTCAACAGCAACAAAGCCAAGTCGGCATCCGTTTTGCAGTCTTCTTAGAAAATACAATCTGACTACATTTTGGAGGCGCGATTGGATACTTCCGAGTCACATCCGGATTTACCCGGACCAGGTTCAGAAAGTTGCATATTCGTTTTTTCCGCGGAGAAGCGATAGGGGGAGACGAAGCACCCACCAAACAACCCAGAAAGTGTTGTAGAACCATCAGGACAACTCTCAACCTGCATCATTAAGGTCATTTTTGCTAAAATTGTTCCATAGGGCTTCTTTAAGGTTCAAAAATGGAAAAAAACACATATTTGGCCAACTTCAGAGCCATATTCCAAAAAACTGCCAACAGGTATCAGGTCCAAACTGACTTTTTTTGAATGATCAAAATCTCTGAGAGGGTGTTCAGCCTCATTTTGTAACAGTGAGTTTTTAAAATCTTTCCTTTTTTGCATTTTCACAGCAGGACACAGCAGCCATTTGACAATGTGCCAATCCCAAAGTCCGGAGACACAGACTCACGGACTTTGGTGCTGTCCAAATCCCATTTATACCTATCTGAGTCTATGTGATCTCACACACTCACTCACTTAGCACCTAAGATCAATTAAGTCTGTGAGTCTTTAGTCCTTAGGGTTCACTTTGGGATTGGCCCAAAGTGTTTCTGATAAATTGTGTGAGATGTGCCAATCCCAAAGGCAAACCCCTAGAGCAGTGTTTCTCACACTTTTTCAGACCAAGGACCAAAAATCACGGACCACCTAGCTAAAAAAACAAACCGCAGACCTACTTCAACAGTATATTACACAATAGGTATATTCACTGAACCACCTTGCTCATTGTCTTTGCACCTTGCTTGTTGTGTCAGAGGATTCATATGAGTTAAAGTGGCGTAGCTTACATAGGCATGCTTTGCAGACCTGTTTGGATTTACATACAAGTTGGTTCTTATATTGTATACAATTATGATGCCTTTTGGCCAGATGGTTTATGCTTCCCAGACACTTATAGCTCTTTTAGCTTAAATGTCAGCTACTGTAGCTAAACCTAAAGGGGTTAAAGCAGCTACACTGCTTGGACCCCTAATCATTAATCTAATCAAAATAAACTAAAAACAGCAAACTCACCTGTGGCAGGGGTTTCTGTTTTTCAGCCTTCATCCCCCCAATCATGATCATGTTGGGCATCAAAGGCATGGGGAACTCAAAAGTAAACTCAAAGCGCACAAGCCACAGTGCTGCATTGCTCGCCAGCTCCACAATGGATGTCTCTCTCTGCAGGAAGTCTGAGGCCACCTTGTCTGCATGAAGGTAAAAACGACTGCAGGCTGAAGGCTCCAGCAAGGACTTCAGCAGGTTAACAGTCCTCTCCCACAAGTTCATGCGATTGCTGAAGTGTGTGAAACGACCTGGCACGTATGAAACAGGACTAGGACACCGTGTGGCGATAATGTCAAGGGGACAAGGCAGAGCACCGTTCATGTAGATGGAGGGAATGTCCAGATAAGCTCCAGTGATGATTCCTACAGGCCAAAAGGGGTCCGTGAGGAGAGCATCAAAGTCATAATCCCGTAGGGTCTGCATCAGCTCCTTGTTGTATAGCATGCTTTTGCAGGTTATCATGGTCAAATTACTCAGCATGACCATGGACATCCAGTAATGCTGTAACTTTGCCACAGAGGTTGAGATGTCCATGCTCATTAATTTACCCAGGTTTTGTCCAAGAGTGTCTTTCATACTCTCCTTGGTGTATGGTACAGGAAAGGTGAGGGTGGTGGTGTGCTCTGAGGGGCCCATACTAAGACTGGCCTCTGGGATCACGACCACCACCTGGTTGCCTCTCCTCCCCAGTTCCTCCACCAGGGGCTTCATGCCGGTCCAGTGGCTGCCATCTACTGGTATCACTAACAATTTCCCACCCTGAGCAGGAACCACGCAGAAGAGAGCTATCAGCAGCCAGGAGAAAGCCCTCCGTGCACATATCTGGGCAGCAGCCATGGAGAAATCTGAACAATGTGGAGATCAGGCGGGGTATGTATATGTATTTACCTTTGGAGAGGCATATATACTCTGTGAAAGGGGTGTGTTCAGATGTAGCAAGACAGGATCACGTAAAAAATGAGGAGAGATATGCAGAAACACATGTCTGAGAGTCTAGACACGCCCCCCACCCCCACTCTCTCAACACACACGCACAAACACACACACACACACACACACAAGACAAGTTACATAAACAAGTTCACTATTCACTGCCATGTTTCTCATGCTCTTGCCTTTTGAATAGTGAATATGGGTTATATATCAGTTTTCCAGTTGGTGCTTGGATGATAGGCCAATAATATGTTCCTTCACATACAGTAACTGCATTTCATTGTCTTTGTAACAGCATTTCGTTGTATAAGTAAGTATAAGTATTTATTACACGGCTCTTCACAGGGCAAGTAGAAGGCTCCATTGGCTTGAATGGGATTTCCCAAAGTTCTACGTTAAAATATTTTCATGTAATTACCGCTGCAAACATATAATTACCGCTGTCAATGGCAACGGGTTTTGTGCTTCTGATACGTCTTTCATATCACTACGGAAGGACTGGAACTTCATTCAAAAGTGAAAGCAAACGGTTGATCAGCTGTGTTCTAAAGAATGTTTGATTTAAGTTCAGCGTGTGTTGTTGCGAACTATTTGTTTCTCAGCAAATGCCACGATGAACGGTAACAAATAGGCTAGGCTATAGGCTAAAGTCATATCGTGGGGAGTTTATTATTTCGTTAAAGTAGCCGTGTAATAAGCGGGATAATGTATAGAACGCCGGTCATTATTGGGAAAATAAGTCCCTTCAGGGCGGAACAAGACCCCTCCGCTGCGCGTCGGTTCGCCCTGTCGGGACTTATTTTCCCAATAATGACCGGTGTTCTATACATTATCCCTTACATACTCTTTTGATCCCGTGAGGGAAATTTGGTCTCTGCATTTATCCCAATCCATGAATTAGTGAAACACACTCAGCACACAGTGAATACACAGTGAGGTGAAGCACACACTAATCCCGGTGAGCTGCCTGCAACAACAGTGGCGCCCGGGGAGCAGTGAGGGGTTAGGTGCCTTGCTCAAGGGCACTTCAGCCGTGGCCTACTGGTCGGGGTTCAAACCGGCAACCCTCCGGTTACAAGTCCGAAGCTCTAACCAGTAGGCCACGTTGTCTTTGTACTTGTACTCTGGATGCTTCACTCTTCTGAAGGTGAAGGTTTTGCATTATTTCTGACACCTCTGACACATTACGGTAGTGGAGCAGAGCAGAGGTAGTTAATCCTGTGCATGCTATCAGCCCCTGTGGTGATTGATGGTAGCCCAGCCCTTTCTGGCCCAACCTACTAGTTCAGAGGTGAGAGGAAATAAGCTCTTACATGTTCAGGATGACATAGCATTTTTCAAAAGTGATGATGTGCATCGTACCTTTGGAAATCTATGATCTTTGATTGATAGAAAAAAGGGTCAAAGTTGAAAAAAAGTTACTTCACAGGGCTACATCACTTCATTCATTCAGAAATGATTAGGTATGAAATGTGTCAAGAAATCTATTAATCTCTCTCTAAAATCTACATGGTGTTAAAATTACTTATAAGCCACTGTGACAGAAATGTCAGTTTCTGTAGATCTAAATGCATACCTGTGTATGTTGAGTCATCTGATATCAGAGTCATCTGATATCAGGTTATTTATGTTTTTGTAGTAATTAAAAAAATTTTATTGTGTGTGTGTGTGGGGGGGGGGTATGTTGTGTGTGCTACAGTGTAACCAATGAAAATCTGGAGAAGAAGTTTACTGTCAGTTAGACGTTTGGACAAACATACTCATTCCTGGGTTTCTCTTTATCTTTGGATGATAAGGGTTTATTAACTAAAAAGTGTACACAAAACAAGCTGTTTTATATTTTAAATTTCATAATATTATAAATTATAATATATTTTAAATTTCACCTAGCCACCTTTTGCTTTGATGACAGCTATGCACAACAGTGGTATTCTCTTAGCCAACGTTAGACACATGGTTTCCTAACAGTCTTGAAGGAGCTCACATAGGCTACATTTTGAGCACTTGTTGCCTGCTTTTCTTTCACCCGTGCTATTGCAAAATCCTTCTAGGTGATAAATATGTAGCATAAATTTAAAAGTGTATGCCTAGCCTATACTTCGTAGGCCTAAGCCATCATCACACAAGTGAATAGGCTGCGTTACTTTGGTGCTTTCCTGTATTCAAAGGTGATCAGGTTCAATTAGCAATAGTTGTAGGAGCAGAAAAATTGTTAAAGAAAGGTATTTGATGACGTTTTGAACGCTTGGAGTAGGCTATGTATTTCTTGAAAGTCAGCTCCAAGTATAAGAACGAGCAATGTTTCCGTCACATGGAGGCGCAATTGATACACAGAAAGTGGAACAGTCCTTTCAAACCAAAAAATACGACAACTCACAACAGCTTTTGGGTTAAGTGGGTTAAGGACAGCCCCACTTACACAAACATGTAATGATAATGGATTAATAGAGGACTTGGCCAGATGGTTGAGTCTATAAAAGATTGTGATTGAATTGTTCAGGTATTGTCCACTAAACGAGGTAGATGAGCATGGCCAGAATCACATATTTAGACCAGACTGTATATCCTACAAAAGATCTAGTTAAGGTTGGCGAGTTAGTGGAATCTTCTTGTGTGAAAAAGAACAAGACGCTGACAAAATTGACAATTGTTTTGTGGAAACCTAAAATGTAATGGTATTTAATGGGTTAAAAAGACGTAGGATTTTTCAGCTGTGCTCAAGTCCAGTAGGGACTTTAGAGGGGATTCATCACATGCCTCTTGAGTTCCTCTGTGAAACGCACAGTGAGTGGAGTGCCTCCTCTGACAAAACTGAGGAAGGAGGAGAAAGCAGACTGGTCGACTCGTAGCATCGGTGGACAACACTGGAGCCACCAACTGGTTCACACAGATTATAATCATTCGTGAGTGATCGTACAGCTCGTCTTAAGCTACTGCTGGATAGTGACAGCAAGATCAAAATGCTCCAAAAACTGGCTTTTAATCTTGAAATCAACGGATTTTCATCAGTAAACAAAAGCAGTTAATACGTGGCCAGCCAGATAGGACAAGTGCTTACTATTGACTCCGACATCCTGAACGAAGTTTTCCAACTGCTAGGTTGCTTTACTTACATTTCACGAAGACTTGTCAAGAGAGTTGCTGTTTTAAGATGTCGAAAAGTACGGGCTAGTTTCCCCCAGGGCAACCAGGGTGCAGGTAAGTTTTAGTCTAGCCTACTTAATGATTTATGTGGGTATGGGCTAAGGTTTGGAAGGATGCACATGATCCATTCCAAATTGTTGTCTTCATCAAACCAATAATGTAACGACCGTGCTATCAATAGCCCCTACAAATAGACTATATTTGACATGTGCAAATGCAAAATGCATGAAAATATTTAAACACAAACTTACATTGAGAATTGCATTGTATCGCTGAGTTTTTTTTAAATATTTTATCTCGTTGCAGGTGTTCACAGAAATGGCATTTGTTTATCCAGAAAGCCAGCAACTGCGCATTTCCTCAATCTACTTCAAATAGATCAGCTGGACCAGAATCAAACATGAGGAACCTGCAGACTCTGTTGCTGCTGTTTTGTCTGCATAAGGTGAGTAGGCTACTTCATCCAGATATCTGGCCATGTGAATAAAAACATAGAACAATGAAGATGGAGAAAAAATATTTTGGAGTTTCAATGTGATAGGATGCACATTAACTAAAATATTAACTGTCAAATCTTTATAAGGTAATTATTATTATTATTTTTTAAAAAGGACATTTAATATTTTCCATCAGGTTGCTCCGCGTAATTTTATTGAGCTGATTACAGGACATTACCATGGTCTAAACTGGCATGCAGGGTGCAGTTAATTTTCATAATTGCAGCTAAATAGTGCCTACATGGCATATTTGTGGCAAATAGTAATCCTTGTACAGGTTAATTTTCCTCTAAGGTTAGCAGGAGCAAGAAAACTCTTTAAGCGCCTCCTTATAAAAGTTAGGTGTCATCACAATTACACAGTACAGATCAGTAGCTACAATGATTACTGCTCATCCTCACACTTATGTGCCTAACACAATATATTTTTCAAATGTTATTGACATTCCTATTTAACCATTGTCACTATATAGGCATAGGCACCCCAGAATGTGTGCTGTTGTCATTGTAAATCAATACAAGAGAAATGCCAATCCGGTACCATTTTTCTTTAAACCCTTAATGTAAATTGTTTATGCATTTAATTGTATAAATATTTTTTTTCTGTGTAGATTTTCAAAAATGTGTGTAGCACCTCAGGTAACAGTGGGTTATTACACAATATATTTTGTGGCAGGAATAATTGTACAATGATTAGGCTATTTTACGGCCAGTCATCCGAATAGGCTCCAGTAAGATCTTCCCCTGTCCTTCAGTACAGTGCTCCCCTGAGAGCTGTGCCAGTGGGACCAGACGCCGTGCTCTGGGCTTTGGGAGCTATGCCCGCCTCAGGGGAGCCTTTCAATGCATCTGAGTCCCAGTAGTACGCATGGACATATTGTCTT